>NC_041389.1:551743914-551794370 GCF_002162155.2 Triticum dicoccoides
GGGTGGGGCAAGCACCTGGCCACGAGGGAGGAGGGCGCGCCCACTCCCCCTGGGCGCGCCCCCCATGTCTCGTGGGCCCACGGTGGCCCCCCTCCACTTATTCCTGCACCCACACACTTCATCTTCCTCCCAAAAAAAATCCCCATCCAGCTCAAGCACGAGTTCTAGCTCATTTTGCTGCGATTTTCGATCTCCTTGCTCAAGGCTCGATTCACAAAACTGCTTTGGGAGGTTGTTGTTTGGTATGTGACTCCTCCATTGGTCCAATTAGTTTTTGTTCTAGTGCTTTATTTATTGCAAATTTTTGCTGCATAGGTGACCCTGTTCTCGAGCTTGCATATCAAATTTATGAGGTCCCAAGTAATTCTAATGCATGGCATATGCTCTAGGCACTAGTGGGAGTAGTTGCTACCAATCTTGCTTAGTTTGATTCACTTTTATTTTGAAGTTACTAAAAATTTCAGAAGTTTTCAAAAAATGATAAGGAGATTATTGAGGGGCTCCTCTAGCCAAGGCTCCAAGGATAAACAAGCTAAGGATAAAGAAAAGGCCAAGTATAATCTTCCTCGCGTAGCGGAAGTAAGGCCTTGTGAGTGGCCATGTGATAATTTCTTGAGAGCAGCCGGGATTTATGAAGGCTTTTATTATTTTGTTCAAAATGCGGGCCTCACCGACTTCCTCCACGACCGGATTGATTAGTATCTCTTACTCACCAATACTTTCGTGCAAAACTTTTATTATTATCCCAAGAATTCACCTCCTTCAGTATCATTTCATTTATATGATGAATTCAAGGAAATGTCATTACGTAATTTTTGCACGGTATGTAGAATACCCTTTGAGGGCAGCTTAGATGAACCACATCGTAAAGATGTGGATGGTTTTGTTAACACCATTACTGTAGGGGATTCGAAGAAGGGTTCCGATGCGAGAATCACTAGCATACATTTTCCTGTCTTACGCTACTTTGCCATATTTGCTAGTCGATGCTTAATTGGTTGTGGAAATAGTGGAAACTTCAGTGTTCCTGATATTATTATTCTGTTCCATGCCTTGTTTGGTGATAACAGTTTTAGTATGGGTGCCGTTATTGCTAAACGGCTAAGCCTGAACCGTACAAAGGGCCCCATCTTTGGAGGTATCTATGCTGCATGCCTTGCTAAACATTTTGAGATACCTATTAGGCATTATGGGAAAGAGGAGACAATGTTGCATTGTTCCTTTTTAGATTACAGAAGCATGGTAGCACATGAGTTTATTGTTGATAACAAAGATAAGATGCTTCTGTATAACCTGAGATTTAATAAGAAACACAATGAGACTATTACCCTGCCTGCGCCTTTGTTGTTTAATTCAACTGCAGATAATTATCTTGTCTTGCCGGAAGCGGTGTACACTCATCGAGGCCAGACATCTGCTCCAGAGCCTGAGCCGGAACCTCCACTGGACCCTTATCGTCCATCATCTTATCAGTGGGATCCGGAGGAGATCGCTAGCCAGTGGTATCCTGATGACACTCCTCAGTACACCGGGGAGAGTAGCCGCGGTCCTTGACATTAGACCAACTTAGGACAAAATCCTAAGCTTGGGGGAGTACGTATTTCTCATCGACTTTACATCCATGTTCAGACATTATTCTAGTTGTTGGTGCTCATATTCTTTCATTGTATTATCCATGCTAGTTTAATTTGTTTTTCTAGTTTTCTTCTTGTGTGTTTGTTAAACCTTAAGAAAAACCAAAAAATTAGTTAGTTTAATTTCCATGCTTGTAGTAGTAATTAAAATGAAAACCCAAAAAGATTTCTCGTTCTTCTTTTACTTGTTGGGATCTTTCCCGTGTAAATAGTTTTATTTCTTTTCTTTTCTTTTGGGGGTCAGAGTAGAAGACCATAATGAAAATGCTTAGTGGCTCTCATATGCACGATTGTTGATTTAACTTAGAGCCCATATTACCTTGTCTTCTCTCTTGGATTGAACGCTTGCAGATTCCAGCTTAGTTCGATGCACGTGCACTATTATTATTATCCACACCGTTCGGTCGTGCAAGTGAAAGGCAATAATGACTATATATGATGGACTGATTGAGATGAGAGAAGCTGGTATGAACTCGACCTCTCTTGTTTTTGTAAATTTGATGAGTTCATCATTCCTGATTCAGCCTATTATGAGTAAACATGTTTGCAATGACATTTAGAGATTATAGTTGCTTATGCCATGCTTAATTAGCTAGGAGTTTATAATGATTTACCTTGCGTGCCAACATGCTATTAAAATGATTATGATGTGGTATGATGGGATGGTATCCTCCTTTGAATGAATTGAGTGACTCGAGTTGGCACATGTTCACGCATGTAGTTGAAACAAATCAACATAGCCTTCACGATATTTATGTTCATGGTGGATTATATCCTACTCATGCTTGCACTTGGTGTAAATTAATTTTAATGCATGTTCATGACTGTTGTCGCTCTCTCAGTTGGTCGCTTCCCAGTCTTTTGCTAGCCATCACCTGTACTAAGCGGGAATACTGCTTGTGCATCCAAACTCCATAAACCCCAAAGTTATTCCATATGAGTCCACCATACCTTCCTATATGCGGTATCTACCTGCCGTTCCAAGTAAATTTGTATGTGCCAAACTCCAAACCTTCAAATGAAATTCTGTTTTGTATGCTCGAGCAGCTCATGTTTCAATTAGGGCTATCTGTATCTTCCATGCTAGGTGGGTTATTCTCAGAGGAGTGGACTCCGCTCCTCATTCAAGAGAAAATGGCTGGTAACCGGGATGCCCAGTCCCATGATAAAAAAGATCAAAGCAAATCAAAATAATTAAACAAAACTCCCCCAGGGCTGTTGTTAGTTGGAGGCACTCGTTGTTTCGAGCAAGCCATGGATTGATGCTTGTTGATGGTGGGGGAGTATAAACTTTTACCACTCTGTTTGGGAACCGCCTATAATGTATGTAGTATGGAAGATATCGCCATCTCATAGTTGTTGCGTTGACAGTGAAAGTATGCCGCTCAACATGTTATTCATCTCTATTTTAAAATCGAGCTCTGGCACCTCTACAAATCCTTGCTTCCCTCTACGAAGGGCCTATCTATTTACTTTTATGTTGAGGCATCACCCTCTTATTAAAAAGCACCCACTGGAGAGCACACTGTCATTTGCATGCATTACTATTAGTTTATATTGGGTATGACTTGACTGGATCTCTTTTATCATGAATTACAATGTTTAGTCAATCCTTGATCTTTAAAGGTGCTCTACATTTATGTTTTGCGGTCTCAGAAAGGGCTAGCAAGATACCATCTTGTTATATCTTATTATGATTTTTTTGAGATAGTGTTGTCATCCGAGTGTTATTATTATTGCTCGCTAGCTGATTTATGCCATTGATATGAGTAAACATGAGACCTAAGTGTTATTGTGATTATGGTTAGTTCATAATATTTGCTAAAAACTTGAAGGTTGGCTTTACATATTTACAACAACAAGAGCAAACAGAGTTTGTAAAAGATTTTCTTTATCACTTTCAGTTATCAACTGAATTGCTTGAGGACAAGCAAAGGTTTAAGCTTGGGGGAGTTGATACGTCTCCAACGTATCTACTTTTCCAAACACTTTTGCCCTTGTTTTGGACTCTAACTTGCATGATTTGAATGAAACTAACCCAGACTGACGCTGTTTTCAGCAGAACTGCCATGGTGTTGTTTATTGTGCAGAAAACAAAAGTTCTTGGAATGACCTGAAATCCACGGAGATAACTTTTGGAAAATATAAAAATACTGGCGAAAGAATCAAGGCCAGGGGGCCCACACCCTGTCCATGAGGGTGGGGGGCGCGCCCCCTCCCCCTGGGCACGCCCCCTGTCTCGTGGGCCCCCTGATGCTCCACCGACCTCAACTCCAACTCTATATATTCCGTTTCACGGAGAAAAAAATCAGAGAGAAAGTTTCATCGCGTTTTACGATACGAAGCCGCCGCCAAGCCCTAATCTATCTCGGGAGGGCTGATCTGGAGTTTGTTCGGGGCTCCTGAGAGGGGGATTCGTCGCCGTCGTCATCATCAACCATCCTCCATCACCAATTTCATGATGCTCACCGCCGTGCGTGAGTAATTCCACTGTAGGCTTGCTGGATGGTGATGGGTTGAATGAGATTTACAATGTAATCAAGTTAGTTTTGTTAGGGTTTGATCCCTAGTATCCACTATGTTCTGAGATTGATGTTGTTATGACTTTGCTATGCTTAATGCTTGTCACTAGGGCCCGAGTGCCATGATTTCAGATCTGAACCAATTATGTTTTCATGAATATATGTGAGTTCTTGATCCTACCTTGCAAGTCTATAGTCGCCTATTATGTGTTATGATCCGACAACCCCGAAGTGACAATAATCGGGATACTTCTCGGTGATGACCGTAGTTTGAGGAGTTCATGTATTCACTATGTGCTAATGCTTTGGTCCGGTACTCTATTAAAAGGAGGCCTTAATATCCCTTAGTTTCCACTAGGACCCCGCTGCCACGGGAGGGTAGGACAAAAGATGTCATGCAAGTTCTTTTCCATAAGCACGTATGACTATATTCGGAATACATGCCTACATTACATTGATGAACTAGAGCTAGTTCTATGTCACCCTATGTTATAACTATTACACGAGGAATCGCACCCGACATAATTATCCATCATTGATCCAATGCCTACGAGCTTTTCACATATTGTGCTTCGCTTATTTACTTTTCTGTTGCTACTATTACAATTACTACAAAACTGCTATCTTTACTTTTGCCACCGTTACCGTTACTTCCATACTACTTTGCTACTAAATACTTTGCTACAGATACTAAGTTATCCAGGTGTGGTTGAATTGACAACTCAACTACTAATACTTGAGAATATTCTTTGGCTCCCCTTGTGTCGAATCAATAAATTTGGGTTGAATACTCTACCCTTGAAAGCTGTTGCGATCCCCTATACTTGTGGGTTATCACACCTGCACGGCCCTTGCGGAATAGGTGAATTTCAAGGCGAGTGGGGAGGCGCGTGGTATTTACTGCCTTTATAAAGGGACGATAATGATTCACCCTTTTTCACCCACGCCCTCTCCTTCCTCTGCCCATCCATTCTCGAGCTCCAGCGCCCAAGCTCTCGCCTTCTCTGTCCAAAAAAGCGCTCCAACCATGTCCGGATCCGGAGCAGGAGGCAAGTGGATGGCCTCGTCCATCAAGGAGAAGGACATCACGAAGCTCCGGGAGGCCGGGTACTTGGCCAAGGAAATCTCCCATCGGCTTTCGGCCGAGGGACAGATCGTCCCCACCCCGGAGCCCTAGGAGAGGGTGGTGTACATCTCACACTTTGTCCGTGGGCTGGGATTCCCTCTCCACCCATCCGTCCGCGGACTCATGTTCTACTACGGGCTGGACTTCCACGATCTGGCCCCCAACTCCATCCTCAATATCTCGGCATTTATTGTCGTGTGTGAGGCCTTCCTCCGCAACCCACCTCACTTCGGACTATGGCTGAAGACCTTCATTGTGAAGCTGAAGGTGGTGAGTGGTCATCAAGCAGAGTGCGGAGGTGCCATGGTGGGTAAGATGCCCAATGTCACATGGCCCAGAGGCTCCTTTGTGGCGACTGTCAAAGGGTGGCAGTCAAAGTGGTTCTATGTCATAGAGTCGCGCGACACCAACTGGGTCGCGGCTCCCACATTCCGGTCCGGAGTCCCGATACGGCTCATCTCCTGGCAAGAGAAAGGCCTGACCTGGTCTTCCCCGGACAAGTTGACGGCGCACCAGATGCGCGTTCAGAACATGATAAACAAGAGAATCAAGCTTGTCAACATGATCCAGGTGATGCTTATTCGCCGGATCCTTCCGTGCCAACGCCGGACTTGCCATCTATGGGAGTTTGATCCGGCCAAGCACCAAACCCTACTGGAGCTCTTCGGCACGACGCACGAAGACATCTGGAAGGTGCTCTTCAAGGCCAACAAGGCGCCGCCGGCCACGATCGAGGATCGCGGGCATGACTTAACTCACCATGCTAGGCCGATAAGTTCTTTCATGTTTTCAAGGTTTACCCTTTACTTGCATACTCGAGGAAGGCATCTAAGCCTCCCTATTAATTTTTTCAGGCCTGGACAGAGATGGCGGAGCGGATTAACTGTCCGGCTCCGCTGCCCGAAGACCCAGAAATCCCGCTTCTGACGAAGATACTAGTTCCAGCACCTTATCAGGTGTCGGAGAAGAAGGCCAAGAAGAAGGCCAAGGGGACCAGAGGTGGTCTCCATCGCAAGGGCAATTCGGACGTGACGTCCGAAGAAGCGGAGGCTCACTCCTCCGCCTCTGAGGATGACGAGGAAGAGGAGGAGGAAGAAGAAAGCCATTCCCCCCTGCAGGGGGAGAAAGAAGAGGACGACCTCCACGCGTCTGGAAGCTGAGGCACCCAAGAAGGGGAAAACCTCCCTTCCGGACAGCTCCGCAGCGGCCACTAACAACAGCTGGGAGTGGGAGCCCAGGGACAAGCCCCTGGCCAAATCGTAAGTGTCCGGACACGTTCATATATCCAGCCTCTTTACTTCATTGTTTTAATGTGCTGAATTATGCATTTGCAGTCCGGCTCGGTCCAACCTCGAGCTATCCTCCTCTTCAGAGGGTTCGCTGGACCCAGAGGCGATGGACAGCGGGACCCTTCCGGCGGCCTCCTCCCCCAAGACCGTGGACAACACCGAGGTGTTGTCCCGAGGGATCCCAGGCCAGGGAGAGGCTCAAGAGGCCGTCCGAGCGGTGCCGAAGGGTGAAACCTCGGTTGCCGAACACATGGGGGGAGCAAACCCCCATGGACACCAATGATGGGGGCCATATCCAATTTGGCCCTCAACCGAATACAGTTCCGGAGACCCATGCGGCTCCGGCGGGCCGCCTCTTTCGAAAGAGGGAGGTGCGCCTACTCTACCGGTGACCTCTGTCCATCCAGAGGCACCGGACAGTTTGTTGGAAACACTGCAGGGTTCTTCCATTGTTGACGAACATCGTACCCTTATGGGTATGGTGATTGAGAGGATCCAGTCTGCGAAGAGCGGATTGACCGAAGCGTGCACGAGCCTTCTAACAGGCTTTGAGGTAAGCAACACAACTATAAAAAGAATGTCATAGTATAGACAGTATCCCCTGATACTCTGTCCGATGTTCGGAAAGAAAAGCCGAATACAGGATCAAATAATTTTCGTAGGAGTCTAACTTAATATGTCTATGTAAATAAGCAGGCATCGCTACTGGATGAGACCTCTGTTGGGGAACGTAGTAATTTAAAAAAAAATTCCTATGCACATGCAAGATCATGGTGATGCATAGCAACGAGAGGGGAGAGTATGTCCACGCACCCTCGTAGACCGAAAGCGGAAGCGTTATAACAACGCGGTTGATGTAGTCGTACGTCTTCACGGCCCGACCGACCAAGCACCGAAATTACGGCACCTCCGAGTTCTAGCACACGTTCAGCTCGATGACGATCCTCGGACTCCGATCCAGCAAAGTGTCGGGGAAGAGTTTCGTCAGCACGACGGCGTGGTGACGATCTTGATGTTCCACCGTCGCAGGGCTTCGCCTAAGCACCGCTACAGTATTATCGAGGTGGACTATGGTGGAGGGGGGCACCGCACACGGCTAAGAGATCCAAGGGATCAATTGTTGTTATGTCTATGGGGTGCCCCCTGCCCCCGTATATAAAGGAGCAAGGGGGGAGGCGGCCGGCCTAGGGAGGAGGCGCGCCAAGGGGGGAGTCCTACTCCCACTGGGAGTAGGACTCCTCCTTTCCTTGTTGGAGTAGGAGAGAAGGAAAGAGGAGGAGAGGGAGAAGGAAAAGGGGGCTGCCCCCCTTGTCCAATTCGGACCAGAGGGGGGGCGCAGGCCTCCTTCCTTTTGGCCTCTCTCCTTTATTCCCGTATGGCCCAATAAGGCCCATATACTCCCCGGTGAATTCCCGTAACTCTCCGGTACTCCGAAAAATACCCGAATCACCCGGAACCTTTCCGAACTTCGAATATAGTCATCCAATATATCGATCTTTACGTCTCGACCATTTCGAGACTGCACATCATGTCCCCGATCTCATCCGGGATTCCGAACTCCTTCGGTACATCAAAACTCATAAACTCATAATATAACTGTCATCAAAACCTTAAGCGCGCGGACCCTACGGGTTCGAGAACAATGTAGACATGACCAAGACACGTCTCCGGTCAATAACCAATAGTGGAACCTGGATGCTCATATTGGTTCCCACATATTCTACGCAGATCTTTATCGGTCAGACCGCATAACAACATACGTTGTTCCCTTTGTCATCGGTATGTTACTTGCCCGAGATTCGATCGTCGGTATCTCAATACCTAGTTCAATCTCTTTACCGGCAAGTCTCTTTACTCGTTTTGTAATACATCATCTCGCAACTAACTCATTAGTTGCAATGCTTGCAAGGCTTAAGTGATGTGCATTACCGAGAGGGCCCAGAGATACCTCTCCGACAATCGGAGTGACAAATCCTAATCTCGAAATACGCCAACCCAACAAGTACCTTTGGAGACACCTGTAGAGCACCTTTATAATCACCCAGTTACGTTGTGACGTTTGGTAGCACACAAAGTGTTCCTCTGGTAAACGGGAGTTGCATAATCTCATAGTCATAGGAACATGTATAAGTCATGAAGAAAGCAATAGCAATATACTAAACGATCGGGTGCTATGCTAACGGAATGGGTCAATTCAATCACATCATTCTCCTAGTAATGTGATCTCATTAATCAAATGACAACTCTTTGTCCATGGCTAGGAAACATAACCATCTTTGATTAATGAGCTAGTCAAGTAGAGGCATACTAGTGACACTCAGTTTGTCTATGTATTCACACATGTATTATGTTTCCGGTTAATACAATTCTAGCATGAATAATAAAAATTTATCATGAAATAAGGAAATAAATAATAACTTTATTATTGCCTCTAGGGCATATTTCGTTCAGTCTCCCACTTGCACTAGAGTCAATAATCTAGTTCACATCATCATGTGATTCAACACCAATATTCACATCTGTATGTGATTAATACTCATAGTTCACATCGTCATGTGATCAACACCCAAAGGGTTTACTAGAGTCAATAATCTAGTTCACATCGCTATGTGATTAAGACCCAAAGAGTACTAAGGTATGATTATGTTTTGCTCATGAGGGAAGTTTAGTCAACGGGTCTGTCACATTCAGAGCCGTATGTATTTTGCAAATATTCTATGTCTACAATGCTCTGCATGGAGCTACTCTAGCTAATTACTCCCTCTTTCAATATGTATCCAGATTGAGACTTAGAGTCATCCGGATCAGTGTAAAAGATTGCATCGATGTAACTCTTTACGACGAACTCTTTTATCACCTCCATAATCGAGAAACATCTCCTTAGTCCTCACTAAGGATATTCTTGACCGCTTTCCAATGATCTACTCTTAGATCAAAATTGTATTCCTTTGTCAAACTCAGAGCAAGGTTTACAATAGGTCTGGTACACAACATAGCATACTTTATAGAACCTATAACTGAGGCATAGGGAATGACTTTTCATTCTCTTTCTATTTTCTGCCATGGTCGGGTTTTGATTCTTACTCAACTTCACTCCTTGCAACACAGGCAAGAACTCTTTCTTTGACTGTTCCATTTTGAACTACTTCAAAATCTTGTCAAGGTATGTACTCATTGAAAAATCTTATGAAGCGTCTTGATCTATCTCTATAGATCTTGATGCTCAATGTGTAAGCAGCTTCACCGAGGTCTTTCTTAAAAAAAACTCCTTTAAAATACTCCTTTATGCTTTCCAGAAAATTCTACATCATTTCTGATCAACAATATTTCACATATACTTATCAGAAAGGCTGTAGTGCTCCCACTCACTTTCTTGTAAATACAGGCCTTTCCAAAAATCTGTATAAAACCATATGCATTGATCAACTCATCAAAGCATATATTCCAACTCCGAGATGCTTGCACCAGTCCATTGATGGATCACTGGAGCTTGCACATTTTGTTAGCACCTTTAGGATTGACAAAACCTTATGGTTGTATCATATACAACTCTTCTTTAATAAATCCATTAAGGAATGCAGTTTTATTTATCCATTTGCCAGATTTCATAAAATGCGGCAATTTGCTAACATGATTCGGACAGACTTTTAAGCATCGATACGAGTGAGAAAATCTCATTGTATTCAACACCTTGAACTTGTCGAAAACCTTTTGCGATAATTCGAGCTTTGTAGATAGTAACACTACTATAAATGTCCGTCTTCCTCTTGAAGATCCATTTATTTTCTATGGATTGCCGATCATCGGGCAAGTCCACCAAAGTCCACACTTTGTTCTCATACATGGATCCTATCTCAGATTTCATGGCCTCCAGCCATTTTGTGGAATCTGGGCTCATCATCGCTTCCTCATAGTTCGTAGGTTCATCATGGTCTAGTAACATGACTTCCAGAACAGGATTACCATACCACTCTGGTGCGGACCATACTCTGGAAGACCTACGAGGTTCTGTAATAACTTGATCTGAAGTTTCATGATCATCATCATTAGCTTTCTCACTAATTGGTGTAGGAATCACTGGAACTGATTTCAGCGATGAACTATTTTCCAATTCAGGAGAAGGTACTATTACCTTATCAAGTTCTACTTTTCTCCCACTCACTTCTTTCAAGAGAAACTCCTTCTCTAGAAAGGATCCATCTTAGTAATGAATATCTTGCTTTCGGATCTGTGATACAAGGTGTACCCAATAGTTTCCTTTGGGTATTCTATGAAGGCACACTTCTTCGATTTGGGTTCGAGCTTATCAGGTTGAACCTTTTTCACATAAGCATCGCAGTCCCAAACTTTAAGAAACGACAACTTTGGTTTCTTGCCAAACCACAGTTCATAAGGCGTCGTCCCAAACGGATTTTGATGGTGCCCTATTTAAAGTGAATGCAACTGTCTCTAATGCATAACCCCAAAACGATAGTGGTAAATCGGTAAGATACATCATAGATTGCACCATATCCAATAAAGTGCGGTTATGACGTTCGGACACACCATAACGCTGTGGTGTTCCAGGTGGCATGAGTTTGTGAAACTATTCCACATTGTTTTAATTGAAGACCAAACTCGTAACTCAAATAGTCTCCTCCATGATCAGATCATAGAAACTTTATTTTCTTGTTACGATGATTCTCCACTTCACTCTGAAATTCTTTGAACTTTTCAAATGTTTCAGACTTGTGCTTCATTAAGTAGATATACTCATATCTGCTCAAATCATCTTGTGAAGGTCAGAAAATAACGATACCCGCCACGAGCATCAATACTCATTGGATCGCATACATCGGTATGTATTATTTCCAACAAGTCAGTAGCTCGTTCCATTGTTCTGAAGAACGGAGTCTTAGTCATCTTGCCCATAAGGCACGGTTCGCA
Source organism: Triticum dicoccoides (assembly GCF_002162155.2). Lineage (NCBI taxonomy): Eukaryota > Viridiplantae > Streptophyta > Magnoliopsida > Poales > Poaceae > Triticum > Triticum dicoccoides. The sequence continues at coordinate 551,755,412 of NC_041389.1, forward strand.
AGCATCAAATGATTCATAACCAAGTGATTCCAAAAATCCATCTTTATGGAGTTTCTTCATGCACTTTACACCGATATGACCTAAACGGCAGTGCCACAAATAACTTGCACTATAATTATTAACTTTGCATCTGTTGGCATCAATATTATGAATATGTGTATCACTATGATTGAGATCCAACAAACTATTTTCATTGGGTGTATGACCATTGAAGGTTTTATTCATGTAAATAGAACAACAATTATTCTCTGACTTTAAATGAATAACCGTATTGCAATAAACATGATCAAATCATATTCATGCTCAATGTAAACGCCAAATAACATTTATTTAGGTTCTACACAAATCTCGAAAGTGTAGGGAGAGTGTGATGATGATCATATCAATCTTGGAACTACTTCCAACACACATCGTCACTTCACCCTCAACTAGTCTCTGTTTATTCCGTAACTCCTGTTTCGAGTTACTAATATTTAGCAACCGAACAAGTATCAAATACTCAGGGGCTACTATAAACACTAATAAAGTACACATCAATAACATGTATATCAAATATACCCTTGTTCACTTTGCCATCCTTCTTATCCACCAAATATTCAGGGCATTTCCGCTTCCAGTGACCATTTCCTTTGCAGTGTAAGCACTCAGTTTCAGGCTTTGGTCCAGCTTTGGTCTTCTTCATGGGAGTGACAACTTGTTTGCCATTCTACTTGAAGTTTCCCTTTCTTTCCCTTTGCCCTTTTCTTGAAATTAGTGGTCTTGTCAATCATCAACACTTGATGCTCTTTCTTGATTTCTACCTTCGTCGATTTCAACATCAGGAAGAGCTCGGGAATCGTTTTCGTCATCCCTTGCATACTATAGTTCATCACGAAGTTCTAGTAACTTAGTGATGGTGACTAGAGAATTCTGTCAATCACTATCTTATCTAGAAGATTAACTCCCACTTGATTCAAGCGATTGAAGTACCCAGACAATCTGAGCACATGCTCACTAGTTGAGCGATTCTCCTCCATCTTTTAGCTATAGAACTTGTTGGAGACTTCATATCTCTCAACTCGGGAATTTGCTTGAAATATTAACTTCAACTCCTGGAACATCTCATATGGTCCATGACGTTCAAAACGTCTTTGAAGTCCAGATTCTAAGCCGTTAAGCATGGTGCACTAAACTATCAAGTAGTCATCATATTGAGCTAGCCAAACGTTCACAACGTCTGCATATGCTCCTGCAATAGGTCTGTCACCTAGCGGAGCATCAAGGACATAATTCTTCTGTGCAGCAATGAGGATAAACCTCAGATCACGGATCCAATCCGCATCATTGCTACTAACATCTTTCAACATAATTTTCTCTAGGAACATATCAAAATAAACATATGAAAGCAACAATGGGAGCTATTAATCTACAAAATAATTTGCAAAATACTACCAGGACTAAGTTCATGATAAATTTAAGTTCAATTAATCATATTACTTAAGAACTCCCACTTAGACAGACATCTCTCTAGTCATCTAAGTGATCACATGATCCAAATCAACTAAACCATGTCCGATCATCACGTGAGATGGAGTAGTTTTCAATGGTGAACATCACTATGTTGATCATATCTACTATATCATTCACGCTCGACCTTTCGGTCTCCGTGTTCCGAGGCCACATCTGTATATGCTAGGCTCGTCAAGTTTAATGTGAGTATTCCGTGTGTGCAACTGTTTTGCACCCATTGTATTTGAACGTAGAGCCTATCACACCCGATCATCACGTGGTGTCTCAGCACGAAGAACTTTCGCAACGGTGCATACTCAGGGAGAACACTTCTTGATAATTTAGTGAGAGATCATCTTAAAATGCTACCGTCAATCAAAGCAAGATAAGATGCATAAAGGATAAACATCACATGCAATCAATATAAGTGATATGACATGGCCATCATCATCTTGTGCTTGTGATCTCCATCTCCGAAGCACCGTCGTGATCACCAGCGTCACCGACGCGACACCTTGATCTCCATCGTAGCATCATTGTCATTACGCCATCTATTGCTTCTACGACTATCGCTACCACTTAGTGACAAAGTAAAGCAATTACAGGGCATTTGCATTTCATACAATAAAGCGACAACCATATGGCTCCTGCCAGTTGCCGATAACTTCGGTTACAAAACATGATCATCTCATACAATAAAATATAGCATCACGTCTTGACCATATCACATCACAACATGCCCTGCAAAAACAAGTTAGACGTCCTCTACTTTGTTGTTGCAAATTTTACGTGGCCGCTACGGGCTTAGCAAGAACCGTTCTTACCTACGCATCAAAACCACAACGATAGTTTGTCAAGTTGGTGCTGGTTTAACCTTCGCAAGGACCTGGCGTAGCCACACTCGTTTAACTAAAGTGAGAGAGACAGACACCCGCCAGTCACCTTTAAGCACGAGTGCTCGTAACGGTGAAACCAGTCTCGCGTAAGCGTACGCGTATTGTCGGTCCGGGCCGCTTCATCTCACAATACCGCTGAACCAAAGTATCACATGCTGGTAAGCAGTATGACTTGTATCACCCACAACTCACTTGTGTTCTACTTGTGCATATGACATCTACGCATAAAACCAGGCTCGGATGCCACTGTTGGGGAACGTAGTAATTTAAAAAAAAAATCCTACGCACACGCAAGATCATGGTGATGCATAGCAATGAGAGGGGAGAGTATGTCCACGTACCCTCGTAGACCAAAAGCGGAAGCGTTATAACAACGCGGTTGATGTAATCGTACGTCTTCACGGCCCGACCGATCAAGCACCAAAACTACGACACCTCCGAGTTCTAGCACACGTTCAACTCGATGACGATCCCCGGACTCCGATCCAGCAAAGTGTCGGGGAAGAGTTTCGTCAGCACGACGGCATGGTTACAATCTTGATGTTCCACCGTCGCAGGGCTTCGCCTAAGCACCGCTACAGTATTATCGAGGTGGACTATGGTGGAGGGGGGCACCGCACACGGCTAAGAGATCCAAGGGATCAATTGTTGTTGTGTCTATGGGGTGCCCCCTGCCCCCGTATATAAAGGAGCAAGGGGGGAGGCAGCCGGCCTAGGGAGGAGGCGTGCGAAGGGGGGAGTCCTACTCCCACCGGGAGTAGGACTCCTCCTTTCCTTGTTGGAGTAGGAGAGAAGGAAAGAGGAGGAGAGGGAGAAGGAAAAGGGGGCTGCCCCCCTTGTCCAATTCGGACCAGAGGTGGGGCGCAAGCCTCCTTCCTTTTGGCCTCTCTCCTCTATTCTCGTATGGCCCAATAAGGCCCATATACTCCCCGGCGAATTCCCGTAACTCTCCGATACTCCGAAAAATACCCGAATCACTCGGAACCTTTCCGAACTCCGAATATAGTCGTCCAATATATCGATCTTTATGTCTCGACCATTTCGAGACTCCTCGTCATGTCCCCGATCTCATCCGGGACTCCAAACTCCTTCGGTACATCCAAACTCATAAACTCATAATATAACTGTCATCGAAACCTTAAGCGTGCGGACCCTACGGGTTCGAGAACAATGTAGACATGACCGAGACACGTCTCCGGTCAATAACCAATAGCGGAACCTGGATGCTCATATTGGTTCCCACATATTCTACGAAGATCTTTATCGGTCAGACCGCATAACAACATACATTGTTCCCTTTGTCATCGGTATGTTACTTGCCCGAGATTCGATTATCGGTATCTCAATACCTAGTTCAATCTCGTTACGGGCAAGTCTCTTTACTCGTTCCGTAATACATCATCTCGCAACTAACTCATTAGTTGCAATGCTTGCAAGGCTTAAGTGATGTGCATTACCGAGAGGGCCCAGAGATACCTCTCCGACAATCGGAGTGATAAATCCTAATCTCGAAATACGCCAACCCAACAAGTACCTTTGGAGACACCTGTGGAGCACCTTTATAATCACCCAGTTATGTTGTGACATTTGGTAGCACACAAAGTGTTCCTCCGGTAAACGAGAGTTGCATAATCTCATAGTCATAGGAACATGTATAAGTCATGAAGAAAGCAATTGCAATATACTAAATGATTGGGTGCTATGCTAACGGAATGGGTCAAGTAAATCACATCATTCTCCTAATGATGTGATCTCGTTAATCAAATGACAACTCTTTGTCCATGGCTAGGAAACATAATCATCTTTGATTAATGAGCTAGTCAAGTAGAGGCATACTAGTGACACTCAGTTTGCCTATGTATTCACACATGTAATATGTTTTCGGTTAATACAATTCTAGCATGAATAATAAACATTTATCATGAAATAAGGAAATAAATAATAACTTTATTATTGCCTCTAGGGCATATTTCCTTCAACCTCGCATATTGCGGAAGTCTCCGGACTAGAGCAAAGTCTAGAGCGGACCGAGGAGGAGCTCAGCCGCGTGAAAAAGTGGCTAGAAGATAGCCAAGGTATGCAATAACCTTGTATATATTCAGGAAGGATGAAATGATTTGAACTTACCAAAGTTCCATTTTGTTTGTTAGGACCGGCGACTGAGGTGGAGACCCTCAAGAAGGCGCTGGCCGAGGCCGAGGAGAGAGCAGCCAAGGAAAAGGCCACCCGTGAGCAACACGAGGCCAGGGTCAGTGAGGTCCAACAGGAGCTCCAGGACGCCGTCAAGAAGTGCGAGTCCTTGGAGCGCGACCTTAAGGATCAAGTGTCCGAGCTCACCAAGGCCCGCCAAAGCGCACACGATGCCCAGGCTAAAGCCCAGGGCACCCTCCAGGAAATCCAGGAGGCCAAAAAAATCATGGCGGGTAAGGCCTTTATTATGCAGAGCAAATATGTGAAGAAAAGGTTCCTACTACTGACCCAGATTTGGAGTTCTCAAGGGGCGTTTATAGATCTGCCGCGCAGTGTTTCCGATGCCGCAGAATTTTTCCGAGCCGAAGAGGGGAGCTCTACGGAGGCACTATTTTGGTCGCAATACCTTGCGCTAGAATACCCAGTGCCGTTGAGCGATCAGCTAAAACAGCTGGTCGAACTGCACAAGGCGGCCGAACTAGCCATGAAGGATTTGATAATCTGGCTATGGCCTGCTAAAGCCATCCCCAGCAGCTACTTCGGGCTCGTGAAGCGGCTCGTTAATGCCTGCCCTCGGCTGGATGCCATCAAGCGGTCAGTCTGCATCGAAGGCGCGCGAATGGCCTTCTCCCGAGTTAAGATGCATTGGGCGAAGATGGACGTCGTGAAGCTTATGACCGAGGGACCGCCCGCGGGCAAGGAGCATCGCACCCCTGAGCTGTATTTTGACAATGTCATGGAGGGGTCCCGCATTGTTGCGGAGCGATGTGCAGATGATGTTATATTTCCCTGAATACATTCATGTTATCCTGTCCTGTATTGTGAAACAAGATCGTTATGTAATATAATGCTTGTTATTTAAAATTTTACCTCCCGTGCGGCCGTTATTGTTAAATCTGAGAGTTAGCCAGTCGTCGGCTTCTGCCCCCACGTAGGTAGTATGGGGGTGTTCAGGATAAATCTAAACACTCTTTACTCCAAAGTTTGGTCCTTAAAGGAGGTGTTTAGCGCAACGAACAAGGCAATCGGACTATGTGGCTTTATCACCCTCACTTAGCCATAGGAGTTTGACAGTAAAAATTTAGGCGCAGCCCCTAGTATTCGGAAATGCGAACTTGGTAAGCTGTCAACACCTGATCGAATAAAAACCAATTTATTACAAGATTGGGAGAAAATTGCAAAAGATTTAAAAACCTCTTGAACAGCTGACCGGCTCACGCCGCATCATGACAACCAGTTTTCGGCTTTCTCTACTGAGGTGCTCATTCGGATGAACTAGGACACAATCGCAGTAGTTCTCCCTTTACTACCCTAGCCGATATAGAGGAACGTAAGGTAGCAAGCACAGGAGCCGGGCAACCCAACTATTGACCAAAGACATGATTCGGAGCCGATGCATATAATGCTATAAGTTCGGAGTGCCGAACTATACTATAAAAAGTGTTTGGACTTTGTTGCCGTATTATGGAGCATAATGGAGCCCTGGAGAATTAAGTCATACCAGAGTGTACGAGCGCCATTTGATTAAAATATTAAGAAAAGGAAAAAAAATGAAATAATGGGCTAATACTGCAAAAATTGGGCCGCCAACTATTTTTCATTGTAGTTTGATTAATACGTCAAAGCGTATTTTGTACAAGTAATGCAATAAGCACCGGGGATATTTAACATGCCACAACCAAGGGAGAGCTGCGTGTGGGTCCTTAAGACAGGTATAATGATTATTTAAAGGAACCACCTAGAAATTTCCCGATACGTCAATGCTTCTTGCCGTCTTGGTGTATCCGTCCCTCTATAGGTCCGTTGATCAGGTCACCAGGAACTACCTGGGAAAGAAAAGAGACCTGAAAAGGAAAAGGAAAAGTAAAAGTATGTGGATCCAGGAGCGGTTGAGCCGTACTATGGACCGCGATCTAGCTGTGCCTCTATCTATGCCCATGGTATTTTAAGTGCGTAGTTATGTATGCGCGGCACGAGTGTCGCCGCTTGGTCGGGACTGGGACGGAGGCCGAATTGCTAGTCAAGCTCTGGATGAGCTGGACTGTCCTGCTGCAGAGTAGTTCGAACTCGCTTGACGGTGTCCGGGAGCTTGGCTGCCAAATTGAGGTTCTGCCTAAAAAGGCTGCTCTGTACTTCTGCTACAAGGGCAACATTGTGCTCCTCAGTGCGGAGGGAGCATTTTGTTTTTCATTGACTGTTATGACACCGCGTGGTCCGGGAATCTTGAGCTTGAGATAGTGTAGTGCGGCACCGCATTGAATTGAGCGAATGCGGTTCGTCCGAGCAGTGCGTGATAGCCACTGCGGAAGGGGACGATATCGAAGATCAATTCTTTGCTTCGGAAATTGTCCGGAGATCTGAAGACCACTTCCAGTGTGATTGAGCCCGTACAACAGGCCTCTACAACTGGTATGACACCTTTAAAGGTGGTTTTGGTGGGTTTAATCCTTGAGGAATCGATACCCATTTTGCGCACTGTATCCTGATAAAGCAGGTTTAGGCTGCTGCAACCGTACATGAGAACTCGCATCAGATGGAACCCATCAATAATTGGGTCAAGGACCAGTGTGGCTGAACCGCCATGACGGATATTGGTCGGATGATCCCCGCGATCAAAAGTGATCGGGCAGGATGACCATGGGTTGAACTTTGGGGCGACTGGCTCTATCGCGTAGACGTCCCTGAGTGCATGCTTGCGCTCCCTCTTGGGGATATGGGTAACATATATCATGTTCACCATTTTGACTTGGGGGGGGGGACTTCTTCTGTCCCTCATGTGTTCGGTGGCCGGGGATCCTCATCATCGTCCTTGCTTTGGGACCCTTTTCCTTGTTCTCGGCATTTAACTTGCCGGCCTGTTTGAAGACCCAACACTCTGTGTTGGTATGATTGGCTGGTTTATCAGGGGTGCCATGGATTTGACATGGCCAATCGAGTATGCGGCCCAAACTGGACGGGCCCGGATTGTTTCTTTTGTATGGCCTCTTCCACTGACCGGGCTTAGAGCCACTGAATCTGGCATTGACCGTCGTGTCTTCGCTGTTGTCACCATTGTTTCGACACTTGTGTCTATTGCGTCGGGGCTTGCCGTTGCTGTTTCTGGCTTCAGAAGTGCCAAGCTTGCTTGTATTGTTATTGCTACAGGCTAGTGCTACCTCTTGAGCACTGCGTTGGATTTCCCTGAAGAGGAGAGGATGATGCAGTAAAGTAGCGTAAGTATTTCCCTCAGTTTTTGAGAACCAAGGTATCAATCCAGTAGGAGACCACACACAAGTCCCTCGTACCTACACAAAACGATAGCAACTCTCAACCAACGCTTAGGGGTTGTCAATCCCTTCACTGTCACTTACGAGAGTGAGATCTGACAGAGATAATATTTTTGGTATTTTTGATAGATAGATGCAAAGTAAAAAGTAAAGGCAAAGTAAAAACAAAGCAAGTAAATAAAGTGATATAGATTGATATGATGAGAATAGACCCGGGGGACATAGGTTTCACTAGTGGCTTCTCTCAAGAGCATAAGTATTCTACAGTGGGTGAACAAATTACTGTTGAGCAATTGACAGAATTGAGCATAGTTATGAGTATATCTAGGCAATGATCATGCATATAGGCATCACGTCCAAAACAAGTAGATCGAAATGATTCTGCATCTACTACTATTACTCCACTCATCGACCGCTATCCAACATGCATCTAGAGTATTAAGTAAAAACAGAGTAACGCCGTAAGCAAGATGACATGATGTAGAGGGATAAATTCATGCAATATGATAAAAACCCCATCTTGTTATCCTCGATGGAAACAATACAATACGTGCCTTGCTGCCCCTTCTGTCACTGGGTAAGGACACCGCAAGATTGAAACCAAAGCTAAGCACTTCTCCCATTGCAAGAACTACCAATCTAGTTGGCCAAACCAAAAAGGATAATTCGAAGAGACTTGCAAAGATAACTCAATCATACATAAAAGAATTCAGAGAAGAATCAAATATTTTCCATAGATAATCTGAATCATAAACCCACAATTCATCGGTCTCAACAAACACACCGCAAAAAGAAGATTACATCGAATAGATCTCCACGAGAGAGGGGGAGAACATTGTATTGAGATCCAAAAAGAGAGAAGAAGCCATCTAGCTACTAGCTATGGACCCGAAGGTCTGAAGTAAACTACTCACACTTCATCGGAGGGGCTATGGTGATGATGTAGAAGCCCTCCGTGGTGGATGCCCCCTCCGGCGGAGCTCCGGAACAGGCCCCAAGATGGGATCTCGTGGATACAGAAGGTTGCGGCAGTGGAATTAGGTTTTTGGCTCCTGTTCTGATTGTTCGGGGATACGTAGGTATATATAGGAGGAAGGAATACGTCAGTGGAGCTCCGAGGGGCCCACGAGGTAGGGGGCGCCCAGGGGGGGGCGCCGTCCACCCTCGTGACCTCCTCGGGCACTGCTTGGAGTAGGGTCCAAGTCTCCTGAATCATGTTCGGTTGGAAAATCACGATCCCGAAGGTTTCATTCCGTTTGGAATCCGTTTGAAATTCTATTTCTTCGAAATACTGAAAAAGGCAAAAAAACAACAATTCTGGGCTGGGCCTCCGGTTAATAGGTTAGTCCCAAAAGTAATATAAAAGTGGAAAATAAAGCCCAATATAGTCCAAGACAGTAGATAAAGTAGCATGGAGCAATCAAAAATTATAGATACGTTGGAGACATATCAGGCATCCCCAAGCTTAATTCCTGCTATCCTCGAGTAGGTAAATGATAAAAAAGAATTTTTGATGCGGAGTGATACTTTGGCATAATTTCAATGTAAATTTTCTTAATTGTGATATGAATATTCAGATCCGAAAGATTCAAGACAAAAGTTCATATTGACACAAAAATAATAATACTTCAAGCATACTAATGAAAGCAATCATGTCTTCTCAAAATAACATGGCAAAAGAAAGTTCATCCCTACAAAATCATATAGTTAGGCTATGCTTCATTTTCATCACACAAAGATGTTCCCAACTTCTATACCCCCGATGACAAGCCAAGCAATTGTTTCATACTTAAATAATCTCAAACTTTTTCAACCTTCACGCAATACATGAGCGTGAGCCATGGATATAACACTATGGGTGGAATAGAATATGATGATGGGGATTGTGTGGAGAAGACAAAAAAGGAGAAAGTCTCACATTGACGAGGCTAATCAATGGGCTATGGAGATGCCCATCAATTGATGTCAACATGAGGAGTAGGGATTGCCGTGCAACGGATGCACTAGAGCTATGAATGCTCAACAAAAGAAAACTAGTGGGTGTGCATCCAACTCGCTTGCTCACGAAGACCTAGGGCATTTGAGGAAGCCCATTGTAGGAATATACAAGCCAAGTTCTATAATGAAAAATTCCCACTAGTATAAAAAGACAACTTATGAGACTCACTACATGAGGAACAAGGTGCTACTTTCAAGCACAATATATGAGACTCACTACATGAAGAACAAGGTGCTACTTTGAAGCACAAGTGGAGAAAAAGAGATAGTAGCATTGCCCTTTTTTTATTTTCTTTTTTGGGCCTTTTTTTGGCCTTTCTCTTTTTTTTATTTGGGCAATGCTCTAATAATGATGATCATCACACTTCTATTGATTACAACACAAGGATTACAACTCGAAACTTAGAACAAGATATGACTCTATATGAATGCCTCCGGCGGTGTACCAGGATGGTGCAATGAATCAAGAGTGACATGTATGAAAAATAATGCATGGTGGCTTTGCCACAAATACGATGTCAACTACATGATCATGCAATGGCAATATGACAAAAGTAATGTATGTCATGATGATGATGATGGAAGTTGCATGGCAATATATCTCGGAATGGCTATGGAAATGCCATGATAGGTAGGTATGGTGGCTGTTTTGAGGAAGATATAAGGAGGTTTATGTGTGATAGAGCATATCGTATCACGGGGTTTGGATGCACCGGCGAAGTTTGCACCAACTCTCAAGGTGAGAAAGGGCAATGCACGGTACCGAAGAGGCTAGCAAAGGTGGAAAGGTGAGAGTGCGCATAATCCATGGACTCAACATTAGTCAAAAGAACTCATATACTTATTGCAAAAATTTAGAAGTCATCAAAAATTCAAGTACTAGGCACATGCTCCTAGGGGGATAGATTGGTAGGAAAAGACCATCGCTCGTCCCCGACCGCCACTCATAAGGATGCACAAGCCAGGTACACTTCATGTTTCAAATTTGTTACATAACTTTAACCATACGTGCATGCTACGGGACTTGCAAACTTCAACACAAGTATTTCTCAAATTCATAATCACCCAACTAGCATGACTTTGGTATTATCACCTTCATATCTCAAAAAAATTATCAAGCATCAAACTTATCTTAGTATTCAATTCACTCAAAAGAAAGTTTCACATATCTTGAACACCAAGTATATTAACATTAAGCAAATTACCATGCTATTAAAGACTCTCAAAATAATCTAAGAGAATCATAAGAGATCAATAGTTTCTTTAAAACAAATCCACCACCGTGCTCTAAAAGATATAAGTGAAGTACTAGAGCAAAAATTATCACGCTCAAAAGATATAAGTGAAGCACTATGAGCAAAACTATCAAGCTCAAAAGATATAAGTGAAGCACATAGAGTATTCTAACAAATTCTAAGTCATGTATGGATCTCTCAAAAATATGTGTACAGCAAGGATGATTGTGGTAGACTAACAAGCAAAGACACAAATAATACAAGACGCTCCAAGCAAAACACATATCATGTTGGTGAATAAAAATATAGCTCCAAGTAAATTACCGATGGAAGTGGACGAAAGAGGGGATGCCTTCCGGGGCATCCCCAAGCTTTGACTTTTTGGTGTCCTTGGATTATCTTGGGGGTGCCATGGCAATCCCCAAGCTTAGGCTCTGGCCACTCCTTGTTCCATAATCCATCAAAAGAATTCACCCAAAACTTGAAAACTTCACAACACAAAACTCAACAGAAATCTCGTGAGCTCCGTTAGAGAAAGAAAACAAAAGACTACTTCAAGGTACTGTAATTAACTCATTCTTTATTTATATTGGTGTTAAACCTATTGTATTCCAACTTCTCTATGGTCTATAAACTAATTTACTAGCCATAGATTCATCAAAATAAGCAAACAACACATGAAAAATAGAATCTGTCAAAAACAGAACAGTCTGTAGCAATCTGTAACTAACGCAAACTTATGGAACTCTAAAAATTCTACCAAAATATGAAGTCCTGGAAAATTTGTTTATTGATCAGCATCAAAAATAATCAACACAAAAGAACGTTCCTGTGATTTAACAAAATTATATTCGTGCGTGCAAAGTTTTTGTTTTTCAGCAGAATTAAATCAACTATCATCGTAGGTTATCTTATAGGTCCTACATGGCACAAACACTAATTAAAACATAAAACCACATCCAAACAGAAGGTAGATGGATTATTTATTCCTAAATAGAAGAGAAAAAAACACAAAATAAAATTGGGTTGCCTCCCAACAAGTGCTATCGTTTAACGCCCCTAGCTAGGCATAAAAGCGAGGATAGATCTAGGTATTGCCATCTTTGGTAGGCAATCCATAAGTGGCTCTCATGATAGATTCATATGGTAATTTTATTTTCTTTCTAGGGAAGTGTTCCATACCCTTCTTTAAGGGAAATTGGAATCTAATATTCCCTTCCTTCATATCAATAATTGCACCAATCGTTCTAAGGAAAGGTCTACCGAGAATAATAGGACATGAAGGATTGCAATCTATATCAAGAACGATAAAATCTACGGGCACATAATTCCTATTTGCAACAATAAGAACATCATTAATTCTACCCATAGGCTTTTTAATAGTGGAATCCGCAAGATGCAAGTTTAGAGAGCAATCATCAAAATCACGGAAATCTAGCAAATCACATAAAGTTTTGGGAATAGTAGAGACACTAGCACCCAAATCATATAAAGCATGAAACTCAAAATCTTTAATTTTAATTTTAATAGTAGGTTCCCACTCATCATAGAGTTTTCTAGGGATAGAAACTTTCAACTCAAGTTTTTCTTCATAAGATTGCATCAAATCATCAACAATATATTCGGTAAAGGCCTTATTTTGACTATAAGCATGTGGAGAATCTAGCACGGATTGCAACAAGGAAATACAACCAATCAAAGAGCAATTCTCATAATTAAATTCCTTGAGATCCAAAATAGTGGGTTTAGTAACATCATGGTTTTTATTTATTTCAATCCCACTTTCATCAATTTTATCATCAAGATCTAGAAACTCTGAATTCTTAGAACACCTTCTAGGTAAAGGAAGGTAATCTTCAGATTCATCAAGATTCATATTTCAAAACAAAGATTTAATGGGGGACACATCAATAACTTTTAGATCTTCATCTTGATTTTCATAGGAATTTAGTTTAGCGGCCATCTTATTGCATAAGGTAGCTTGCATATCTGAAATTTCAGCGGTCATCTTTTCAAGACGAGCAATTTGGGCCCTTATACCATCAAATTCTTTAGAAATATCATCGACTTCTTTATTCATAAAGCTCATAAAACTTTTTTGTTACTTAAGTTCGTTTCTGAAGAAATTATTGTGCTCAAATTGCAAAACCAGAAACTTTCTAACATTGCTTTCGATCTCCTCTAGCCTTTTAAGGTGAAGGTCACCAAATCTAGGAGGGCCATCGCAACAAATAGGCAAACTAACGCACGAGCAAGCAGAAAGGCAACGAGGAAAAAGGCAAACGGGAAAGAGAGGAGGAGATTAGGAAAGAGAGAGCGAATAAAACGGCAAGGGTGAAGTGGGGGAGAGGAAAACGAGAGGCAAATGGCAAATAATGTAATGCGAGAGATAGGGATTGCGATGGGTACTTGGTATGGTTGACTTGCTTGCGTGAGCCTCCCCGGCAACGGCGCCAGAAATTCTTCTTGCTACCTCTTGAGCACTGCGTTGGACTTCCCCGAAGAGGAGAGGATGATGCAGTAAAGTAGCGTAAGTATTTCCCTCAGTTTTTGAGAACCAAGGTATCAATCCAGTAGGAGACCACACACAAGTCCCTTGTACCTACACAAAATGATAGCAACTCGCAACCAATGCTTAGGGGTTGTCAATCCCTTCACGGTCACTTACGAGAGTGAGATCTGATAGAGATAATATTTTTGGTATTTTTGATAGATAGATGCAAAGTAAAAAGTAAAGGCAAAGTAAAAACAAAGCAAGTAAATAAAGTGATATAGATTGATATGATGAGAATAGACACGGGGGCCATAGGTTTCACTAGTGGCTTCTCTCAAGAGCATAAGTATTCTACGATGGGTGAACAAATTATTGTTGAGCAATTGACAGAATTGAGCATAGTTATGAGTATATCTAGGCAATGATCATGTATATAGGCATCACGTCCAAAACAAGTAGATCGGAACGATTCTGCATCTACTACTATTACTCCACTCATCGACCGCTATCTAGCATGCATCTAGAGTATTAAGTAAAAACAGAGTAACGCCGTAAGCAAGATGACATGATGTAGATGGATAAATTCATGTAATATGATAAAAACCCCATCTTGTTATCCTCGATGGAAACAATACAATACGTGCCTTGGTGCCCCTTCTGTCACTGGGTAAGGACACCGCAAGATTGAAACCAAAGCTAAGCACTTCTCCCATTGCAAGAACTACCAATCTAGTTTGCCAAACCAAAAAGGATAATTCGAAGAGACTTGCAAAGATAACTCAATCATACATAAAAGAATTCAGAGAAGAATCAAATATTTTCCATAGATAATCTGAATCATAAACCCACAATTCATCGGTCTCAACAAACACACCGCAAAAAGACGATTACATCGAATAGATCTCCACAAGAGAGGGGGAGAACATTGTATTGAGATCCAAAAAGAGAGAAGAAGCCATCTAGCTACTAGCTATGGACCCGAAGGTCTGAAGTAAACTACCCACACTTCATCGGAGGGGCTATGGTGATGATGTAGAAGCCCTCCATGGTGGATGCCCCCTCCGGCGGAGCTCTGGAACAGGCCCCAAGATGGGATCTCGTGGATACAGAAGGTTGCGGCGGTGGAATTAGGTTTTTGGCTCCTATTCTGATCGTTCGGGGATATGTAGGTATATATCGGAGGAAGGAATACGTCGGTGGAGCTCCGAGGGGGCCATGAGGTAGGGGGGTGCGCCGTCCACCCTCGTGACCTCCTCGGGCACTGCTTGGAGTAGGGTCCAAGTCTCTTGGATCACGTTCGGTTGGAAAATCACGATCCTGAAGGTTTCATTCCGTTTGGACTCCGTTTGATATTCTGTTTCTCCAAAATACTGAAAAAGGCAAGAAACATCAATTCTGGGCTGGGCCTCCGGTTAATAGGTTAGTCCCAAAAGTAATATAAAAGTGGAAAATAAAGCCCAATATAGTCCAAAACAGTAGATAAAGTAGCATGGAGCAATAAAAAATTATAGATACGTTGGAGACGTATCAGCTAGCCAGCTATCTTCGCCCGCAGAGAAGCGGGTCATGAGTGCCGTGAGGGCTTCCATGGACTTCGGCTTTTCCTGGCCGAGGTGTCGGGCAAGCCATTCGTCACGGATGCTATGCTTAAAGGCTGCTAGGGCTTCGGCATTCGGACAATCGATGATTTGGTTCTTTTTAGTTAAGAACCAAGTCCAGAATTTCCTGGCTGACTCTTCGGGCTGTTGAACTATGTGACTTAAGTCATCGACATCCGGAGGTCGGACATATGTACCTTGGAAGTTGTCGAGAAAAGCGTCCTCCAAGTCCTCCCAACTGCCAATCGAGTTTTTGGGCAGATTGTTGAACCAGTACCTGGCTGGTCCTTTGAGTTTTAGCGGGAGGTATTTGATGGCATGAAGATCATCACCGCAGGCCATATGAATATGGGGAAGAAAATCCTCAATCCATACCGTGGGGTCTGTTATCCCATCATATGATTCGATGTTCATGGATTTAAACCCTTCTGGGAAATCATGTTCCATTACTTCATCAGTGAAGTAGAGGGGGTGTGCGGCGCCTCTATATTGGGCCAGGTCATGACGTAGCTCGGATGGAGTTCGTCTACGGTCATCGACTTGATGTCTACTACGCAACCTTCTTCTTGTAGACATTGTTGGGCCTGCAAGTGCACATGTTTGTAGGACAGTAGCAAATTTCCCTCAAGTGGATGACCTAAGGTTTATCAATCTGTGGGAGGAGTAGGATGAAGATGGTCTATCTCAAACAACCCTGCAACCAAATCGCAAAGAGTCTCTTGTGTCCCCAAAACACCCAATACAATGGTAAATTGTATAGGTGCACTAGTTCGGTGAAGAGATGAAGATACAAGTGCAATATGGATGGTAGATAAAGGTTTTTGTAATCTGAAATAATAAAAACAGCAAGGTAACAAGTGGTAAAAGTGAGCGTAAATGGTATTGCAATGATAGGAAACAAGGCCTAGGGTCATACTTTCACTAGTGCAAGTTCTCTCAACAATAATAACATAGATAGATCATATAACAAGCCCTCAACATGCAACAAAGAGTCACTCCAAAGCCAGTAATAGCGGAGAACAAACGTAGAGATTATGGTAGGGTACAAAAACACCTCAAAGTTATTCTTTCGGATCGATCTATAAAAGAGTTCGTACTAGAATAACATCTTAAGACACAAATCAACCAAAACCCTAATGTCACCTAGATACTCCATTGTCACCTCAAGTATCCGTGGGCATGATTATACGATATGCATCACACAATCTCAGATTCATCCAACCAACACAAAGTACTTCAAAGAGTGCCCCAAAGTCTCTACCGGAGAGTCAAGAACGTGTGCCAACCCCTATGCATAGGTTCATGGGCGGAACCCGCAAGTTGGTCACCAAAACATACATCAAGTGGCACATGATATCCCATTGTCACCATAGATAAGCACGGCAAGACATACATCAAGTGTTCTCATAAAAGACTCAATCCGAGAAGATAACTTCAAGAGGGAAACTCAATTCATCACAAGAGAGTAGAGGGGGAGAAACATCATAAGATCCAACTACAATAGCAAAGCTCGGGATACATCAAGATCGTGCCATAGAGGGAACATGAGATAGAACACGAGAGAGAGAGAGAGAGATCAAACACATAGCTACTGGTACATACCCTCAACCCCGAGGGTGAACTACTCCCTCCTCGTCATGGAGAGTGTCGGGATGATGAAGATGGCCACCGGTGATGGGTTCCCCCTCTGGCTGGGTGCCGGAACGGGCTCCCGAGAGGTTTTTGGTGGCTACAGAGGCTTGCAGCGGTGGAACTCCCGATCTATCTTGATATTTGATGTTTTTGGGGTACGTAGGCTTATATAGGCGAAAGAAGTTAGTCGGGAGGTGCTCGAGGGGCCCACGAGACAGGGGGGGCGCACCCAGTAGGGGAGGGGGCGCCCTCCTATCTCGTGGCCTCCTCGAGGCTCTTCTGATGTGAACTCCATGTCTCCTGGGTGATATTATTCCCAAAAATCACGCCGCTGAAGGTTTCATTCCGTTTGGACTCCGTTTGATATTCCTTTTCTTCGAAATACTGAAACAGGCAATAAAACAACAATATGGGCTGGGCCTTCGGTTAATAGGTTAGTCCCAAAAGTAATATAAAAGTGTATAATAAAGCCCATAATCATCCAAAACAGATAATAATATAGCATGAATGCTTCATAACTTATAGATACGTTGGAGACGTATCACGTCACGATCGTGATTATGTTTGTCACGTCCGGCCAGGTGGCTGTCATAGCGCGTAGGGGCACACCCCCGCGATCCATAGATCGATCTTGTCTGACCTGCTCTATTTTCCAAGTCATGCCGTAGGTCATGTGTGTGTCCCTGAGCTGTTGTATTTATGTTTCTACGGTGAGGTAGTGCGGGCTGGTGTTCGGCTCGAGGTGCCGCTTTGTCCCGGCCACGTGGTAGCCGGTCAGCCGCATTATGCGCTGGTAGGACGGGCTCCAACACCTCGTCATCGAATTGTGGTAATAGTTTGCGCTTTGGGTAGCTTTTGGTTGGGCGCTCGAGGCCATATTCTTTGGCTGCTAGGACGTCAGTCCATCTATCGTTGAGCAGATCTTGATCAGCTTGAAGCTGCTGCTACTTCTTTTTCAGGCACCTTGCAGTGGCAATTAGCCGATGCTTAAAGTGCTCCTGTTCGGCGGCCTCCTCAGGCATGATAAAATCTTCGTCACCGAGGGTCACCTCGTCCTCGGAGAGCGGAAGGTAGTTGCTGTCCTCCAAGTCTTCATTCATGGCCTGTTCATCAGGGCTGACTCGTTCGTCTTCCCGTTTGTCCTGTTCGGAGGTTGGCTCAACGGGGTCTTCATTGTCTTCGGCATCCTTCGGAGTATTGTTTTGTCCTGTGACGGTATTGCTGTTTTTACCATGGCGTGGCTTAGAACAGCGCCGCTGACGCCGACATTTTGGCTATATCTCAGGAGGCTTATCCTTGACTGGATCTTCATTGTCGCCATTGTTCTCTTTGGGTGTATCCACCATGTATACATCATACGAGGAGGTGGCTGTCCAGTGCCCTGTAAGCGGTGGTTTTTGTGCTTGCTCCTCTCCGGCATCATCGTCCATACCGTCAATGTTTTCGGAGTCATAGTCGAGTCGGTTAAGTCCTCGACAGTGGCTATGTAGTGGGTGGTGGGTGGGAAGCGAAATTCTCAGTCATCAGCTTCAAATTCAACCCGGATATAATTCGGCCGCGATTCTCCTGACAAGGAGAGGGCTTTTAGTGAGTTTAGCACATTGCCTAAAGGTGAGTGCCGGAAGATGTCTATGATACGTCCATTTTGCATCATGCTTTTATATCGATATTTATTGCATTATGGCTATTATTACACGTTATGTCACAATACTTATGCCTATTCTCTCTTATTTTACAAGGTTTACATGAAGAGGGAGAATGCCGGCAGTTGGAATTCTGGGCTGGAAAAGGAGCAAATATTAGAGACCTATTCTGCACAACTCCAAAAGTCCTCAAATTCCACGAGAGTAATTTTTGGAACTAATAAAAATTACTATGCGGAAGAAATACCAGAGGGGGGCCACCCACCATCCACGAGGGTGTGGGGCGCCCAACACCCCTGGGCACGCCCCCTGCCTCGTGGGCCCCCTGGCAGCCTTCCAGTGACCATCTTCTGCTCTATGAAGTATTTTACCCTGAAAAAAAATTCATAAGCAAGCTTTCGGGACGAAACACCGTCGCCACAAGGCGTAACCAATTTAGGGCTCCGACGGAGCTATTCTGCCGGGGAAACATCCCTCCGGGAGGGGGAAATCATCGCCGTCGTCATCACCAATGATCCTCTCATCGGGAGGGGGTCAATCTCCATCAACATCTTCACCAGCACCATCTCCTCGCAAACCCTAGTTCATCTCTTGTATCCAATCTTTGTCCCAAAACCTCAGATTGGTACCTATGGGTTGCTAGTAGTGTTAATTACTCCTTGTAGTTGATGCTAGTTGGTTTATTTGGTGGAAGATCATTTTTTCATATCCTTAATGCATATTAATACCCCTCTGATTATGAACATGAATATGGTTTGTGAGTAGTTACCTTTGTTCCTGAGGACATGGGAGAAGTCTTGCTATAAGTAGTCATGTGAATTTGGTATTCGTTCAATATTTTGATGAGATGTATGTTGTCTCTCCTCTAGTGGTGTTATGTGAACATCGACTAAATGACACTTCACCACTGTTTGGGCCTAGAGGAAGGCATTGGGAAGTAATAAGTAGATAATGGGTTCCTAGAGTGACAGAAGCTTAAACCCTACTTTATGCGTTGCTTCGTAAGGGGCTGATTTGGATCCACATGTTCCATGCTATGGTTAGGTTTACCTTAATACTTCTTTTGTAGTTGCGGACGCTTGCAATAGGAGTTAATCATAAGTGGGATGCTTTTCCAAGAAAGGGCAGTACCCAAGCACCGGTCCACCCACATATCAAATTATCAAAGTAACGGACGTGAATCATATGAGCGTGATGAAAACTAGCTTGACGATAATTCCCATGTGTCCTCGGGAGCGCTTTTCTCTATATAAGAATTTGTCCAGGCTTGCCCTTTGCTACAAAAAGGATTGTGCCACCTTGCTGCACCTTATTTACTTTCATTGCTTGTTACCCGTTACGAATTACCTTATCACAAAACTATCTGTTACCGATAATTCCAGTGCTTGCAGAGAATACCTTACTGAAAACCGCTTGTCATTTCCTTCTGCTCCTCGTTGGGTTCGACACTCTTACTTATCTAAAGGACTACGATAGATCCCCTACACTTGTGGGTCATCAAGACTTTTTTCTGGTGCCATTGCCGGGGAGTGAAGCGCCTTTGGTAAGTGGAACTTGGTAAGGAAAATTTTATATAGTGTGCTGAAATTTACTGTCACTTGTTACTATGGAACATAATCCTTTGAGGGGATTGTTCGGGGTGTCTTCAACATGTGCAGTAGAGCAAAGAGTTGCTCCTCAACCTACTGAACCTACTGAAAATGTTTACTTTGAAATTCCTTCCGGTATGATAGAGAAACTGCTAGCTAATCCCTTTACAAGAGATGGAACATTGCATCCCGATTTACACCTAATCTATGTGGATGAAGTTTGTGGATTATTTAAGCTTGCAGGTATGCCCGATGATGTTATCAAGAAGAAGGTCTTCCCTTTATCTTTGAGGGGAGAGGCGTTGACATGGTTTAGGCTATGTGATGATATGGGATCATGGAACTACAACCGATTGAAATTGGAATTTCATCAGAAGTTTTATCCTATGCATCTTGTTCATCATGATCGTAATTATATATATAATTTTTGGCCTCCCGACGGAGAAAGCATCACTCAAGCTTGGGGGAGGCTTAAGTCAATGTTATACTCATTCCCCAATCATGAGCTCTCAAGAGAAATGATTATTCAAAAATTTTATGCTCGACTTTCTCTCAACAATCGCTCCATGCTCGATACTTCTTGTACTGGTTCTTTATGATGAAGACTATTGAATTCAGAAGGGATTTATTGGAAAGAATTAAACACAACTCTGATGATTGGGATCTCGATGAAGGTAAGGAGTCAGGTATGACACCTAAGTTTGATTGTGTTAAATCTTTTATGGATACCGATGTCTTCCGTGAATTTAGCACTAAATATGGACTGGACTCTGAGATAGTAGCTTCTTTCTGTGAATCATTTGCTACTCATGTTGACCTCCCTAAGGAGAAGTGGTTTAAATATAATCCTCCCACTAAAGTAAAAGTAGTTGCACCTATTACAGTTGAAGAAAAGACTATCACTTATAATGCTCCTATTGTTCCTACTACCTATATTGAGAAACCCCCTTTCCCTGTTAGGATAAAGGATCATGCTAAAGCTTCAACTGTGGTTCGTAAGAGTAATACTAAAACACCTACACCACCTGAGCAAATTAAAGTTGAACCTAGTATTGCTATGGTTAAATATCTCTTGGCCGATGATATTGATGGGCATGTTATTTACTTCTGTGATGAAGCTGCTAGAATTGCTAGACCTGATACTAAGAATAAACATAGACCTATTGTAGGCATGCCTGTTATTTCTGTTAAAATAGGAGATCATTGTTATCATGGCTTATGTGATATGGGTGCTAGTGCTAGTGCAATACCTCATTCCTTATACAAAGAAATTATGCATGATATTGCACCTGCTAAGATAGAAGAAATTGATGTTACCATTAAGCTTGCCAATAGAGATCTATTTCACCAGTTGGGATTGTTAGAGATGTTGAAGTCTTGTGTGGGAAAGTTAAATATCATGCTGATTTTCTTGTTCTTGGTTCCCCACAAGATGAATTTTGTCCCATTATATTTGGTAGACCCTTCTTGAATACTGTTAATGCTAAGATAGACTGCAAAAAGGATGTTGTTACTATTGGTTTGGGGGATATGTCTCATGAGTTTAATTTTGCTAAATTTCGTAGACAACCCCATGATAAAGAATTGCCTAGTAAGGATGAAATTATTGGTCTTGCTTCTATTTCTGTGCATCCTAATGATCCTTTAGAACAATATTTGCTAGACCATGAAAATGATATGTTTATGAATGAAATAAGGGAGATAGATGAAGTATTCTTTAAACAGGGACCTATTTTGAAACACAACTTTCCTATTGAAATTCTAGGGGATCCTCAACCACCCAAGGGTGATCCTGTGTTTAAGCTTAAACCATTACCTGATACTCTTAAATATGCTTATGTTGATGAAAAGAAGATCTGTCCTGTTATTATTAGTGCTAACCTTTCAGAGCAGGAAGAGGAGAGATTATTGAAAACTCTGAAGAAGCACCGTGCTGCTATTGGATATACTCTTGATGATCTTAAGGGCATTAGTCCCACTCTATGCCAACACAAAATAAAATTGGAGAAAGACGCCAAACCAGTTATTGATCATCAGCGACAATTGAATGCTACGATGAAAGAAGTGGTAAGAAAGGAAATACTAAAGCTCTTGGAGGCAGGTATAATTTATCCCGTTGCTCATAGTCAATGGGTAAGTCATGTCAATTGTGTCCCTAAGAAGGGAGGTATTACTATTGTTCCTAATGATAAAGATGAATTGATCCCGCAAAGAATTGTTACAGGTTATAGGATGGTAATTGATTTTCGCAAATTAAATAAAGCTATTGAAAAAGATCATTACCATTTACCTTTTATTGACCAAATGATGGAAAGATTATCCAAACATACACATTTTTGCTTTCCAGATGGTTACTCTGGTTTCTCTCAAATACCTGTGTCAGTAGAGGATCAAGAAAAGACCACTTTTACTTGCCCTTTTGGTACTTTTGCTTATAGACGTATGCCTTTTGGTTTATGTAATGCACCTGCTACCTTTCAAAGATGCATGATGGCTATATTCTCTGACTTTTGTGAAAAGATTTGTGAGGTTTTCATGGATGATTTCTCCGTTTATGGATCTTCTTTTGATGATTGCTTGAGCAACCTTGATCGAGTTTTGCAGAGATGTGAAGATACTAGTCTTGTCTTGAATTGGGAGAAGTGCCACTTTATGGTTAATGAAGGCATTGTCTTGGGGCATAAAATTTCTGAAAGAGGTATTTAAGTTGATAGAGCTAAAGTTGATGCTATTGAAAAGATGCCATGTCCCAAAGACATTAAAGGTATAAGAAGTTTCCTTGGTCGTGCCGGTTTTTATAGGAGGTTTATTAAGGACTTCCCTAAAATTTCTAGGCCTCTGACTAATCTCTTACAAAAATATATTCCTTTTGTATTCGATGATGATTGTGTAGAAGCATTTGAAATACTTGAGAAAGCTTTGATTTCTGCACCTATTGTTCAGCCTCCTGATTGGAATTTACCTTTTGAAATTATGTGCGATGCTAGTGATTATACCGTAGGTGCTGTTCTAGGACAAAGAGTTGATAAGAAAGTAAATGTTATACAATATGCTAGTAAAACTCTAAACAGTTCCCAGAGAAATTATGCTACTACTGAAAAAGAATTTCTAGCAGTTGTATTTGCTTGTGATAAGTTTAGACCTTATATCGTTGACTCTAAAGTAACTGTTCACACTGATCATGCTGCTATTAAATCTGTTATGGATAATAAAGATGCTAAACCTAGACTTATTAGATGGGTTCTCCTACTACAAGAATTTGATTTGCATATTATTGATTGAAAGGGAGCTGAGAACCCTGTTGCAGACAACTTGTCTAGGTTAGAGAATGTTCTTGATGACCCACTACCTATTGATGATAGCTTCCCTGATGAACAATTAGCGGTCATAAATGCTTCTTGTACTGCTCCATGGTATGCTGATTATGCTAATTCATCATTGCTAAATTTATACCACCTAGTTTCACATACCAGCAAAAGAAAAAGTTTTTCTATGATTTAAGACATTACTTCTGGGATGACCCACACCTTTATAAAGAAGGAGTAGATGGTGTTATTAGACGTTGTGTACCTCAGCATGAACATGAACAGATCCTACGCAAGTGTCACTCCAAGGCTTATGGAGGACACCACGCCGGAGACAGAACTACTCATAAGGTATTGCAATTTGGTTTTATTGGCCTACTCTCTTCAAAGGTGCCTGTAAGTTTGTCTTGTCTTGTGATGAATGTCAAAGAATTGGTAATATTAGTAGGCGTCAAGAAATGCCTATGAATTATTCTCTTGTTATCGAACCATTTGATGTTTGGGGCTTTGATTATATGGGACCGTTTCCTTCCTCTAATGGGTATACACATATTTTAGTTGCTGTTGATTACGTTACTAAGTGGGTAGAAGCTATTCCAACTAGTAGTGGTGATCATAACACCTCTACTAAGATGCTTAAAGAAGTTATTTTTCCGAGGTTTGGTGTCTCTAGATACCTTATGACTGATGGTGGTTCTGAAGGAAATATGCCCTAGAGGCAATAGTAAAGTTATTATTTATTTCCTTATATCATGATAAATGTTTATTATTCATGCTAGAATTGTATTAACCGGAAACATAATACATGTGTGAATACATAGACAAACATAGTGTCACTAGTATGCCTCTACTTGACTAGCTCGTTAATCAAAGATGGTTATGTTTCCTAACCATAGACATGAGTTGTCATTTGATTAACGGGGTCACATCATTAGGAGAATGATGTGATTGACATGACCCATTCCGTTAGCTTAGCACTTGATCCTTTAGTATGTTGCTATTGCTTTCTTCATGACTTATACATGTTCCTACAACTATGAGATTATGCAACTCCCGTTTACCGAAGGAACACTTTGTGTGTTGCCAAATGTCACAACGTAACTGGGTGATTATAAAGGAGCTCTACAGGTGTCTCCAAAGGTACATGTTGAGTTGGCGTATTTCGAGATTAGGTTTTGTCACTCCGATTGTCGGAGAGGTATCTCTGGGCCCTCTCGGTAATGCACATCACTATAAGCCTTGCAAGCAATGTAGCTAATGACTTAGTTACAGAATGATGCATTACGTAACGAGTAAAGAGACTTGCCGGTAACGAGATTGAACTAGGTATTGGGATACCAACGATCAAATCTCGGGCAAGTAACATACCGATGACAAAGGGAACAACGTATGTTGTTATGCGGTTTGACCGATAAAGATCTTTGTAGAATATGTAGGAGCCAATATGAGCATCCAGGTTCCGCTATTGGTTATTGACCGGAAACATGTCTCGGTCATGTCTACATAGTTCTCGAACCCGTAGGGTCCGCACGCTTAAAGTTATGATGACAAGTTTTATTACGAGTTTAAGAGTTTTGATGTACCAAAGGTTGTTCGGAGTCTCGGATGTGATTACGGACATGACGAGGAGTCTCGAAATGGTCGAGACATAAAGATCGATATAATGGACAACTATATTTGGACATCGGAAAAGGTTCCGGGTGAGATTGGGACAATACTGGAGCTCCGGGAGGTTATCGTAACCCCCCGGGAGGTATATGGGCCTTATTGGGCCTTAGTGGAAAGGAGGGGAAAGGAGAAAGGGAGGGGGTGCGCCCCCAAGCCCAATCCGAATTGGGAGGGGAGCCGGCCCCCTTTCCTTCCTCCCTCCTTCCTCTTCCTTCCCTCTCCCTCTCCTAATAGGAAAAGGGGGAGTCCTACTCCCGGTGGGAGTTGGACTCCCCCCTAGGGCGCGCCACCCCCCTTGGCTGGCCCCCTCCTCCACTCCTTTATATACGGGGTAGGGGGCATCCCATAGACACAACAATTGATCTCTAGATCTCTTAGCCGTGTGCGGTGGCCTCCACCATAGTCCTCGTCGATAATATTGTAGCGGTGCTTAGGCGAAGCCCTGCGACGGTAGGACATCAAGATCGTCACCATGCCATCATGCTGATGGAACTCTCCCTCGACACTCGGCTGGATCGGAGTTCGAGGGACGCCATCGAGCTGAACGTGTGCTAGAACTCGGAGGTGCCGTAGTTTCGGTGCTTGATCGGTCGGGCCGTGAAGACGTACGACTACATCAACCGCTTTGTTCTAACACTTCCGCTTTTGGTCTACGAGGGTACATGGACAATACTCTCCCCTCTCGTTGCTATGCATCACCATGATCTTGCGTGTGCGCAGGAATTTTTTTGAAATTACTATGTTCCCCAACAGTGGCATCCGAGCCAGGTTTTATGCGTAGATGTTATATGCACGAGTAGAACACAAGTGAGTTGTGGGCGATACAAGTCATATTGCTTACCAGCATGTCATACTTTGGTTCGGCGGTATTGTTGGATGAAGCGGCCCAGACCGACATTACCTGTACGCTTACGCGAGACTGGTTCTACCGACGTGCCTTGCACACAGGTGGCTGGCGGGTGTCAATTTCTCCAACTTTAGTTGAACCGAGTGTGGCTACGCCCAGTCCTTGCGAAGGTTAAAACAACATTAACTTCACAAACTATCGTTGTGGTTTTGATGCGTCGGTAATAATGGTTTTTGCTCAGCCCGTAGCAGCCACGTAAAATTTGCAACAAAAAAGTAGAGGACGTCTAACTTGTTTTTGCAGGGCATGTTGTGATGTGATATGGTCAAGACGTGATGCTATATTTTATTGTATGAGATGATCATGTTTTGTAACCGATTTATCGGCAACTGGCAGGAGCCATATGGTTGTCGCTTTATTGTATGAAATGCAAGCGCCCTGTAATTGCTTTACTTTATCACTAAGTGGTAGCGATAGTCGTAGAAGCAATAGATGGCATAATGACAACGATGCTACGATGGAGATTAAGGTGTCACGCCGGTGACGATGGTGATCACGACGATGCTTTGGAGATGGAGATCACAAGCACAAGATGATGATGGCCATATCATATCACTTATATTGATTGCATGTGATGTTTATCCTTTATGAATCTTATCTTGATTTGATTGATGGTAGCATTTTAATATGATCTCTCACTAATTATCAAGAAGTGTTCTCTCTGAGTATGCACCATTGCGAAAGTTCTTCGTGCTGAGACACCACGTGATGATCGGGTGTGATAGGCTCTATGTTCAAATACAACGGGAGCAAAACAGTTGCACACGCTGAATACTCAGGTTAAACTTGACGAGCCTAGCATATACAGATATGGCCTCGGAACACGGAGACTGAAAGGTCAAATGTGAATCATATAGTAGATATGATCAACATAGTGATGTTCACCATTGAAAACTACTCCATCTCACATGATGATCGGACATGGTTTAGTTGATTTGGATCACATGATCACTTGGATGACTAGAGAGATGTCTGTCTAAGTGGGAGTTCTTTAGTAATATGATTAATTGAACTTAAATTTATCATGAACTTAGTACCTGATAGTATTTTGCTTGTCTATGTTTGTTGTAGATAGATGGCTCGTGCTGTTGTTCCATTGAATTTTAATGCATTCCTTGAGAAAGCTAAGTTGAAAGATGATGGTAGCAATTACACGGACTGGGTCCGTAACTTGAGGATTATCCTCATTGCTGCATAGAAGAATTATGTCCTGGAAGCACCGCTGGGTGCCAGGCCTGCTGCAGATGCAACTGACGATGTTAAGAATGTCTGGCAGAGCAAAACTGATGACTACTCGATAGTTCAGTGTGCCATGCTTTACGGCTTAGAACCGGGACTTCAACGACGTTTTGAACGTCATGGAGCATATGATATGTTTCAGGAGTTGAAGTTAATATTTCAAGCAAATGCCCAAATTGAGAGATATGAAGTGATATGAAGTCTCCAATAAGTTCTATAGCTGCAAGATGGAGGAGAATAGTTCTGTCAGTGAACATATACTCAAAATGTCTGGGTATAATAATCACTTGATTCAACTGGGAGTTAATCTTCCTGATGATAGTGTCATTGACAGAATTCTTCAACCACTGCCACCAAGCTACAAGAGCTTCATGATGAACTATAATATGCAAGGGATGGACAAGACTATTCCCGAGCTCTTCGCAATGCTAAAGGCTACGGAGGTAGAAATCAAGAAGGAGCATCAAGTGTTGATGGTCAATAAGACCACCAATTTCAAGAAAAAGGGTAAAGGGAAGAAGAAGGGGAACTTCAAGAAGAACAACAAACAAGTTGCTGCTCAATAGAAGAAACCCAAATCTGTACCTAAGCCTGAGACTGAGTGCTTCTACTGCAAGCAGACTGGTCACTAGAAGCAGAACAGCCCCAAGTATTTGGCGGATAAGAAGGATGGAAAAGTGAACAAAGGTATATGTGATATACATATTATTGATGTGTACCTTACTAATGCTCGCAGTAGCACCTGGGTATTTGATACTGGTTCTGTTGCTAATATTTGCAACTCGAAACATGGACTACGGATTAAGCGAAGATTGGCTAAGGACGAGGTGACGATGCGCGTGGGAAATGGTTCCAAAGTTGATGTGATCGTGGTCGGCACGCTACCTCTACATCTACCTTCGGGATTAGTTTTGGACCTGAATAATTGTTATTTGGTGCCAGCGTTGAGCATGAACATTATATCTAGATCTTATTTGATGCGAGATGGTTATTCATTTAAATCAGAGAATAATGGTTGTTCTATTTATATGAGTAATATCTTTTATGGTCATGCACCCTTGAAGAGTGGTCTATTTTTATTAAATCTCGATAGTAGTGATACACATATTCATAATGTTGAATCCAAAAGATGCAGAGTTGATAATGATAGTGCAACTTATTTGTGGCACTGCCGTTTGGGTCATATTGGTGTAAAGCGCATGAAGAAACTCCATACATATGGACTTTTGGAATCACTTGATTATGAATCACTTGGTACTTGCGAACCGTGCCTCATGGGCAAGATGACTAAAACGCCGTTCTCCGGAACTACGGAGTGAGCAACGGATTTGTTGGAAATCATACATACTGATGTGTGTGGTCCAATGAATATTGAGGCTCGCAGCGGGTATCGTTATTTTCTCACCTTCACAGATGATTTGAGCAGATATGGGTATATCTACTTAATGAAACACAAGTCTGAAACATTTTAAAAGTTCAAAGAATTTCAGAGTGAAGTGGAAAATCATCGTACCAAGAAAATAAATTTTCTATGATCTGATCGTGGAGGAGAATATTGGAGTTACGAGTTTGGTTTACATTTGAAACAATGCGGAATAGTTTCGCAACTCACGCCACCCGGAACACCACAACATAATGGTGTGTCCGAATGTCGTAATTGTACTTTACTAGATATGGTGCAATCTATGATGTCTCTTACTAACTTACCGCTATCATTTTGGGGTTATGCTTTAGAGATGTACGCATTCACGTTAAATAGGGAACCATCAAAATCCATTGAGACGACGCCTTATGAACTGTGGTTTGGCAAGAAACCAAAGTTGTCGTTTCTTAAAGTTTCGTGTTGCGATGCTTATGTGAAGAAACTTCAACCAGATAAGCTCGAAACCAAATCGTAGAAATGTGTCTTCATAGGATACCCAAAAGAGATTATTGGGTACACCTTCTATCACATATCTGAAGGCAAGACTTTTCTTGCTAAATTCGGATCCTTTCTAGAAAAAGAGTTTCTCTTGAAAGAAGTGAGTGGGAGGAAAGTAGAACTTGATGAGGTAGCTGTACCTGCTCCCTTATTGGAAAGTAGTGCATCACAAGAACTGGTTCTTGTGACAACTACGCCAATTAGTGAGGAAGCTAATGATATTGATCATGAAACTTCAGATCAAATTACTACCAAACCTCGTAGGTCAACCAGAGTAAGATCCACACCAGAGTGGTACATTAATCCTATTCTGGAAGTCATGTTACTTGACCATGGCGAACCTACAAACTATGAGGAAGCGATGATGAGCCCAGATTCCGCAAAATGGCTTGAGGCCATGAAATCTGAGATGGGATCCATGTATGAGAACAAAGTATGGACTTTGGTTGACTTGCCCAATGATCGACAAGCCATCGAGAATAAATGGATCTTCAAGAAGAAGACTGACGCTGATGGTAATGTTACTGTCTACAAAGCTCAACTTGTTGCGAAAGGTTTTTGACAAGTTCAAGGGGCTGACTACGATGAGACTTTCTCACCCGTAGCGATGCTTAAGTCTGTCCGAATCATGTTATCAATTGCTGCATTTTATGATTATGAAATATGGAAAATGGATGTCAAAACTGCATTCCTGAATGGATTTCTGGAAGAAGAGTTGTATATGATGCAACCAGAAGGTTTTGTCGATCCAAAAGGTGCTAACAAAGTGTGCAAGCTCCAGCGATCCATTTATGGACTGGTGCAAGCCTCTCGGAGTTGGAATAAATGCTTTGATAGTGTGATCAAAGCATATGGTTTTATACAGACTTTTGGAGAAGCCTGTATTTACAAGAAAGTGAGTGGGAGCTCTGTAGCATTTCTGATAATATATGTAGATGACATATTGTTGATTGGAAATGATATAGAATTTCTGGGTAGCATAAAGGGATACTTGAATAAAAGTTTTTAGATGAAAGACCTCGGTGAAGCTTCTTAAATATTGGGCATCAAGATCTATAGAGATAGATCAAGACACTTAATTGGACTTTTACAAAGCACATACCTTGATAAAGTTTTGAAAAGGTTCAAAATGGATCAGGCAAGGAAAGGGTTCTTGCCTGTATTACAAGGTGTGAAGTTGAGTCAGACTTAATGCCCGACCACAGCAGAAGATAGAGAGAAAATGAAAGATGTTCCCTATGCTTCAGCCATAGGCTCTATCATGTATGCAATGCTGGGTAGCAGACCTGACGTATGCTTAGCAATAAGTTTAGCAGGGAGGTACCAAAGTAATCCAGGAGTGGATCGTTGGACAGCGGTCAAGAATATCCTGAAATACCTGAAAAGGACTAAGGATATGTTTCTCGTTTATGGAGGTGACAAAGAGCTAGTCATAAATGGTTACGTCAATGCAAGCTTTGACACTGATTCGGACAATTCTAAATCGCAAACCGGATACGTGTTTATATTGAACGGTGGAGCTATAAGTTGGTGCAGTTCTAAACAAAGCGTCATGGCGGGATCTACATGCGAAGCAGAGTACATAGCTACTTCAGAAGCAGCAAATGAAGGAGTCTGGATGAAGGAGTTCATTTTTGATCTAGGTGTCATACCTAGTGCATCAGGACCAATGAAGATCTTCTGTGACAATACTGGTGCAATTGCGTTGGCAAAGGAATCCAGATTTCACAAGAGGACCAAGCGCATCAAGAGATGCTTCAATTCCATCCGGGACCAAGTCCAGGTGGGAGACATAGAGATTCACAAGATACATACGGATCTGAATGTTGCAGACCCGTTGACTAAGCCTCTTCCACGAGCAAAACATGATCAACACCAAGGCTCCATGGGTGTTAGAATCATTACTGTGTAATCTAGATTATTGACTCTAGTGCAAGTGGGAGACTGAAGGAAATATGCCCTAGAGGCAATAATAAAGTTATTATTTATTTCCTTATATCATGATAAATGTTTATTATTCATGATAGAATTGTATTAACCGGAAACATAATACATGTGTGAATACATAGACAAACATAGTGTCACTAGTATGCCTCTACTTGACTAGCTCGTTAATCAAAGATGGTTATGTTTCCTAACCATAGACATGAGTTGTCAGTTGATTAACGGGGTCACATCATTAGGAGAATGATGTGATTGACATGACCCATTCCGTTAGCTTAGCACTTGATCGTTTAGTATGTTGCTATTGCTTTCTTCATGACTTATACATGTTCCTACAACTATGAGATTATGCAACTCCCGTTTACCGGAGGAACACTTTGTGTGCTACCAAACGTCACAACGTAACTGGGTGATTGTAAAGGAGCTCTACAGGTGTCTCCAAAGGTACATGTTGAGTTGGCGTATTTTGAGATTAGGTTTTGTCACTCCGATTGTCAGAGAGGTATCTCTGGGCCCTCTCGGTAATGCACATCACTATAATCCTTGCAACCAATGTAGCTAATGAGTTAGTTACAGAATGAAGCATTACATAACGGGTAAAGAGACTTGCAGGTAACGAGATTGAACTAGGTATTGGGATACCGACGATCGAATCTCGGGCAAGTAACATACCGATGACAAAGGGAACAACGCATGTTGTTATGCGGTTTGACCGATAAAGATCTTCGTAGAATATGTAGGAGCCAATATGAGCATCCAGGTTCCGCTATTGGTTATTGACCGGAAACATGTCTTGGTCATGTCTACATAGTTCTCGAACCCGTAGGGTCTGCACGCTTAAAGTTACGATGACAAGTTTTATTATGAGTTTATGAGTTTTGATGTACCGAAGGTTGTTCGGAGTCCCGGATGTGATTACGGACATGACGAGGAGTCTCCAAATGGTCGAGACATAAAGATCGATATATTGGACGACTATATTTGGACACCGAAAAAGGTTCCGGGTGAGATTGGGACAATACCGGAGCTCCGGGAGGTTATTGGAACCCCTCGGGAGGTATATGGGCCTTATTGGGCCTTAGTGGAAAGGAGGGGAAAGGAGCAAGGGAGGGGGTGCCTCCCCAAGCCCAATCCGAATTGGGAGGCGGGCCGGCTCCCCTTTCCTTCCTCCCTCCTTCCTCTTCCTTCCCTCTCCCTCTCCTAATAGGAAAAGGGGGAGTCCTACTCCCGGTGGGAGTTGGACTCCCCCCTAGGGCGCGCCACCCCCCTTGGTCGGCCCCCTCATCCACTCCTTTATATACGGGGGAGGGGGGCACCCCATAGACATAACAATTGATCTCTTGATCTCTTAGCCGTGTGCGGTGCCCCCCTCCACCATAGTTCTCCTCGATAATATTGTAGTGGTGCTTAGGTGAAGCCCTGTGACGGTAGAACATCAAGATCTTCACCACGTCGTCGTGCTGACGGAACTCTCCCTTGACACTCGGCTGGATCGGTGTTAGAGGGACGTCATCGAGCTGAACGTGTGCTCGAACTCGGAGGTGTCGTAGTTTCGGTGCTTGATCGGTCGGGCCGTGAAGACGTACGACTACATCAACCACGTTGTTCTAACGCTTCCGCTTTCGGTCTACGAGGTTACATGGACAATACTCTGCCCTCTCGTTGCTATGCATCACCATGATCTTGTGTGTGCGTAGGCTTTTTTTTGAAATTACTACGTTCCCCAACAGGTTCACATTTTATTCATGGTGCTTTTCGTAAAATGCTTGCTAAGTATGATGTTAATCATAGAATTGCATCTCCATATCACCCACAGTCTAGTGGCCAAGTAGAACTTAGCAACAGAGAGCTTAAATTGATCTTGCAAAAGACTGTTAATAGATCTAGAAAGAATTGGTCCAAGAAACTTGATGATGCATTATGGGCTTATAGAACTGCATATAAAAATCCTATGGGTATGTCTCCATATAAAATGGTTTATGGAGAAGCATGTCACTTACCTCTCGAACTAGAACATAAGGCATATTGGGCCATTAAAGAGCTCAATTATGATTTCAAACATGCCGGTGAGAAGAGGTTATTTGACATTAGCTCACTTGATGAATGGCGAACTCAAGCCTATGAGAATGCCAAACTGTTTAAAGAAAAAGTTAAAAGATGGCATGACAAAAGGATACAAAAGCGTGAGTTTTATGTAGGTGATTATGTGTTGCTCTTCAACTCTCGTTTAAGATTTTTTGCAGGAAAACTCCTCTCTAAATGGGAAGGTCCTTACGTTATCGAGGAGGTCTATCGTTCCGGTGCCATAAAAATTAACAACTTCGAAGGCACAAATCCAAAGGTGGTGAATGGCCAAAGAATCAAACATTATATCTCAGGTAATCCAATAGATGTTGAAACTAATGTTATTGAAACCGTGACCCCGGAGGAATACATAAGGGACACTTTCCAGAACGTTTCAGACTCCAAAAAGGAATAGGTATGTGGTACGGTAAGTAAACCGACTCCAAAATAGTTCTAATAGCAATTTTTCTCCGTTTTGGAATATTTAAGAAAATAGGAAAAATAAGAAGTAGTCCGAAGAGGACACGAGGCATCCACGAGGGTGGAGGGCGCGCCCTACCCCCCTGGGCGCGCCCCCTGCCTCGTGGGCACCTCATGTGCTCTCCGGACTCTGTTTTCTTGCACGACACTTCTTTTAGTCGATAAAAATTCATTATATAATCTCCCGAAGGTTTTGACCACCGTATCACGACGAAATCCTCTGTTTTTGTTTTGAGCTGTTTCTGTCGCAGATTTAGAGCAAGATGTCTTCTCAAGAGTCAGTCGGGGAGAGTTGGATGTCTCATCCGACACCGGGTCCAGGAGCAAACATCAATGCCTATCACTTTGGGCCATCAACAGAGGAGGAGATGGAGGCCGACTTGAAAAGGATAGATGCCACAGAGGAGGATCAAGAAGTTACTTCTCGTTTCCGAGCCGGATTCACGATGGGGGAACTACAGAGCTTAGCTATTCCAAACTCGGTCATCCCTTCCAATGTTAGATTTCTTTCTTATGAAAATATGAAAAAGAGTGTCACTTGTTCCCCCGCAGCTATGCAACATCTATGGGTGAAAGGTGCTTTAGCCGTCACTGGTAAGCTCCGTAAGGAAATAATGGACCTCAAGCGGCAAGTCAATAAGCTTGAGGAGGAGAACCGTATCCTGAGGGGCACCGTCGCCAAGAATATCACATCATCACCTTCGAAGAAAGAGACATAATCACATGGGTATGGGCACTCCCCTTGGCAACTGCCAAGCTTGGGGGAGTTGCCCCGGTATCGTATCACCATCACACTCCTATCTTTACTGTTTTTCTTAGTTTGATCCTTTTGGTAATATCTTGATCTAGTAGAATAAATTTTTAGAAAGATATAGTTTTGAGTTTTGCTTTATGATCCCTCTATGTAATTGAGTACATGAGCTATACATAATAAAGATTAGTCTGAGTCAATGGCTTTGCTATCTTGCTATGATCTTGAGGGAATAAAAGAAAAGGAAAGAACAAAAAGAAATAAAGAGAGCATATGGATCTTATGGAGAGTAATGACTTCACATATTAAGAGTGTGATGAATAAAAGTTGTTGAGAGTTGGCAAACATAGTTTTGGTCATCGTTGCAATTAATATGAACTATAAAGAAAGAGAGGTTCTCACATATAAATATACTATCTTGGACATCTTTTATGATTGTGAGCACTCATTAAAATATGACATGCTAAAGAGTTGATATTGGACAAGGAAGACAACGTAATGGGTTATGTTTTCTTATATCCGAAATAAAGTATATTGTCATGGATCATCCAACATGTTGAGCTTGCCTTTCCCCCTCATGCTAGCCAAATTCTTTGCACCAAGTAGAGATACTACTTGTGCTTCCAAAATATCCTTAAAACTGGTTTTTTCCATGAGAGTCCACCATATCTACCTATGGATTGAGTAAGATCCTTCAAGTATGTTGTCATGTTGCATGCAATAAAAATTGCTCTCTAAATATGTATGATTTATTAGTGTGGAGAAAATAAGCTTTATACGATCTTGTGATGTGGAAGCAATAAAAGTGACAGACTGCATAATAAAGGTCCATATCACAAGTGGCAATATAATGTGACGTTCTTTTGCATTAAGATTTCGTGCATCCAACCATAAAAGCACATGACAACCCCTGCTTCCCTCTGTGAAGGGCCTATCTTTTATTCTTGTCTTATACATTATGCAAGAGTCATGGTGATCTTCACCTTTACTTTTTACATTTTATCCTTTGGCAAGCACACTGTGTTGGAAAGATCCTGATATATATATCCAATTGGATGTAAGTTAGCATGAACTATTATTATTGACATTACCCTTGAGGTAAAAGGTTGGGAGGCAACACTATAAGCCCCTATCTTTCTCTGTGTCCAATTAAAACTCCATACGCATAAGTATTGCGTGAGTGTTAGCAATTGTGAAAGATTAAATGATAGTTGAGTATGTGGACTTGTTGAAAAGCTCTTATATTGAATCTTTCTGATGTTATGATAAATTGCAATTGCTTCAATGACCGAGGTTATGGTTTGTTAGTTTTCAATTAAGTTTATGATTCATACTTGACATTGTGGATAGATTATTACTTGAGCATAAGAAATCATATGACAATATATATATGTTGCCGTTATAAGAATGATCATGATGCCCTCATGTTCGTATTTTATTTTATCAGTACCTCTATCTCTAAACATGTGGACATATTTTTCGTTATCGGCTTCTGCTTGAGGACAAGCAAGGTCTAAACTTGGGGGAGTTGATACATCCATGTTGCATCATGCTTTTATATTGATATTTATTGCATTATGGGCTGTTATTACACGTTATGTCACAATACTTATGCCTATTCTCTCTTATTTTACAAGGTTTACATGAAGAGGGAGAATGCCGGCAGCTAGAATTCTGGGTTGGAAAAGGAGCAAATATTAGAGACCTATTCTGCACAACTCCAAAAGTCCTGAAACTCCATGGAAGTTATTTTTGGAATTAATAAAAAATACTGAGCGAAGAAAGTATCAGAGGGGGCCCACACCCCGGCCACAAGGGTGGGAGGCGCGCCCCCTGCCTCGTGGGCCCCTTGGCAGTCCTCCGGTGGCTGTCTTTTGCTATATGAAGTCTTATACCCTAAAAAAATCATAAGCAAGCTTTTGGGAAGAAACACCACCGCCACGAGGCGGAACCTTGGCGGAACCAATCTAGGGCTCCGGCGGAGCTGTTCTGCCGGAGAAACTTCCCTCCGGGAGGGGGAAATCATCACCATCGTCATCACCATCGATCCTCTCATCGGGAGGGGGTCAATCTCCATCAACATCTTCACCGGCACCATCTCCTCTCAAACCCTAGTTCATCTCTTGTATTCAATCTTT
Source organism: Triticum dicoccoides (assembly GCF_002162155.2). Classification (NCBI taxonomy): domain Eukaryota; kingdom Viridiplantae; phylum Streptophyta; class Magnoliopsida; order Poales; family Poaceae; genus Triticum; species Triticum dicoccoides. Next base: position 551,791,858 of record NC_041389.1, read on the forward strand.
GTCCCAAAGCCTCAGATTGGTACCCGTGGGTCACTAGTAGTGTTGATTACTCCTTGTAGTTGATGCTAGTTGGATTATTCGGTGGAAGATCATATGTTCAGATCCGTTATGCATATTAATACCGCTCTGATTATGAACATGAATATGATTTGTGAGTAGTTACGTTTGTTCCTGAGGACATGGGAGAAGTCTTGCTATAAGTAGTCATGTGAATTTGGTATTCGTTCGATATTTTGATGAGATGTATGTTGTCTCTCCTCTAGTGGTGTTATGTGAACGTCGACTACATGAAACTTCACCACTGTTTGGGCCTAGAGGAAGGCATTGGGAAGTAATAAGTAGATGATGGGTTGCTAGAGTGACAGAAACTTAAACCCTAGTTTATGTGTTGCTTCATAAGGGGCTGATTTGGATCCATATGTTTCATGCTATGGTTAGGTTTACCTTAATATTTCTTTTGTAGTTGCGGATGCTTGCAATAGGGGTTAATCATAAGTGGGATGCTTGTCCAAGAAAGGGTAGTACCCAAGGACCGGTCCACCCACATATCAAATTATGAAAGTAACGAACGCAAATCATATGAGCGTGATGGAAACTAGCTTGACGATAATTCCCATGTGTCCTTGGGAGCGCTTTTCTCTATATAAGAGTTTGTCCAAGCTTGTTCTTTGCTACAAAAAGGATTGTGCCATCTTGCTGCACCCTATTTACTTTCATTACTTGTTACCCGTTATGAATTACCTTATCACAAAACTATCTGTTACCGATAATTTAAGTGATTGCAGAGAATACCTTACTGAAAACCGCTTGTCATTTCCTTCTGCTCCTCGTTGGGTTCGACACTCTTACTTATCGAAAGGACTACGATAGATCCCCTACACTTGTGGGTCATCAGTCCGTGGAGCTGAACTCTATGATTGGCGCCTAATAAGGCTCGATGGGCGCGGATGCACGCGGTTCAGAACTTGCGGTCGGAGACAGATCCGTGGTTCCGATGACACATGCCCCACTCAAGGTTGGACCTGTGTGGAGCTCCAACGCCACTGAGTCGGCGGCTTCCATGGCAGGGTTGAGCATCCCATCCTCGGATGGCGCAATCTGCTCCAGATCTAGGGCCAGAGCGGTTATTGGTGCTATCTCCCGAGCACGGTCCAATGACAGATTTAGGTCATGTTCATCGTGGTGACAGGGAGCAGCCGTCATGGGTTAGAATCCGTTGAATATCAAGTCTCCGCGGATATCGGCCATGTAGTTCAAGCTTCCAAATCTGACTCGATGGCCAGGGGCGTAGTTGTCGATCTGCTCCAGATGGCCAAGCGAGTTGGCCCGCAGTGCGAAGTTGCCGAATACGAAGATCTGTCTAGGGAGGACAATCTCACCCTAGACTGCATCGTTGTAGATGATTGATGGAGCCATCAAACCTTTTGGTGACGACACAACGGAAATCTCAATGGAAGCACCAATGTCGGTGTCAAAACCGGCGGATCTCGGGTAGGGGGTTCCGAACTGTGCGTCTAAGGTCAATGGTAACAGGAGACGGGGGACACGATGTTTACCCAGGTTCGGGCCCTCTCTATGGAGGTAATACCCTACTTCCTGCTTGATTGATCTTGATGAATATGAGTATTACAAGAGTTAATCTACCACGAGATCATAATGGCTAAAACCCTAGAAGTCTAGCCTATGATTATGATTCTGCCCTATGTACTAAACCCTCCGATTTATATAGACACCGGAGGGGACTAGAGTTATACAAAGTCGGTTACAGAGAAAGGAATCTACATATCTGAATCACCAAGCTTGCCATCCACGCAAAGGAGAGTCCCATCCGGACACGGGACGAAGTCTTCTGTCTTGTATCTTCATAGCCCAACAGTCCGGCCCATGTTAATAGTTCGGCCGTCCGAGGACCCCTTAATCCCGGACTCCCTCAGAAGCCATTGGAGGGGTCATCTTCATCAACCTTGTTGCCTCCATGATGTGTGACTAGTTCCTTTCACTAGAAAAAAAGACACATCCGTGACATTTTGGGCCGAACGAATTTTTTTCCTGTCATACATATGACACTTCTATGATGATAATTGTGACAAAACCCGGTATCATCATAGATGTGGTGGGCTCCTACTTCTATGACCAAAAATCATGACAGAAAATGGGCTTTTCATCCTGGGCGGGCCGGAGACACAGCTGCATGACATTCTTTGGGCCGTCCATGACGGAAAAAACCATGGTAGAAGCGAGGGGGAGGAAAATTTCGGGGAGTTCCCGATTACGGTGGGAGGTCGGGGGCTGAGCGATACGCGTTTCTCTCGTACACGTACGCGCGTGTGTGCGAGGCATTGGCTCTAACTGAACCCGAGCGAGGCGTTGGGCTGTAACTGAACCCGAGCAATTGCACTGCAGGCTACGCGTTACTGAACCCGAGCGATCGATCGATGGCTGTTAACTGAACCCGATCGAGCGATTCCTTTGCTACTGCTGCTAATTAAAGCCGATCGATTGGATGAACAGTG
>NC_041389.1:551794680-551813544 GCF_002162155.2 Triticum dicoccoides
GATGAACAGTAGACGGTGGAGGGGTGCCTTTGGAGGGGTGGTTGAACAGGACCCCGTGGTGTGGAGGGATGGATGAACAGTAGACAGTGGAGGGGTGCCTGTGGAGGGGTGGTTGAACAGTAGCCAGGGGAGTAGCGTGCGGTGGAGGCTGGATGAACAGGAGCCCGTGGAGGCTGGAGGAGGTCGACGGTGGATGAACAGTAGCCCGTGGAGGCTGGAGGAGGTCGACGGTGGAGATAAACAATATCCCGTGGAGTCCCGTTTTGCGGTACGCCACACCCCTCCCGATGAACAGGACCCCCATTTCGACCGAAGCGCTCCAACACAAGTCCGCCTCGTCCGTTTTGTGGTACGCCACACCCCTCCCGATCAACAGGACCCCGGTTTCGACCGTAGGAGGTCCGTTTCCTCCGTTTTGCGGTACGCCATACCCCTCCCGATGAACACAATCCCGTTTCGAACGTGGCCCGTCGAACACAAGGCCATTTCTTCCATTCTGCGGTACGCCAGGCCTCGTTTCCATCGCCTGTTCCGTCCAAGCCCTCCTGATGAACACGACCACCCATTCCGTTCCGACCCAGCCCGTTGGCTCCCACGCGTTCCGTTGCCTCCCGATGAACATGACGCATTCCGTTGCCTCCCCATGAACACGACGCATTTCGTTGCCTCCCCATGAACATGACGCATTCCGTTGCCTCCCCATGAACACGACGACGATGCTGTTTCTCCGTTCTGACCCAGCCATGTACACAAGCCCTGGCCGTACGTATGTGCGAGTAGGTGTTCGAGACCCTGCCCGTATGTACGTACGTGGACGTATTTTCTTTCTTGCACCCTAGCCGCTATACGTACGTGTACATGCTACGTGCGCACCTCTACTACGACACATGCGCACCTCTACATCCACCAGTATATATGTACGTACACGTTCGCGACCAGAATGACAACGCTACGTACGCTTCGACCAGGTGGGTCCCGACTGTCACGCACTTCCTTGCCTGCGAAGATGTAGCTGGTGGGTCCCAGCAGTCAGGGGGGCGAATCGTTTTGGTTTTTTTCCCGGACGCACTTCCTTGCGTGCGAAGGTGTAGCTGCTCGGTCCCAGCAGTCAGGGGGCGAATCGTTTTTTTTCCCGGACGCACTTCCTTGCGTGCGAAGATGTAGCTGGTGGGTCCCAGCAGTCAGGGGGGCGAATCATTTTTTTTCCCGGACGAACTTCCTTGCGTGCGAAGGTGTAGCTGGTGGGTCCCAGCAGTCAGGGTGGAAACGTTTTTTTTCGCGAAATACGGTGGCCCGTCCGGTGGGTCCCTACTGTCAGGTGGAGGAATCATTATTTTCCGTGTAATAAGGAGGCACTTCCTTGCTATGGTCGTGGACCCAGCTGTCAACCTCTCCACGTATAGTCCACGTCCGATGGAAGTCGTTCCTTGACCACGTTGACCACGCCGCATCGAGAGCACAAGGGCGATGGACGACGGCGAGGCCTAGAAAGGGGACGATGCGAAGCCCGTGAAGGCGCGGCAGTGGATGCCCACGTGGAGAGGAGTATGAGGGTTCACTCGTTCGGCTGTGGTGTGAGGCTGCCGTCACCGCAGGGCCTGGCCAGCGGTGGGAATAGTAGGGGGCGGTGAGGCCTCCGCGGCAGCACAGCCGGCCACGGGAGGCAGGAGCAGGCGGCACGACCGACGCTGCTTTGGGCGGCTGGAGTAAGAATACCAGAGGTTGAAGAAGCACTACGGTCGTTGGATGGACATCGTACGGTCACTGGAGCTAGAATCGTTCATATTGACTAAGTGGACAAAGCCCTCCATCCCCGTCAACTTAGTAGGCCCACAAGTCAGCCTCCCACCATGGTGGGTCCCAGCTAGCAGGGGAGTATTCATTTTTTTGTGCGTAATAAGGAGGCACTTCCGGTGGGTCCGAGCTGACAGCGGGGGGAACTTTTTTTCGTGAAATACGATGGCCCGTCCGGTGGGTCCCAACAGTCAGGGGGAAACGTTTTTTTTCGCGAAATAAGGTGGCCCGTCCGGTGGGTGCCTGCTGTCAGGTGGAGGAATAATTATTTTGCACGTAATAAGGAGGCACTTCCTTGCGGCCGCCGTGGACCCAGCTGTCAGCCTCTCCACGTACAGTACTCTTCCGATGGAAGTCGGTCGTTGACCATGTTGACCACGCCGCACCGAGAGCACCAGGGCGGTGGACGATGGTGAGGCCTAGGAAGGGGACGACGCAGAGCCAGGGAAGACGCACCAGTGGAAGCCCACATGGAGAGGAGTACGAGGGTTCACTGGTTCGGCTGTGATGTGAGGCTGCCGTCGCCGTAGAATAACAGGGGGTGTGGGTGAGTGGAGGGATGGCCTGGCCAGCGGTGGGAGTAGTATGGGGGTGGTGAGGCCTCCGCGGCAGCACAGCCGGCCACGAGAGGCAGGAGTAGGCAGCATGACCGGCGCTGCTTTGGGCAGCTAGACCAAGAAGACCAAAGGTTGAAGAAGCACTACAGCCGTTGGATGGACATCGTACGGTCACTGAAGCTAGAATCGTTTTTATTGACTAAGTTGACAAAGCCCTTGGTACGCTCCAACTTAGCAGGCCCACAGGTCAGCCTCCGAAACGGTGTGCCCCAGATATCAGGGGGAGGAATCATTTTTTGTGCTGCCGAAGCTAAGAATATCCGAGATTGAAGAAGAAGCACGACATCCATTGGATAGACATCCAACGGCCACTGCTGCTAGAACCGTGTGTTGACTATAATAAGTTGACAAAGCCTTCCATACGTGTCAACTTATTTTTCTTAGGGGAGGCATCACTTAGTAGGTCCACAAGTGTGTGGCAGAGAACTTATAGCCCATTTGCGTTTTGTAAGAATGTACATCCCATTTTTGAATTCTAATGGAATTTGCAATAGCCCATTTACAGATTGTTAAAAAGTACATCCCATTTTCTAGCAAGGACAACAATTAATAATTTCAACCAATCGTTGAAGACATAATTCAATAAAATTTCCCACATTTTGATGGGATCCGAAATATTTTTATCCCGAATTTTCTAGTCAGATTAAATATAAATTTGTATTGCGTAAAAATCCAATGAAACATTGCACGCGCAACAATGAGAAATTATGATTTTCAAAATCCATAAATAATATTTTATAAACTAATTTTGTGTTTGGTGCATTTTTTATAGTTACTGCCCAGTTTTTATAATTACATCCCATTTATTATTTTTAAAGCCCATTTTCCTGTTAAGCCTAATGCATCCCTTCTAGGAAAGATTTGCAGCCCAACGGGGCGGAGAATAACAAGTTGACCTTGCCTGGGTATTCCTAAAAAAGACGTATAGTTGGGCTAGCCATTTTCATCTTGAAAAAATTAGTATCTGGGATGGATATCTGGCCTGGGCTAGACGGGCCACAACCCACCCAGTTAATACCCAGCTCTCCTCTGAACATCAACGAAATCATCGCCAAGAAAAACTCTGCAGAGCTCACGCCTCAAAAACACAAATACTGCTCGAGCTGCTTGGTCCCAGTTGTCGGCCACACCTTGTGCAATTCTCTCGTTTATATTGACTACATATGTTGACAATGGTGTGGGACCGTGATGTCAGGAAACCAGGAGAAAGCAAAAAAAATATAGTTGTACAAAATAAGTGAAGGAAATATGCCCTAGAGGCAATAATAAAGTTATTATTTATTTCCTCATTTCATGATAAATGTTTATTATTCATGCTATGATTGTACTAACCGGAAACATGATACATGTGTGAATACATAGACAACACTTAATGTCACTAGTATGCCTCTACTTGCCTAGCTCATTAATCAAAGATGGTTATGTTTCCTAACCATAGACATGTGTTGTCCTTTGATTAACGGGATCACATCATTAGGAGAATGATGTGATTGACTTGACTCATTCCGTTAGCTTAGCACTTCATCGTTTAGTGTGTTGCTATTTATTTCTTCATGACTTATACAAATTCCTAGAACTATGAGATTATGCAACTCCCGTTTACCGGAGGAACACTTTGTGTGCTACCAAACTTCACAACGTAACTGGGTGATTATAAAAGAGCTCTACAGGTGTCTCCAAAGGTACATGTTGAGTTGGCGTATTTGGAGATTAGGTTTTGTCACTCCGATTGTCGGAGAGGTATCTCTGGCCCTCTTGGTAATGCACATCACTATAAGCCTTGCAAGCAATGTAGCTAATGAGTTAGTTACGGAATGATGCATTACGTAATGAGTAAATAGACTTGCCGGTAATGAGATTGAACTAGGTATTGGATACCGACGATCGAATCTCGGGCAAGTAACATACCGATGACAAAGGGAACAACGTATGTTGTTATGCGGTTTGACCGATAAAGATCTTCGTAGAATATGTAGGAGCCAATATGAGCATCCAGGTTCTGCTATTGGTTATTGACCGGAAACAGTTCTAGGTCATGTCTACATAGTTCTCGAACCCGTAGGGTCCGCACGCTTAAGGTTTCGATGACAGTTATATTATGAGTTTATGAGTTTTGATGTACCAAAGTTTGTTCGGAGTCCCGGATGTGATCACGGACATGACGAGGAGTCTCGAAATTGTTGATACATAAAGATTGATATATTGGAAGCCTATATTTGGATATCGGAATTGTTCCGGGTGAAATCGGGATTTTACCGGAGTACCGGGGGGTTATCGGAACCCCCCGGGGGTTAATGGGCCTACATGGGCCCTAAGGGAGAAGAGGAGGGCCGGCCAGGGCAGACCGCACGCCCCCTCCCCCCTAGTCCGAATAGGACAGGGAAGGGGGGGGCGCCCCCTTTTCATCTTTCCCCCTTCCCCCTTCCTTCTCCAACAAGGCAAGAGGGGGGAGTCCTACTCCCGGTGGGAGTAGGACTCCTCCAGGCGCACCCCTAGGGGTCGGCCGCACCTCCCACCTTCCTCCTTTATATACGGGGGCAGGGGGCACCTCTAGACACAACAATTGATCTCTTGATCTCTTAGCCGTGTGCGGTGCCCCCCTCCACCATAGTCCTCGATAATATTGTAGCGGTGCTTAGGCGAAGCCCTGCAACGGTAGAACATCAAGATCGTCACCACGCCGTCGTGCTGACGGAACTCTTCCCCGACATTCTGCTGGATCGGAGTCCGGGGATCGTCATCGAGCTGAACGTGTGCTAGAACTCAGAGGTGCCGTAGTTTCGGTGCTTGATCGGTCAGGCCGTGAAGACGTACGACTACATCAACCACATTGTTCTAACGCTTCCATTTTCGGTCTACGAGGGTACATGGACAACACTCTCCCCTCTCATTGCTATGCATCACCATGATCTTGCGTGTGCGTAGGAATTTTTTTGCAATTACTACGTTCCCCAACAGTGGCATCCGAGCCAGGTTTTATGCGTAGATGTCATATGCACGAGTAGAACACAAGTAAGTTGTGCGCGATACAAGTCATACTGCTTACCAGCATGTCATACTTTGGTTCAGCGGCATTGTGAGATAAAGCGGCCCGGACCAACATTACGCGTACGCTTACGCGAGACTGGTTTCACCGCTACGAGCACTCGTTGCTTAAAGGTGACCGGCGGGTGTCTGTCTCTCTCACTTTAGTTGAACCGAGTGTGGCTACGCCCGGTCCTTGCGAAGGTTAAAACAACACTAACTTGACGAACTATCATTGTGGTTTTGATGTGTAGGTAAGAACGGTTCTTACTCAGCCCATAGCAGCCACGTAAAATTTGCAACAACAAGGTAGAGGACGTCTAACTTGTTTTTGCAGGGCATGTTGTGATGTGATATGGTCAAGACGTGATACTATATTTTATTGTATGAGATGATCATGTTTTGTAACCGAAGTTATCGGCAACTGGCAGGAGCCATATGGTTGTCGCTTTATTGTATGAAATGCAAACACCCTGTAATTGCTTTACTTTATCACTAAGCGGTAGCGATAGTCGTAGAAGCAATAGATGGAGTAACGACAATGATGATATGATGGGGATCAAGGTGTCGCGCCGGTGACGATGGTGATCACGACGGTGCTTCGGAGATGGAGATCACAAGCACAAGTTGATGATGACCATATCATATCATTTATATTGATTGCATGTGATGTTTATCCTTTATGCATCTTATCTTGCTTTGATTGACGGTAGCATTTTAAGATGATCCCTCACTAAATTATCAAGAAGTGTTCTCCCTGAGTATGCACCGTTGCGAAAGTTCTTCGTGCTGAGACACCACATGATGATCGGGTGTGATAGGCTCTACGTTCAAATACAACGGGTGCAAAACAGTTGCACACGCGGAATACTCAGGTTAAACTTGACGAGCCTAGCATATACAGATATGGCCTCGGAACACGGAGACCTAAAGGTCGAACATGAATCATATAGTAGATATGATCAACATAGTGATGTTCCACTAAAACTACTCCATCTCACGTGTTGATCGGACATGGTTTAGTTGATTTGGATCATGTGATCACTTAGATGACTAGAGAGATGTCTGTCTAAGTGGGAGTTCTTAAGTAATATGATTAATTGAACTTAAATTTACCATGAACTTAGTACCTGATAGTATTTTGCTTGTCTATGTTTGTTGTAGATAGATGGCTCGTGCTGCTGTTCCGTTGAATTTTAATGCGTTCCTTGAGAAAGCTAAGTTGAAAGATGATGGTAGCAATTACAAGGACTCGGTTCATAACCTGAGGATTATCCTCATTGCTGCACAGAAGAATTACATCCTGGAAGCACCGCTGGGTGCCAGGCCTACTGTAGATGCAACTGACGATGTTAAGAACATCTGGCAGAGCAAAGCTGATGACTACTCGATAGTTCAGTGTGCCATGCTTTACGGCTTGGAACCGGGTCTTCAACGATGTTTTGAACGTCATGGAGCATATGAGATGTTCCAGGAGTTGAAGTTAATATTTCAAGCAAATGCCTGGATTGAGAGATATGAAGTCTCCAATAAGTTCTATAGCTGTAAGATGGAGGAGAATAGTTCTGTCAGTGAACATATACTCAAAATGTCTGGGTATAATAATCACTTGATTCAACTGGGAGTTAATCTTCCTGATGATAGTGTCATTGATAGAATTCTCCAATCACTGCCACCAGGCTACAAGAGCTTCGTGATGAACTATAATATGCAAGGGATGGACAAGACTATTCCCGAGCTCTTCGCAATGCTAAAGGCTGCGGAGGTAGAAATCAAGAAGGAGCATCAAGTGTTGATGGTCAATAAGACCACCAGTTTCAAGAAAAAGGGCAAAGGGAAGAAGAAGGGAAACTTCAAGAAGAACAACAAACAAGTTGCTGCTCAAGAGAAGAAACCCAAGTCTGGACCTAAGCCTGAGACTGAGTGCTTCTACTTCAAGCAGACTGGACACTGGAAGCGGAACTGCCCCAAGTATTTGGCAGATAAGAAGGATGGCAAAGTGAACAAAGGTATATGTGATATACATGTTATTGATGTGTACCTTACTAATGCACGCAATAGCACCTAGGTATTTGATACTGTTTCTGTTGCTAATATTTGCAACTCGAAACAGGGACTACAGATTAAGCGAAGATTGGCTAAGGACGAGGTGATGATGCGCGTGGGAAATGGTTCCAAAGTCGATGTGATCGCGGTCGGCACGCTATCTCTACATCTACCATCGGGATTAGTTTTAGACCTAAATAATTGTTATTTGGTGCCAGCGTTAAGCATGAACATTATATTTGGATCTTGTTTGATGCGAGATGGTTATTCATTTAAATCAGAGAATAATGGTTGTTCTATTTATATGAGTAATATCTTTTATGGTCATGCACCCTTGAAGAGTGGTATATTTTTATTGAATCTCGATAGTAGTGATACACATATTCATAATGTTGAAGCCAAAAGATGCAGAGTTGATAATGATAGTGCAACTTATTTGTGGCACTGCCGTTTAGGTCATATCGGTGTAAAGCACATGAAGAAACTACATACTGATGGACTTCTGGAATCACTTGATTATGAATCACTTGGTACTTGCGAACCTTGCCTCATGGGCAAGATGACTAAAACGCCGTTCTCCGGAACTATGGAGCGAGCAACTGATTTATTGGAAATCATACATACTGATGTATGTGGTCCAATGAATATTGAAGCTCATGGTGGGTATCGTTATTTTCTCACCTTCATAGATGATTTGAGCAGATATGGGTATATCTACTTGATGAAACACAAGTCTGAAACATTTGTAAAGTTCAAAGAATTTCAGAGTGAAGTGGAAAATCATCATAACAAGAAAATAAAATTTCTACACTTTAATCATGGAGGAGAATATTTGAGTTACGAGTTTGGTTTACATTTGAAACAATGCGGAATAGTTTCACAACTCACGCCACCCGGAACACCACAACGAAATGGTGTGTCCGAACGTCGTAATCGTACTTTACTCGATATGGTGCGATCTATGATGTCTCTTACTGATTTACCGCTATCGTTTTGGGGTTATGCTTTAGAGACGGCCGCATTCACGTTAAATAGGGCACCATCAAAATCCGTTGAGACGACGCCTTATGAACTGTGGTTTGGCAAGAAACCAAAGTTGTCGTTTCTTAAAGTTTGGGGCTGCGATGCTTATGTGAAGAAACTTCAACCAGATAAGCTCGAACCCAAATCGGAGAAATGTGTCTTCATAGGATACCCAAAAGAAACTATTGGGTACACCTTCTATCACAGATCTGAAGGCAACATTTTTGTTGCTAAATTTGGATCCTTTCTAGAGAAGGAGTTTCTCTCGAAAGAAGTGAGCGGGAGGAAAGCATAACTTGATGAGATAACTGTACCTGCTCCCTTATTGGAAAATAGTTCATCACAAGAACTAGTTCCTGTGACAACTACACCAATCAGTGAGGAAGCTAATGATATTGATCAGGAAACTTCAGATCAAGTTACTTTTGAACCTCGTAGGTCTACCAGAGTAAGATCCGCACCAGAGTGGTACGGTAATCCTATTCTGGAAGTCATGTTACTTGACCATGGCGAACCTACGAACTATGAGGAAGCGATGATGTGCCCAGATTCCGCAAAATGGCTTGAGGCCATGAAATCTGAGATGGGATCCATGTATGAGAACAAAGTATGGACTTTGGTTGACTTGCCCAATGATCGGCAAGCCATCAAAAACAAATGGATCTTCAAGAAGAAGACTGACGCTGATGGTAATGTAACTGTCTACAAAGCTGGACTTGTTGCGAAAGGTTTTCGACAAGTTCAAGGAGTTGACTACGATGAGACTTCCTCACCTGTAGCGATGCTTAAGTCTGTCCGAATCATGTTAGCAATTGCCACATTTTATGATTATGAAATTTGGCAAATGGATGTCAAAACTGCATTCCTGAATGGATTTCTAGAAGAAGACTTGTATATGATGCAACTAGAAGGTTTTGACGATCCAAAAGGTGCTAACAAAGTGTGCAAGCTCCATCGATCCATTTATGGACTGGTGCAAGCGTCTCGGAGTTGGAATAAACGCTTTGATAGTGTGATCAAAGCATATGGTTTTATACAGACTTTTGGAGAAGCATGTATTTACAAGAAAGTGAGTGGGCGCTCTATAGCATTTCTGATATTATATGTAGATGACATATTGTTAATTGGAAATGCTATAGAATTTTTGGATAGCATAAAGGGATACTTGAATAAAAGTTTTTCAATGAAATACCTCGGTGAAGCTGCTTACATATTGGGCATCAAGATCTATAGAGATAGATCAAGACGCTTAATTGGACTTTCACAAAGCACATACCTTGATAAAGTTTTGAAAAAGTTCAAAATGGATCAGGCAAAGAAAGGGTTCTTGCCTGTATTACAAGGTGTGAAGTTGAGTCAGACTCAACGCCCGACCACAGCAGAAGATAGAGAGAAAATGAAAGATTTCCCTATGCTTCAGCCATGGGCTCTATAAATGTATGTAATGCTGTGCACCAGACCTGATGTATGCTTAGCAATAAGTTTGGCAGGGAGGTACCAAAGTAATCCAGGAGTGAATCACTGGACAACGGTCAAGAATATCCTGAAATACCTGAAAAGGACTAAGGATATGTTTCTCGTTTATGGAGGTGACTGATACGTATCCAACGTATCTATAATTTTTGATTGCTCCATGGAACTTTATCTACTGTTTTGGACTATATTGGGCTTTATTTTCCACTTTTATATACTTTTGGGACTAACCTATTAACCGGAGGCCCAGCCCAGAATTGCTGTTTTTTGCCTTTTTCAGTATTTCGAAGAAACAGAATATCAAACGAAGTCCAAACGGAATGAAACCTTCGGGATCGTGATTTTCCAACCGAACGTGATCCAGGAGACTTGGACCCTACTCCAAGAAGCGCCAGAGGCGGTCACGAGAGTGGAGGGCGCGCCCCCTTGGGAGCGCCCCCTACCTCATGGGCCCCTCGGAGCTCCACCGACGTACTCCTTCCTCCTATATATACCTACGTATCCCCGAATGATCAGAACATGAGACAAAAACCTAATTTCACCGCCGTAACTTTCTGTATCCACGAGATCCCATCTTGGGGCCTTTTCCGGAGCTCCGCCGGAGGGGGCATCCACCACGGAGGGATTCTACATCATCACCATAGCCCCTCCGATGAAGTGTGAGTAGTTTACTTCAGACCTTCGGGTCCATAGCTAGTAGCTAGATGGCTTCTTCTCTCTTTTTGGATCTCAATACAATGTTCTCCCCCTCTCTCGTGGAGATCTATTCGATGTAATCTTCTTTTTGCGGTGTGTTTGTTGAGACCAATGAATTGTGGGTTTATGATCCAGTATTATCTATGGAAAATATTTGATTCTTCTCTGAATTCTTTTATGTATGATTGAGTTATCTTTGCAAGTCTCTTCGAATTATCTTTTTGGTTTGGCCAACTAGATTGGTAGTTCTTGCAATGGGAGAAGTGCTTAGCTTTGGGTTCAATCTTGCGGTGTCCTTACTCAGTGACAGAAAGAGTTGCAAGGCACGTATTGTATTGTTGCCATCAAGGATAACAAGATGTTTTTTTATCATATTGCATGAATTTATCCCTCTACATCATGTCATCTTGCTTACGACGTTACTCTGTTTTTACTTAATACTCTAGATGCATGCTGGATAGCGGTCGATGAGTGGAGTAATAGTAGTAGATGCAGAATCGTTTCGATCTACTTATTTTGGACGTGATGTCTATATACATGATCATCGCCTAGATATACTCATAACTATGCTCAATTCTGTCAATTGCTCAACAGTAATTTGTTCACCCACCGTAGAATACTTATGCTCTTGAGAGAAGCCACTAGTGAAACCTATGGCCCCCGGGTCTATTCTCATCATATCAATCTATATCACTTTATTTACTTGCTTTGTTTTTTTACTTTGCCTTTACTTTTTACTTTGCATCTATCTATCAAAAATACTAAAAATATTATCTCTTTCAGATCTCACTCTCGTAAGTGACCATGAAGGGATTGACAACCCCTAAGCATTGGTTGCGAGTTGCTATCGTTTTGTGTAGGTACGAGGGACTTGTGCGTGGTCTCCTACTGGATTGATACCTTGGTTCTCAAAAACTAAGGGAAATACTTACGCTACTTTACTGCATCTTCCTCTCCTCTTCGGGGAAATCCAACGCAGTGCTCAAGAGGTAGCAAGAAGAATTTCTGGCGCCGTTGCCGGGGAGGCTCACGCAAGCAAGTCAACCATACCAAGTACCCATCGCAATCCCTATCTCTCGCATTAAATTATTTGCCTTTTGCCTCTCGTTTTCCTCTCCCCCACTTCACCCTTGCCGTTTTATTCGCCCTCTCTCTCCCAATCTCCTCCTCTCTTTCCCGTTTGCCTTTTTTCTCGTTGCCTTCCTGCTTGCTCTTGTGTTAGTTTGTCATTTTGTTGCGATTGCTCTACCTAGATTTGGTTACCTTCACCTTAAAAGGCTAGAGGAGATCGAAAGCAGTGTTAGAAAGTTTATGGTTTTACAATTTGAGAACAATAATTTCTTTACAAACGAACTTAAGGAACAAAAAAGTTTTGTGAGCTTTATGAATAAAGAACTCGATGATATGTCTAAAGAATTCAATGGTATAAGGGCTCAAATTGCTCGTCTTGAAAAGATGACCACTGAAATTTCGGATATGCAAGCTACCTTAGTCAATAAGATGGCCGCTAAACCGAATACCTATGAAAATCAATTTGAAGATCTAAAAATTATTGATGTGTCCCCCATTAAATCTTTGTTTTGCAATATGAATCTTGATGAATCTGAAGATTATCTTCCTTTACCTAGAAGGCGTTTTAAGAATTCGGAGTTTCTAGATCTTGATGATGAAATTGATGAAAGTGGGATTGAAATAAATAAAAACCGCGATGTTGCTAAACCCTCTATTTTGGATCTCAAGGAACTTAATTATGAAAATTTCTCTTTGATTGGTTGTATTTCCTTGTTGCAATCCATGCTAGATTCTCCTCATGCTTATAGTCAAAATAAGGCCTTTACCGAACATATTGTTGATGCTTTGATACAATCCTATGAAGAAAAACTTGAGTTGAAAGTTTCTATCCCTAGAAAACTCTATGATGAGTGGGAACCTACTATTAAAATTAAAATTAAAAATTATGAGTTTCATGCTTTATGTGATTTGGGTGCTAGTGTCTCTACTATTCCCAAAACTTTATGTGATTTGCTAGATTTCCGTGATTTTGATGATTGCTCTCTAAACTTGCATCTTGCGGATTCCACTATTAAAAAACCTATGGGAAGAATTAATGATGTTCTTATTGTTGCAAATAGGAATTATGTGCCCGTAGATTTTATCGTTCTTGATATATATTGCAATCCTTCATGTCCTATTATTCTTGGTAGACCTTTCCTTAGAACGATTGGTGCAATTATTGATATGAAGGAAGGGAATATTAGATTCCAATTTCCCTTGAAGAAGGGTATGGAACACTTCCCTAGAAAGAAAATAAAATTACCATATGAATCTATCATGAGAGCCACCTATGGATTGCCTACCAAAGATGGCAATACCTAGATCTATCCTCGCTTTTATGCCTAGCTAGGGGCGTTAAACGATAGCGCTTGTTGGGAGGCAACCCAATTTTATTTTGTGTTTTTTGTTTTTTCTTCTGTTTAGGAATAAATAATCCATCTACCTTCTGTTTGGATGTGGTTTTATGTTTTAATTAGTGTTTGTGCCAAGTATGACCTATAGGATAACCTACGATGATAGTTGATTTGATTCTGCTAAAAAACAGAAACTTTGCACGCACGAATATAATTATGATAAATCACAGGAACGTGATTTTGCGTTGATTCTTTTTGCTGCTGGTCAATAAACAAATTGTCCAGGACTTCCTATTTTTGTATAATTTTTAGAGTTCCAGAAGTTTGCGTTAGTTACAGATTGCTACAGACTGTTCTGTTTTTGACAGATTCTGTTTTTCGTGTGTTGTTTGCTTATTTTGATGAATCTATGGCTAGTAAATTAGTTTATAAACCATAGAGAAGTTGGAATATAGTAGGTTTAACACAAATATAAAAAAAGAATGAGTTCATTACAGTACCTTGAAGTAGTCTTTTGTTTTCTTTCTCTAACGGAGCTCACGAGATTTCTGTTGAGTTTTGTGTTGTGAAGTTTTCAAGTTTTGGGTGAATTCTTTTGATGGATTATGGAACAAGGAGTGGCAAGAGCCTAAGCTTGGGGATGCCCATGGCACCCCCAAGATAATCCAAGGACACCAAAAAGTCAAAGCTTGGGGATGCCCCGGAAGGCATCCCCTCTTTCGTCCACTTCCATCGGTAATTTACTTGGAGCTATATTTTTATTCATCAACATGATATGTGTTTTGCTTGGAGCGTCTTGTATTATTTGTGTCTTTGCTTGTTAGTTTACCACAATCATCCTTGCTGTACACATCTTTTGAGAGAGCCATACATGAATTGGAATTTGTTAGAATACTCTATGTGCTTCGCTTATATCTTTTGAGCTTGATAGTTTTGCTCATAGTGCTTCACTTATATATTTTGAGCGTGATAATTTTTGCTTTAGTAATTCACTTAGATCTTTTAGAGCACAGTGGTGGGTTTGTTTTAAAGAAACTATTTGATCTCTCATGCTTCACTTAGATTATTTTGAGAGTCTTTAATAGCATGGTAATTTGCTTAATGTTAATATACTTGGTGTTCAAGATATGTGAAACTTTCTTTTGTGTGAATTGAATACTAAGATAATTTTGATGCTTGATAATTGTTTTGAGATATGGAGGTGATAATATCATAGTCGTGCTAGTTGGGTGATTATGAATTTGAGAAATACTTGTGTTGAAGTTTGCAAATCTCGTAGCATGCACGTATGGTTAAAGTTATATAACAAATTTGAAACATGAAGTGTACCTGGCTTGTGCATCCTTATGAGTGGCGGTCGGGGACGAGCGATGGTCTTTTCCTACCAATCTACCCACCTAGGAGCATGCGCGTAGTACTTGAATTTTTGATGACTTCTAAATTTTTGCAATAAGTATATGAGTTTTTTGACTAATGTTGAGTCCATGGATTATACACACTCTCACCTTTCCGCCATTGCTAGCCTCTTCGGTGCCGTGCATTGCCCTTTCTCACCTTGAGAGTTGGTGCAAACTTCGCCGGTGCATCCAAACCCCGTGATACGATATGCTCTATCACACATAAACCTCCTTATATCTTCCTCAAAACAGCCACCATACCTACCTATTATGGCATTTCCATAGCCATTCCGAGATATATTGCCATGCAACTTCCATCATCATCATCATGACATGCATTACTTTTGTCATATTGCCATTGCATGATCTTGTAGTTGACATCGTATTTGTGGAAAAGCCACCATGCATTATTTTTCATACATGTCACTCTTGATTCATTGCACCATCCCGGTACACCGCCGGAGGCATTCATATAGATTCATATCTTGTTCTAAGTTTCGAGTTGTAATCCTTGTGTTGTAATCAATAGAAGTGTGATGATCATCATTATTAGAGCATTGCCCAAATAAAAAAAGAGAAAGGCCAAAAAGAAAAAAAGAAAGGCCCAAAAAAAGGGAAAAAAGAAAATAAAAAGGGCAATGCTACTATCTCTTTTTCCACACTTGTGCTTCAAAGTAGCACCTTGTTCTTCATGTAGTCTCATATATTGTGCTTCAAAGTAGCACCTTGTTTTTCATGTAGTGAGTCTCATAAGTTGTCTTTTTATACTAGTGGGAATTTTTCATTATAGAACTTGGCTTGTATATTCCTACGATGGGCTTCCTCAAATGCCCTAGGTCTTCGTGAGCAAGCAAGTTGGATGCACACCCACTAGTTTTCTTTTGTTGAGCATTCATAGCTCTAGTGCATCCCTAATCCTCATGTTGAGATCAATTGATGGGCATCTCCATAGCCCGTTGATTAGCCTCGTCAATGTGAGACTTTCTCTTTTTGTCTTCTCCACACAATCCCCATCATCATATTCTATTCCACCCATAGTGCTATATCCATGGCTCACGCTCATGTATTGCGTGAAGGTTGAAAAACTTTGAGATTATTTAAGTATGAAACAATTGCTTGGCTTGTCATCGGGGGTATAGAAGTTGGGAACATCTTTGTGTGACGAAAATGAAGCATAGCCTAACTATATGATTTTGTAGGGATGAACTTTCTTTTGCCATGTTATATTGAGAAGACATGATTGCTTTGATTAGTATGCTTGAAGTATTATTATTTTTGTGTCAATATGAACTTTTGTCTTGAATCTTTCGGATCTGAATATTCATGTCACAATTAAGAAGATTTACATTGAAAAAGGCAAAAAACAGCAATTCTGGGCTGGGCCTCTGGTTAATAGGTTAGTCCCAAAAGTAATATAAAAGTGGAAAATAAAGCCCAATATAGTCCAAAACAGATATCAAACAGAGTCCAAACGGAATGAAACCTTCGGGATCGTGATTTTCCAACTGAACGTGATCTAGGAGACTTGGACCCTACTCCAAGAAGCGCCAGAGGCAGTCACGAGGGTGGAGGGCGCCCCCCTGGGCGCGCCCCCTACCTCGTGGGCCCCTCAGAGCTCCACCGACGTACTCCTTCCTCCTGTATATACCTATGTATCCCCGAACAATCAGAAGAGGAGCCAAAAACCTAATTCCACCGCCGCAACTTTCTGTATCCACGAGATCCCACCTTGGGGCCTGTTCCGGAGCTCCGCCGGAGGGGGCATCCACCATGGAGGGCTTCTACATCATCACCATAGCCCCTCCGATGAAGTGTGAGTAGTTTACTTTAGACCTTCGGGTCCATAGCTAGTAGCTAGATGGCTTCTTCTCTCTTTTTGGATCTCAATACAATGTTCTCCCCCTCTCTCATGGAGATCTATTTGGTGTAATCTTCTTTTTGCGGTGTGTTTGTTGAGACCGATGAATTGTGGGTTTATGATCCAGTATTATCTATGGAAAATATTTGATTCTTCTCTGAATTCTTTTATGTATGATTGAGTTATCTTTGCAAGTATCTTCGAATTATCTTTTTGGTTTGGCCAACTAGATTGGTAGTTCTTGCAATGGGAGAAGTGCTTAGCTTTGGGTTCAATCTTGCGGTGTCCTTACTCAGTGACAGAAAGAGTTGCAAGGCACATATTGTATTGTTGCCATCGAGGATAACAAGATGGTTTTTTTATCATATTGCATGAATTTATCCCTCTACATCATGTCATCTTTCTTACGATGTTACTCTGTTTTTACTTAATACTCTAGATGCATGCTGGATAGTGGTCGATGAGTGGAGTAATAGTAGTAGATGCAGAATCGTTTCGATCTACTTGTTTTGGACATGATGCCTATATACATGATCATCGCCTAGATATACTCATAACTATGCTCAATTCTGTCAATTGCTCAACAGTAATTTGTTCACCCACCATAGAATACTTATGCTCTCGAGAGAAGCCACTAGTGTAACCTATGGCCCCCGGGTCTATTCTCATCATATCAATCTATATCACTTTATTTACTTTCTTTGTTTTTACTTTGCCTTTACTTTTTTCTTTGCATCTATCTATCAAAAATACCAAAAATATTATCTCTATTAGATCTCACTCTCGTAAGTGACCGTGAAGGGATTGACAACCCCTAAGCGTTGGTTGCGCGTTGCTATCATTTTGTGTAGGTACGAGGGACTTGTGCGTGGTATCCTACTGGATTGATACCTTGGTTCTCAAAAACTGAGGGAAATACTTACGCTACTTTACTGCATCATCCTCTCCTCTTCAGGGAAATCCAACACAGTGCTCAAGAGGTAGTAGTGACAAAGAGCTAGTCGTAAATGGTTACATCGATGCAAGATTTGACACTAATCCAAATGATTCTAAATCGCAAACCGGATACGTGTTTATATTGAACGGTGGAGCTTTCAGTTGGTGCGGTTATAAACAAAGCGTCGTGGCAGGATCGACATGTGAAGCGGAGTACATATCTGCTTCGAAAGCAGCAAATGAAGGAGTCTGGATGAAGGAGTTCATTTTTGATCTAGGTGTCATACCTAGTGCATCGGGACCAATGAAGATCTTCTGTGACAATACTGGTGCAATTGCATTGGCAAAGGAATCCAGATTTCACAAGAGGACCAAGCATATCAAAAGACGCTTCAATTCCATCCGGGACCAAGTCCAGGTGGGAGACATAGAGATTTGCAAGATACATACGGATCTGAATGTTGCAGACCCGTTGACTAAGCCTCTTCCACGAGCAAAACATGATCAGCACCAAGACTCCATGGGTGTTAGAATCATTACTGTGTAATCTAGATTATTGACCCTAGTGCAAGTGGGAGACTGAAGGAAATATGCCCTAGAGGCAATAATAAAGTTATTATTTATTTCCTCATATCATGATAAATGTTTATTATTCATGCTATAATTGTATTAACCGGAAACATGATACATGTGTGAATACATAGACAAAACTTCATGTCACTAGTATGCCTCTACTTGACTAGCTCATTAATCAAAGATGGTTATGTTTCCTAACCATATCCATGTGTTGTCATTTGATTAACAGGATCACATCATTAGGAGAATGATGTGATTGACCCATTCCGTTAGCTTAGCACTTGATCGTTTAGTGTGTTGCTATTGCTTTCTTCATGACTTATACAAGTTCATATAACTATGAGGTTATGCAACTCCTGTTTACCAGAGGAACACTTTGTGTGCTACCAAACGTCACAACGTAACTGGGTGATTATAAAGGAGCTCTATAGGTGTCTCCAAAGGTACATGTTGAGTTGGCGTATTTCAAGATTAGGTTTTGTCACTCCGATTGTCGGAGAGGTATCTCTGGGCCCTCTCGGTAATGCACATCACTATAAGCCTTGCAAGCAATGTAGCTAATTAGTTAGTTACAGAATGATGCATTACGTAACAAGTAAAGAGACTTGCCAGTAACGAGATTGAACTAGGTATTGGATACCGACGATCGAATCTCGGGCAAGTAACATATCGGTGACAAAGGGAACAACGTATGTTGTTATGCGGTTTGACCGATAAAGATCTTTGTAGAATATGTAGGAGCCAATATGAGCATCCAGGTTCCGCTATTGGTTATTAACCGGAAACAGTTCTAGGTCATGTCTACATAGTTCTCGAACCCGTAGGGTCCGCATGCTTAAGGTTTCGATGACAGTTATATTATGAGTTTATGATTTTGATGTACCGAAGTTTGTTCGGAGTCCCGGATGTGATCACAGACATGACGAGGAGTCTCGAAATGGTCGAGACATAAAGATTGATATATTGGAAGCCTATATTTGGATATCGGAATCGTTTCGGGTGAAATCGGGATTTTA
>NC_041389.1:551813977-551862754 GCF_002162155.2 Triticum dicoccoides
GCCCCCTCCCCCCTAGTCCGAATAGGACAAGGAAGGGGGGCGGCGCCCCCCTTTCCTCTTTCCCCTCTTCCCCCTTCCTTTTCCAACAAGGCAAGAGGGGGGAGTCCTACTCCCGGTGGGATTAGGTCTCCTCCAGGCGCACCCCTAGGGGCCGGCCGCACCTCCCCCCTCCCACCTTTATATACGGGGGCAGGGGGCACCAATAGACACAATAATTGATCTCTTGATCTCTTAGCCGTGTGCGGTGCCCCCCTCCACCATAGTCCTCGATAATATTGTAGCGGTGCTTAGGCGAAGCCCTGCGACGGTAGAACATCAAGATCGTCACCACGCCATCGTGCTGACGGAACTCTTCCTCGACATTCTGCTAGATCGGAGTCCGGGGATCGTCATCGAGTTGAACGTGTGCTAGAACTCGGAGGTGCCGTATTTTCGGTGCTTGATCAGTCAGGCCGTGAAGACGTATGACTGCATCAACCACGTTGTTCTAACGCTTCCGCTTTCGGTCTATGAGGGTACGTGGACAACACTCTCCCCTCTCGTTGCTATGCATCACCATGATCTTGCGTGTGCGTGGGAATTTTTTTGAAATTACTACGTTCCCCAACAATAAGGAGGCACTTGCGTACGTACAGCTCTGGCCTAGTGGGTCCCTAGTGTCATCAAGTCAAAATAAAGTCATCTCCTGAATCCTCATGTTTGTTGACGATGTTAACAATGCTCGGTGCCACGGCGAGCGCAACAACTTGAAGGATAATGGAGAGGGCCTCGTGGGCCCTATGGATGGTCTGATACAGTGCCCGCTGCTCATTCAGGAAGCCAGGATCATCGGACACCTATGAGCACCTTCGAGAAACTGAGACGACATGAAACGGTAAGGCCGCGCTTGGGAGCTCTAGTTTATTTCAAACTTGTATTAACATACAAGTGTAATATACTTGTCATCGGAAACAACGCATAAAATACAGGTGTAATGAAACCGAGGGCCCGAGGTCTATAAGTAAAACCGGCGGGTTACACGTGTAATTTGAGAGACTAGTGCATATTTTACGAGCACTGCTATATGACGACATTACCAGACGATACATGCACGACGTGCGTATCATGCCATCCATGGGCAAGGCTGAAACAACATCTAATGACTGGATTAGAAATCGTCTGAGTGTCGTTCAGTGTTTTTATCGTGTGTGAACTAATTCCGATATTTTACTAGTCGAAATCGACCAACCAAGCGCCTTCGCCCGAGACCATCTGCTTTAATTTACAAGCGTCAGTTTTACAAGCGGTTTTGGTTGGAAAGTGACGATCCAATCACGGCCTAATATCATGAGTTGGTCGGAAGATCATATGGTTTCACGTCTAACCTACCCGACTTGTCGTATATGCTATGAATGGAACATCAGACGATGAACTTCTTAAGCACGGAAACAACAGAAGAGGATGATCTTCTTAACAAGCAAATCACTGGCATTAGATCGACATGCAAAACAATATGAAGCATTATTCTCAAGAGGCACGATGAACAGCTCGTGATGCCGCATGCCACAACATTCCAAGCTCAACTTTGCAATCAAACACAAGGCCTCGCATTACATAGACAATATTCAAAACAAACTCTTAACACAGGAATATCTCAGCAGAGTAACTATTTACTTCTAAACTGAACATAGGAATAGGAAAAAACACTCGACGCTGCTCACAGCAAGGGCGTCCAACTCAAAAATATCAAATGCATGTCTTCTGGCTAACATCAATGAGCAAATTTTTACAAGATTTTCCAATTCCAATATATTAAACTAACATCTTCTTGCTAACATAAATGATTAAACTTTGACAAGCTTTTCCCATTCAAAATATGTAATGCCTATGATCATGGAGTCCTGTCATAGCTTCTTGTACTTGTTTGGGAAACTTTTGCCCAGGCCAATGGTCTCTGCAGACTAGTCATGTCACCGGTGTCTAATAATACTCTATAAAGCTTCTCGGTCATTCCTTCTGTAATGTAGCGCAAACAGTGACTGCTTCTTTCTGCAAAGTGGAACGACCAACTGGACCCTGTAATGCAGGAGTTTACCTTGGACACATTGGTTCCTTTTGTGCAGTTCAACTAAAATCAAAGTCGGAATAAAACCGAGCTTTAATTTATCCCTATAAGCAACAATACGTATAAGGGAAACAATTACTGAGAAATAACGGTTGATGACTTGTACTCCTAGAAGAAAAGCATCTACTGGTCTACTTTATCTTAATGGGAAACAAAGCAGGAGAGTAGCAATTCTCCATCAGTGTGATTCATTCATATTGACTGAGACATTATCTTAACAATGCCTTGTTTCAACATGTATAAAGAACGACAAAGCAGAAAAGTACCATTCCTAAAACAATGCAACTGATTCATTTTAATAGAGACATTATCTTAACAATACCTTGGTTAAACATGTAGAAAGAACTATAAAGCAGGATAGTACCATTCCTAACAAGTGTTGCAAATTTGAACTAAGATTCAGTAGTTAATTAATTCTGAGAGTGGCATTGCTTAATTTTACCAGTGGCATTAGATTAACGAAAAGCATAAACAGTTCCAGGGGAGAGTGGGCGCAACAACAATATGTGCTTCCGTCTACTTATAAAGGGGGTGATGCAGAGTTTGTTGTAACAAAGCAACAAGCATCATGTCTGGGTTGGTCCCACTTTTGTTCACTACTTAATGGGAAAAGACAGCAATACAATAGCTTCAATTCAACATTTATTTAAAATAGTACCAATACAAGTAGCACAACATTCAAAGCACACTGCACAATCATGTGGATGAAGGCCTGTACTGACCTTTCATGAGATGGACAAGATTAAATACGAATCAGCCAACACGAATAGGAAATCCAATCTCGTTTTGTGCAGTTGCACTGAAATCAAGCAAAGTGTTTCGCGTAGCAAAGAAAAATGTCGCAATAGCAACAAGTTGAATAGATATCCCTGTTTAAACAGAGGCAAAAAAGGAATCAATTACTGTCTAATAAAGGAGGATGAAACATGCGGCCACAAAAATGGTAATCCCGCCAATCCCTAACAAGTGTTGTAGTTTTGAAATAAGATTCAGTAGTTAATTCTGAGAGTGTCATCAATACTGGCTTATAAAGGAGTGATGCTGAATTTGTTGTAACAAAGCAACAAGCATCATGTCTGGGTTGGTCCCATTTTTGTTCACTACTTAATGGGAAAAGACAACAATACAATAGCTTCAATTCGACATTTATTGAAAACAGTACCTAAACAAGTGGCACAACATCTCAAAGCACACTGCACATCATGTGGATGAAACCAAGATTTAAAACAACTCGCCACGAAGACTGGAAACAAATCTCGATCTCCTTTTGTGCAGTTCCACCAAAATTAAGCAAAGTCACTGGTGTGACATTCAAGTTGAACTGCACAAAACACTCTTAAAACATAAGTGTTTCGAGTAGCGAAGAAAAATGTCGCAATAGCAACAAGTTGAATCGATACCCCTATTTTAACAGAGGCAAAAAAGAAAACAATTACTTGCCGATAAAGGAGGACGAAACAAACGGTGACAGAAAGAAGCATCTAACTTATCTTGGATGGAAAACAAAGTAGGATAGTAGCATTTCTAAAATGGTTGCATTGATTCATATTAACAGAGACATTCTCTTGAAACAACATTCGTTAAAAAATGTAATTTACTTTTAACAGTGGCATTGCTTCAATTTTCTGGCGGCATTCTTAGATTAACAACAGCAAAATAGCTGTATGGGACATGCCAGCACCATGTGCGTCCACACGTATAAATGGGTGATGCAGAGTATGTAGCCAAGCAACATATATGCGTTGGTCCCATATTTGTTCCCTTTGAACCTTTTTCCTATGTGAGGGCAGCAAATCTAGTCCTACACAAACTACCCGACCCCCCAGTTTCT
The DNA here is from genome assembly GCF_002162155.2 of Triticum dicoccoides. NCBI lineage: Eukaryota > Viridiplantae > Streptophyta > Magnoliopsida > Poales > Poaceae > Triticum > Triticum dicoccoides. The sequence goes on from NC_041389.1 coordinate 551,817,913, forward strand.
TTCCCTTTTCAACAAAGAGAACGGTTCCTTACAAATGTGTGTACTGGGTTACCCCCTTTTTCCCTTTTCGACCTACAAAGTGGCTGGATAGCTAGTCTATACTACTTTCTGCCCCTCCTTTCCTCATTGAACCACGTCCTAGATTCTTGCTCCAGCCCACCGCACCCTTCTTTCCTCTTTGAACCAAGACCTAGATTCGACTACAGATCAAAAAAGATCCACATGCAGCTAGAGCAACGACAGTTTCAAAGAAACTTATACCTTAGGGTCATCGGGATGTGGCAAGGCGTGCGGCGGGAGGCCGGATGTGCCCACACTATGTACGACAGCGAGGAAGAAGGGGTCGGCGGCCCTCCCGCAGAGGCGCTGGGTGAAAGAGAACAGCGCTGCCGGCAGTGGATTGCCTCCCTCGCCGAAGGCAATAGAGTGAACGCTGCACCTCCTCCCCTTCCCGGTGCGACGGGATACAGACGCCTCCTTCACCAGCTGTGAGGGGGGAGAGAGAGACAAGAGGCCAACACAGTCTTGTTTAGATCTGGTGAAGAGAGGGTGAGAGACCGTGAATATAGCAAACCCTAGCAAATGAACGCTGAGCCTCCAGCGTGTAACATATATGTAGTGCGGCGAGCGTGTGGAGAGTGTAAACCCTAGCGAACAAGCGCTGAGGCTCCCGCTTATATATATATACTACTATAGTATAGAATGAGCTCCAATGCCTTCACTACACCTGCTTTTAGCTGTATGACACGTGAGCCAGCCACATTTTGGGCCCACCTGTTATAAACCCAAAGGCAGGTGCACTAAGTCAATGAAGCTGCGTCCATATAGTACTCTCGTGTATATGACTAATATATAATGGAGTGGTTTTCTTATTCTCTCCATAACAATCGTTTTAAATTGTCTAAGTACGAAATGAAACTCTTTATTTAATGTACAGTGAAGAAAACTAGTACTACTTTCGACGAACTAACGATCCACGCCCACGCGTCCTGATCGCACTTCCTGTCCTTCACGTGTGGTACACTACCCTCCCTTAAGTGAACAACCACACATGCGCCAAATTATCGGAAACGTGTGAGAGTGTGTACAAATAAAGAATTTTAATTTCAATTATCGGAAAGGTTTGAGAGTATTACAAAGTTTGACTTCAGTCAAATCTAATATGCGGAGTAAATAAAAATGGAGGGCTACTAGGTCCATCCGGGTTTTTAGTCCTCACCATTTTTAAAATCAAAGTTAATAGCTGGACAAATAAAATTACAGGGGAGCTGGAGACAAAGTTGTGAGAAGGCTTAGAAATCAATACAAAACTTATGCTCTTAGTACCAACGTCGATCCTTCTTCGAGGAAACATTTGGTTCATAGCCAATTGTGTGATAAAATTGCACCAACGTGAAAGACGATTGCATCTCCAATGCAACCAAGGTGAACTGACGAAGGATATCATCTTTGTGCGTAACAAGCAAAGAGCACTGATGGAAGACAACTTGTTTTTCATTGAAAATCGATCAGCTTCACCAGCCGACGCAACCATGAGGCGCAACCATGAGCATCGATAGGTCATCGTGGTGATGCATCATCCATTTGGCATCAAGTTTGGGTGAGGCACCTATGAAGTTCGACAAATCCTCACTGTGGTTTGTTTCTTCTCAGTAATCAAGCTCGAGGAAGGAAGAACCACGTGGCAGAGGACAGTGAGGCGGAACAACAATGGCCATCCAATTTTGTGCAGTTCCACTAAAATTGAGGAAGACATGCCCGGGTATGGAGACACGCATCGCTGTTTCCAAAAATATAAAAAAAGGGTTAGCAACGACATCTCAATTGTCAATAAGAATTAATGAAAAGTATACCAACAAACAGAAGCATCATAATTATCTTGATGGGAACTAAACCAGGATACCCGAGAAAAAAAAGCATTTCTTCATTTCACCAGTGATAGTACTACCACCATATGGACAATGACCGCACAACCACCATGTACTTTTTTTCAAAACAACCTGTATACCTCCACCGAGGCATAAATCAAGACAACTTTTCGAGTGGCAATTCCTCTATAATAGTACTAGTAGGTGATGTTGGACTAGCCGACGAACCCTAGCTACTATGCATGGGGAGCTGGGGAGTAGTTGCATAGAAGAAAACTCGCACGCAGTGACCTGGGGAGCTGGACCAGTACAAGAAGTTATACCTCAGGTGGGCGAGATGTCGTTTAGGCGGGCGGGCGGGATCTGCCCACACGACGGCAGCGAATAAGGGAGCGGAGGATCTTTGTCCGTGCCAGCGCCAGCTCCGAGAGGACGATGCGCATCGGCTTCCTCCATCGTCGATGGCGACGACGTCAACGCTGCACCTCCTCACCTCCCGCAGCGGACGGGATTCGGCCGGATCTGTGACCACCGGTGAGGAGAGAGATAGAGTGGACACTGCCATCTTGTTTTGATATGGAGAGGGTGAGAGAGCGAGACGCGAGAAACTCTATCAAACAAGAGGCTATAATGGAGTAAAAAAATCTCTCCATAGCAGTGGTTATAAATAGAATATGCGTGTTCCCGGAAAAAAGAAACGAAAACTGGCGGACAATTTTTTAAGGGTCTGTCTAGGACTCTATTTTTTTGTCCTAGTTTATTTCTGTTTCTTGTTGCTACATTATATACTTGTGGGAGCTTAGATGTGATATCCTTAAATAACATCTATATGTGAATTAGACAAACTGATTTTCTAACGTACCAAGAAAGAAAACTCGATCAAAAACACGCCCCCGCTTCTAGGTCGCGAAAGTCGTCGCGCACACACACATAGACATAGACATGCATATCCGTGTTTATGTAAAATTCCATTTCCATCCCCATCTCCAATCATATTTGTCCAACTGGCACATTATTTACATTGTTAATTATATACGCAGCAATATTAACGTACAACATCTCTTGTTTGCGCACGTCCGGACCGCTGCCACGGTCGGTCCTGACCAACCCGAACCCTCTTCATCACCCGTGCGTGCTTCCTGCCTGAAACGGTCAGTGCCGCATTCATGCCCGGCCAGAGCGGACGCGACCTCTCACTGGTGCTGGCATTGAAGCGGCGCGCCGGCCGAGAGAGCGTCGCTCGCGCCGCTTCCGGGTGCACGCGGCTGCTCCGCGTTCAAAGGTCGCAATAGCCGGCTACAACATGCATGTAAAAAGTTCTTGGGAGTCCGTGCTATAGCTAGCTATCCTCCCCCAACTCGTCAATCTCTTCTAGTAGTGCTAGTACTCCATGGCGCGGTCCATCGACAAGCAGGTGGGAAAGTTATTGTATACTACTCGGTTTGCGGTGAGTGGCATGCCGAGCGACCGTGTGGGGTCTAGCCGTGGAGGAGGGTGAGACACGAACACGACAGACATGATTTAAACATTGGTTTTGCTCGATGGCGCGATCCAACGAAATGAAACATTGGTTTCTCTCTGTTTCCATTTTTTCTCCGGAAAAACAGAAACTTTCCACTCCATTTTCATTCCTATTCCAAGGTTGCCCCGTTAAAACATTCCATCAAATACAAAGGAAAACTAACACGCATGCTGATGCATCTCAATGACTCACAGATCATAGCCAATATTTACTTCACAACTAAAGAAAAAAGTTGTGAGAGCGTGTATGAAAGAAAAACTACTGATGGGGTCACTACGACTTAAACCCTAAACCCTAAACATGATTTAATTTCCTGGCCAGGTAGAACCTGTCGAAGGAAAGACGGCTGGCACCCTCGGTGTCGTGGAATTAACACGTCAGTTGTCCTCATGAAAGGACTTAGTCGCGGAGCCATCGCTACGGGTTAGCTTGAAGGGGTTAAACCGGACAAGGGACACGGGAGTTTTATACTAGTTCGGCCCCTTCGATGAAGGTAAAATCCTACGTCTAGTTGTGATGGGATTGATTGGGTTTCGATGATCAGGGAGCAGATATGCTTTGCCTGAGTCTCGAGTTGTTGTCTGTTGTCCCTGAACCGCCGCTGGGTCGTCCCTTTATATACACAGGTTGAAGCCCGGCCGGTCTACAGAGTCCCGAGGCCGACTCATACAAGGGTCCGGCTTGGTCTCTCCTTTCCTAACTTACAACACAAGTTTACACAACCATGGCGGTTTGTTATTATGGGCCCTAATCCGCCACTGGGCTCCGGTCTCTAAGCTTCATAGTAAAGCGCCATCTTCTGAGTCTTCATGGGCTTCAATACGGTTGAGTGTAAACCAGCCCCTCCTGGGCGGTTTGTACTCAATAGTTATATCCCCAACATTAGGCCCCAGAGTTATTTGAATTTGTTCATGTCAATCTTCAGTACTTCAAAAAATCCTGTGAACATCTTCCTTTGCTTCTCGTAAACCGCCATGACATCTTGTTTCATAAACTTTGTTAAATCACCGTGACATCATCCTCTGGATACAGCAACGGATCATCATGACGTCATCTCTGTAAAAAACGAATAAAAAGATTTCCTTCATTAATGTCATCCCGGAAATCGAGGCGACAGCTGCGCCACTTGCCGCTTTGGACTCCTCGATTTTCGCACCGGTCTTTATCTCCATTCCCTGTTATAAATAACCCCAAGAGGCACTTCCATTCCCCCCCTTCTCCTCATCTTCTTCCTCGCGACCGAAGAACTCCAGCGCCGCCGCCACCGTCAATCTTCGAATCTACATCGACCAAGGCCGCTGCATCACCCTGTTTATTCCAGAGACTCTGTCGTGCTCCTCCGCCACCAAGTAGCCCTGGTAAGTTTGTTTCCCTGTAACCCTAGATCTTCGTTAGGGTTATCGAGTTCATCCATGTCCGCCGCCATTCCTTAGTTCTTCCGCAACCTTCTCCTTAGTCCTTTTACTGAGAGGTGTATGTATGCATCTGCTAGGCTTTGATTTGCGGCTAGACTTATTTTGATAGTCCATCATCCCGTGGCCTCTTGTTGCTCCAACAGACTCTGCCTGGATCTTCATTGTTCCTCTTAACGCCATTGTAGGGTTTAGGAAAACTTTCTTTAGATATCCACGGTAGATCCAAAATTGTACTGCAATATTATGAAACCTATTTTTGTAACACTTAGTAGATTTTGAACCCATGCCCTTTTGCCTACGGGCGGTTTAACCTTTGATAACCAATCCGCCATATATCATTAGCCCTCTCTTAAACCGCCAACTGAATTTGAACATCAATTTTCCGGTTTAACACTGAATAATACACTCAAACCGTTAATTGTAAACCGGCTTTTATTTTTCCTTCAGTTTCCTTCCGAGATGACCAAACAATTCTCTGCTTGCAATTGGGTTCCGTCCCGGATTACGGAGACACAAATCAATGGATATGTCACCACCGGTGCTTTAGCCTCAAAGAGGGTCCTTCACTGGTGAGTTCCGGGCTCTGAATGCCCACCTGAACCTCAAGATGGAGAAGTGATTGTATTTATGCAACACTTAGACCCGGGATTCAGCCCGCCCAGATCAAAAAATTTCCGGGATGTCCTCACAAGCTTCCAGCTCCATCCACAAGATATTGGACCGAACTCCGTGTCCAATATATGCAACTTTCAAGTATTCTGCAAAGTCTACCTTCAAGAAGAGCCATCTGTGGAGTTGTTCCGGGATTTTTTCCATTTGAACCGCCGTATAGAGTTCTCTGATGGTCCCAACACATAACTTGGTGGTGTTTCAATTCGGAAGAGGAAAGAAGTTGACTTCACTCATGCCAAACATCATAGTCATCCTAAATATTGGAACCAAACTTGGTTTTATTGCCGGAATACTGCTCATGATGGAGAAAATACTTTGCTTCCTCACCGGCTTAGCAACGGTCACCCATTACCTTCATGCTTGTCCGCCGCGGAACGGAAAAACTTTGCACCTCAAATCGCCAAGCTCTGGGCTCTCATGGCCAACGGTTTGACTAGCATTGACCTTGTCCGCTGCTGGGTATCTTGGGGCATTTTGCCTTTAAGCCGCCGCCCCGGATTGGTGCATGAATATACTGGCAATGTCAAAGACCCTCAACGCTATCATGAAGTAGTAATGACGGACCTGGAAGTCATTGAATCTGTGAAGAAGATGCTTGATGAAACAATCTCTGTATGCAGTCAAACCGGGTTGCCACCTTTTTACATCTCCAATCCTCCGCCAGCGGTAAATTCTATCTTAATACTTACTGAATCTCCTCTGCTTTAATTATGTGCTAACATTTCCTTGCCTTAATGACACAGGCCAACAACTCCTTCTGGAAACGGACTAAACCGGCCAGGGCTCCTCGTGCGAAGACTAAGGCCACCAAGAAAACTTCCAAGAAGAAAACCGCTGATTCTTCTGATCCGCCAGAAGATGAGGAATCAGACGCAGAGGTAGAACTTGACTCACTTGGTTCCTTATTCATACATCTTATTAACAATGATTATTCCCAGGACGATGCTGAGGCTAGCCACGCAGACCATGTTGAGGTAATCACTCTTTCTTCCGATTCAGATCTTGTGCCGGTTCAAAGAGTTCGCCGCATAGTTCGGAAAGTAAAACACTCTCACCCCCTTGCTCATTTGGATCCAAAATTTTCTTTAAAGACACAGCAAGCTGCAGAATGTCGCACAACCCGGCACAGTGGCCAGCAAATCACCTCATCCGGTTTACCAGATACACCAACCCGGAAACATCGTCCAGAGGTGACTTGTTCTCCTAAAAAACTTTATCCTTTGAAGGGATTCTTCTGATGCCCACTCAATCCGTCTGAGCCGAATTATCAGGCATCTTCCAACTCATCTGGCGGTTCGTCAACCACTCAGCTGCCTCCCCTCAAGACCATTGCTGGGTAAGTACACTATTCCTCAAGTTGTTTCTTCATGCATTGGTTTATCATATTCTAACTTTGGATGTTGTAGCGCCAAGGCCAGATTGAGTAAGAAAGCCAATACCTGCAATCATACTGACGATGTTGATCCGGAGAAGACCCTAGAGAATGAGGGCGAAAATCCTAAGATTGCCACAGACCACTCTGCTCCGCAAAATCCAGGCGCTGATGCTAACCCGCCAGAAGATGAACTGGAGACACAGGTTGATACATCAACTCGTCATGCCAACCCTCCAAGTCCAACTGTTGATCCGCCAAGCCCTGTTACCAAACCACTGAGCCCTGCTGCCAAAGCGCCAAGCCCTGTTAAGGAGAATGTCAATCCATCAAGCCCAGCCAAGGATGATGATGTTGTTATTACTGGCACTGCATATACCACCCCGGGCAATCCAATTGCTTTGTCTAAACATTCCGCCAAGGATGAATTTGCTTTTATGAACAAGGGGAAAAGCAAGACCGATTTATCAGACTATGCTGATTTATCTGCTCAAGACCTTCATTCCAGTTTCTTAAACCGTCTCTTCACCAGCCGGGACTATGAAGCCGGTTTGGTAAATTTGATGAAGGAGCGCTATGAGGTAAACCGTTTGATCTTTTACTCTGTTCCTTCATTGCATTGTAGCCCCCAAGGGCAGGTTTGTCTTTACAAAGTCAAACCGAGACTTTGTATATTCCATACTATACTTTGTTGATTTTCCTTGTGTATTTTTTATCAAACACACATTAGCCCCCAAGTGCCATGATTAAAACTTGTATTAATCCGTGGGACTTCAATAATCAGTAGAAAAAGGTGATCCACATTAGCCCCGAAGTGCCAAGTGTATAACTGGTTATATGCTTGGGACTTTCAAAAAAGGTATTGACATGCTCTTCTTACTGTTGCAGAGTGAGATAAATCAACAAGTCTCTCAAATTGCCGATCTTCAAGAAAATCTGAAATCCCAACAAGTAGAAACCACCAAGGCCAGGGATGAATTGAAAAGCGCCTTAACCACCATGGAGCAGCTCAAAGAGTGGTTCAAGTCTGAGCGGGCCAACTGGGATACCGAGAACGTTGGATTGCTGAAGCGGGCGGAAGACGCTGAATCGGCTCTTAAACCGGTGATGGAAGAGCTTACTGGATTAAAGAGCCAAGTCAATGCCATGACTTCTGCAATATTTGGTAAGTACCGTTTGCCAAGGCTTTATGAATATTCCACTTTGAAATTTTGCTGGTTTAACGTGAAATCCTTAAACCGCTGTAGGTAGCCGCATTGCTCATCTGGGCTCTGATATACGGATGAAGCTCAAGGCCGCCTATACGTTCATTGAACAGCTGTATACCGGTGCCCAACGGGTTATCTGTGCAACTTCCTATGACAATGTGGCCCCAACTCTGATCAAGGACACTCTGGCCAGGTTATCTATGATGCCATCACAGATAGAAGAAGTGAAGCGATCTGCCGCCAGGGCTGGCGCTTTGTTAGCACTTACCCGAGCCAAAGCATGGATAGCTGACCTTGATCCGGTCGATATTGCAGTGTTTGATAACGACGCCCTCAAACGTGTGACAAGGGAGATGCATCCTTTGATGAGTCAGTTGGCAGAAGAAGCAAATTTGACGGTTCATCGGTCCTTCTATGATGCAAATAACAAACGGGTTGAGGCTGTCATTCCGGAAGTGCAAAATCTTATTCCACCAACCCGTAAGCACACTTACGCCCCTAACGTTGATCCAACTGAACTTATAAGTGAAGAGGCTATCTTTCAGGCCTTAACCCAGATTGATTGGACCACCACTGATTTCCAGCCACTGGATGGGGAGGAGGAGGTTGAACCGACGCCAGATGACCCATCCACTTCGCGTCAACATGGCGATGAAGCTTGATCCGGCAATCCGGTTGATAGTGCAGAAACTGTTCGGTTTAAAACAATTCCATATTTTGGGCCGTTAAGCGCCTTGTAATAGGGTAGCAAAAAATACTTTGATCTGCTGCCATCGTGCAGTGGGAAACACTTTATGTGATCCGTCATGAAGAGTTTGATGTCGGCTCATATAACATAATATGCAATTCCTATGTCTGCATAAAAAGAATTGTCCGGGCGGTTTACCGTCGGATGGGTCATAATGCCCAAGATAAAGCCTGATTGATAATCAAACCTTAAAAATATGAAATAACTCATACCTGTGATGTGATATCACATTAGTTGGTTTACCAACTATAATTGTAATAAGGGTGAAGACCCAAATCTGGAATTTTTGAATAACTCCATCATGTGCTGATGGCGTATAATAAGTCATACAGGGTTATAATGAACCTTAGATGATCAAAACTGGCGACAAGTAGTCAAAGCCAGGCTGGGTTATGAAACTCCGGTTTGATAAGATGACTGAAAAGCCATACCAGGTCAAAGAGACCGGTTTAACATAGAATTTAGCAAAAGAAAAATGACAAATGCAAATAAAACCGTGTAGTCGAGGCTTTTCAAGGGCTGCCAGGCCCAAATTCGAGGCTTTTCATGGGCTGCCAGGCCGCTGAGTTAAACCATTTGACAAAGCCTTTTTAAGATGGGCCTCCAACTAACCAATCACCGTTTTAAGTTTGACAAGTTCAGGGTCTCAATGAGAGTAACTGTCAAACGTTCGGAGGGTCATGCCAGGATTACCTGGATAGGAGTGGCTTACTTGATGAAGGCAGGTTAACCCGGGGTTTTAGCTAAATATACCAGGCTTCCAAGCCGTGGGTCGATACCCAGCTACAAGGGTCCTTTCAAACTCCCTGGTATTTGACACAAGGAGCCCCCAAGTAACATGATGAGCTGTGCTCATTGGGTGCCTATGTTTGAGCTGTGCATAGCATCCAGACTCTCTTTGGCCCCTTGGGTGTGAAGCTCCCTGTTGGAGAACGTAGTAAATTCAAAATTTTCCTACGTACACGCAAGATCATGGTGATGGCATAGCAATGAGAGGGGAGAGTGTTGTCCACGTACCCTCGTAGACCGTAAGCGGAAGCGTTAGCACAACGCGGTTGATGTAGTCGTACATCTTCACGATCCGACCGATCCAAGTACCGAACGTACGGCACCTCCGAGTTCAGCACACGTTCAGCTCGATGACGATCCCCGGGCTCCGATCCAGCAAAGCTTCGGGGATGAGTTCCGTCAGCATGACGGTGTGGTGACGATGATGATGCTCTACCGGCGCAGGGCTTCGCCTAAACTCTGCGACGATATGACCGAGGTGGAACATGGTGGAGGGGGGCACCGCACACGGCTAAGGAACGATCCGTAGATCAACTTGTGTGTTATGGGGTGCCCCCCTGCCCCCGTATATAAAGGAGCAAGGGGGGAGGGGGCCGGCCCTAGGAGGGGGCGCGCCAAGTGTGGAGTCCTACTAGGACTCCCTAGTCCTAGTAGGATTCCACCTCCCTTGTTGGAGTAGGAGAAGGGGAAAGAGGGGGAGAGGAAGAAGGAAAGGGGGGCTGCGCCCCTTGTCCAATTCGGACCGGAGGGGGGGGGCGTAGGCCACCTTCCTTTTGGCCTCTCTCCTCTATCCCCGTATGGCCCAATAAGGCCCATATACTCCCCGGCGAATTCCCGTAACTCTCCGGTACTCCGAAAAATACCCGAATCACTCGGAACCTTTCCGAACTCCGAATATAGTCGTCCAATATATCGATCTTTACGTTTCGACCATTTTGAGACTCCTCGTCATGTCCCCGATCTCATCCAGGACTCCGAACTCCTTCGGTACATCAAAACTCATAAACTCATAATATAACTGTCATCGAAACCTTAAGCATGCGGACCCTACGGGTTCGAGAACTATGTAGACATGACCTAGAACTATTCTTGGTCAATAACCAATAGCGGAACCTGGATGCCCATATTGGCTCCTACATATTCTACGAAGATATTTATCGGTCAAACCGCATAACAACATACTTTGTTCCCTTTGTCATCGGCATGTTACTTGCCCGAGATTCGATCGTCGGTATCTAATACCTAGTTCAATCTCGTTACCGGCAAGTCTCTTTACTCGTTATGTAATGCATCATTCCATAACTAACTCATTAGCTACATTGCTTGCAAGGCTTATAGTGATGTGCATTACCGAGAGGGCCCAGAGATACCTCTCCGACAATCGAAGTAACAAAACCTAATCTCGAAATACGCCAAACCAACATGTACCTTTGGAGACACCTGTAGTACTCCTTTATAATCACCCAGTTACGTTGTGATGTTTGGTAGCACCCAAAGTGTTCCTTCGGTAAACGGGAGTTGCATAATCTCATAATTATAGGAACATGTATAAGTCATGAAGAAAGCAGTAGCAACATACTAAACGATCAAGTGCTAAGGCTAACGGAATGGGTCAAGTCAATCACATCATTCTCCTAATGATGTGATCCCGTTAATCAAATGACAACTCATGTCTATGGTTAGGAAACTTAACCATCTTTGATTAACGAGCTAGTCAAGTAGAGGCATACTAGTGACACTATGTTTGTCTATGTATTCACACATGTATTATGTTTCCGGTTAATATAATTCTAGCATGAATAATAAACATTTGTCATGATATAAGGAAATAAATAATAACTTCATTATTGCCTCTAGGGCATATTTCCTTCAGTCTCCCACTTGCACTAGAGTCAATAATCTAGTTCACATCGCCATGTGATTTAACACCAATATTCATATCTGTATATGATTAACACCCATAGTTCACATCGTCATGTGACCAACACCCAAAGGGTTTACTAGAGTCAATAATCTAGTTCACATTGCAATGTGATTAACACCCAAAGAGTACTAAGGTGTGATCATGTTTTGCTCGTGAGAGAAGCTTAGTCAACGGGTCTATCGTATTTAGAGCCATATGTATTTTACAAATATTCTATGTCTTCAATGCTCTGCATGGAGCTACTCTAGCTAATTGCTCTCACTTTTAATATGTATCCAGATTGAGACTTAGAGTCATCTGGATCGGTGTAAAAGCTTGTATCGTTGTAACTTTTACGACGAGCTCTTTTATCACTTCCATTATCGAGAAATATTTTCTTAGTCCTCACTAAGGATATTCTTGACCGCTGTCCAGTGATCTACTCTTAGATCAAAATTGTACTCCCTTGCCAAACTCAGAGCAAGGTATACAATAGGTCTGGTACATAGCATAGCATACTTTATAGAACCTATGACTGAGGCATAGGGAATGACTTTCATTCTCTTTTCTATTTTCTGCCGTGGTCGGGATTTGAGTCTTACTCAATTTCACACCTTTGCAACACAGGCAAGAACCTTTTCTTTGACTGTTCCATTTTGAACTACTTAAAAATCTTGACAAGGTATGTACTTATTGAAAAAACTTATCAAGCGTCTTGATCTATCTCAATAGTTCTTGATGCTCAATATGTAAGCAGCTTCACCGATGTCTTTCTTTGAAAGAACTCCTTTCAAACACTCCTTTATGCTTTGCAGAATAATTCTACATTATTTCCGATCAACAATATGTCATTCACATATACTTATTAGAAATGTTGTAGTGCTCCCACTCACTTTCTTGTAAATACAGGCTTCACCGTAAGTCTGTACAAAACTATATGCTTTGATCAACTTATCAAAGCGTATATTCCAACTCTGAGATGCTTGCACCAGTCCATTGATGGATCGCTGGAGCTTGCACACTTTGTTAGCACCTTTAGGATTGACAAAACCTTCTGGTTGCATCATATACAACTCTTCTATAATAAATCCATTAAGGAATGCGGTTTTTACATCCTTTTGCCAGATTTCATAAAATGTGGCGATTGCTAACATGATTCGGACAGACTTAAGCATCGATACGAGTGAGAAAATCTCATCGTATTCAATACCTTGAACTTGTTGAAAACCTTTCGCAACAAGTCGAGCTTAGTAGATAGTAACACTACTATCAGTGTCCGTCTTCCTCTTGAAGATCCATTTATTTAACATGGCTTGCTGATCATCGAGCAAGTCAATCAAAGTCCATACTTTGTTCTCATACATGGATCATATCTCAGATTTTATGGCCTCAAGCCATTTCGTGGAATCTGGGCTCATCATCGCTTCCTCATAGTTTGCGGGTTCATCATGGTCTAGTAACATGACTTCCAGAACATGATTATTGCACCACTCTGGTGCGGATCTTACTCTGGAAGACCTACGAGGTTTGGTAGTAACTTGATCTGAAGTTTCATGATCATCATCATTAACTTCTTCACTAATTGGTGTAGGAATCACTGGAACTGATTTCTGTGATAAACTACTTTCCAACAAGGGAGTAGATATAGTTACCTCATCAAGTTCTACTTTCCTCCCACTCACTTCTTTCGAGAGAAACTCCTTCTCTAGAAAGGATCCATTCTTAGCAACAAAAGTTTTGCCTTTGGATCTGTGATAGAAGGAGTACCCAATAGTTTCCTTTGGGTATTCTATGAAGACGCACTTCTCCGATTTGGGTTCGAGCTTATCAGGTTGAAAACCTTTTTCATATAAGCATCGCAACTCCAAACTTTAAGAAACGACAGCTTAGGTTTACTGCTAAACCATAGTTCATACGGTGTTGTCTCAACGGACTTAGATGGTGCCCCTTTTTAACGTGAATGCAGCTGTCTTTAATGCATGACCCCAAAACGATAGTGGTAAATCGGTAAGAAACATCATAGATTGTACAATATCCAATAAAGTACGGTTATGACGTTCGGACACACCATTATGCTGTGGTGTTCCAGGTGGCACGAATTTGTGAAACTATTCCACATTGTTTTAATTGAAGACCAAACTCGTAACTCAAATATTTGTCTCTGCGATCAGATCGTAGAAACCTTATTTTCTTGTCATGATGATTTTCCACTTCACTCTGAAATTCTTTGAACTTTTCAAATGTTTCAGACTTATGTTTCATCAAGTAGATATACCCATATCTGCTCAAATCATCTGTGAAGGTCAAAAAATAACGATACTCTCTGTGAGCCTTAACACTCATCGGACTGCATACATCAGTATGTATTATTTCCAATAAGTTAGTTGCTCGCTCCATTGTTCCGGAGAATGGAGTCTTAGTCATCTTGCCCAAAAGGCACGGTTCGCAAGCATCAAATGATTCATAACCAAGTGATTCCGAAAATCCATCTTTATGGAGTTTCTTCATGCGCTTTACACCGATATGACCCAAACGGCAGTGCCACAAATAAGTTGCACTATCATTATTAACTTTGCATCTTTTGGCATCAATATTATGAATATGTGTATCACTACGATCGAGATCCAACAAACTATTTTCATTGGGTGTATGACCATCGAAGGTTTTATTCATATAAACAGAATAACAATTATTCTTTGACTTTAAATGAATAACTGTATCGCAATAAACATGATCAAATCATATTCATGTTTCAACGCAAATGCCAAATAACATTTATTTAGTTTTAAAACTAATCCCGAAAGTATAGGGAGTGTGCGATGATGATCATATCAATCTTGGAACCACTTCCAACACACATCGTCACTTCACTCTCAACTAATTTCTGTTTATTCTGTAACTCCTGTTTCGAGTTACTAATCTTTAGCAACTGAACAAGTATCAAATACTCAGGGGTTACTATAAACACTAGTAAGGTACACATCAATAACCGGTATATCAAATATACCCTTGTTCACTTTGCCATCCTTCTTATCCACCAAAAATTTAGGGCATTTCCGCTTCCCGTGACCATTTCCTTTGCAGTGTAAGCACTCAGTTTCAGGCTTTGGTCCAGCTTGGAGCTTCTTCGCGGGAGTGACAACTTGCTTGTCATTCTACTTGAAGTTTCCCTTTCTTTCCCTTTGCCCTTTTCTTGAAACTAGTGGTCTTGTCAATCATCAACACTTGATGCTCTTTCTTGATTTCTACCTTCATCGATTTCAACATCACGAAGAGCTCGGGAATCATTTTCGCCATCCCTTGCATACTACAGTTCATCACGAAGTTCTAGTAACTTAGTGATGGTGACTAGAGAATTCTGTCAATCACTATCTTATCTAGAAGATTAACTCCCACTTGATTCAAGCGATTGTAGTACCCAGACAATCTGAGCACATGCTCACTAGTTGAGCGATTCTCCTCCATCTTTTAGCTATAGAACTTGTTGGAGATTTCCTATCTCTCAACTCAGGTATTTGCTTGAAATATTAACTTCAATTCCTGGAACATCTCATATGGTCCATGACGTTCAAAACGTCTTTGAGTCCCGATTCTAAGCCGTTAAGCATGATGCACTAAACTATCAAGTAGTCATCATTATGAGCTAGCCAAACGTTCATAACGTCTGCATCTGCTCTTGCAATAGGTCTGTCACCTAGTGGTGCATTAAGGACATATCAAAATAAACATATGAAAGCAACAACGCAAGCTATTGATCTACAACATAATTTGCAAAATACTACCAGGACTAAGTTCATGATAAATTTAAGTTCAATTAATCATATTACTTAAGAACTCCCACTTAGAAAGACATCCCTCTAATCCTCTAAGTGATCACGTGATCCAAATCAACTAAACCATAACCGATCATCACGTGAAATGGAGTAGCTTTCAATGGTGAACATCATTATGTTGATCATATCTACTATATGATTCACGCTCGACCTTTCGGTCTCCATGTTCCGAGGCCATATCTGCATATGCTAGGCTTGTCAAGTTTAACCTGTGTATTCCGCGTGTGCAAAACTGGCTTTCACCCGTTGTAGATGGACGTAGAGCTTATCACACCCGATCATCATGTGGTGTCTGGGCACGACGAACTTTGGCAACGGTGCATACTCAGGGAGAACACTTCTTGATAATTAGTGAGAGATCATCTTATAATGCTACCGTCAAACAAAACAGAATACAATGTATAACAGATAAATATCATATGCAATCAAAATATGTGACATGATATGGCCATGATCATCTTGCGCCTTTGATCTCCATCTCCAAAGTACTGTCATGATCTCTATCGTCACCGGCACGACACCATGATCTTCATCATCTTGATCTATATCAATGTGTCGTCACATGGTCGTCTCGCCAACTATTGCTCTTGCAACTATTGCTATCGCATAGCGATAAAGTAAAGCAATTATTTGGCACTTGCATCTTATGCAACAAAGAGACAACCATAGAGCTTTTGCTAGTTGCCGATAACTTCAACAAAACATGATCATCTCATACAACAACTTATATCTCATCACGTCTTGACCATATCACATCACAACATGCCCTGCAAAAACAAGTTAGACGTCCTCTACTTTGTTGTTGCAAGTTTTACGTGGCTGCTACGGGCTGAGCAAGAACCGTTCTTACCTACGCATCAAAACCACAACGATAGTTCGTCAAGTTGGTGCTGTTTTAACCTTCGCAAGGACCGGGCGTAGCCACACTCGATTCAGCTAAAGTGAGAGAGACAGACACCCGCCAGCCACCTTTCAGCACGAGTGCTCGTAACGGTGAAACCAGTCTCGCGTAAGCATACGCGTAATGTCGGTCCGGGCTGCTTCATCTCACAATACCGCCGAACCAAAGTATGACATGCTGGTAAGCAGTATGACTTATATCGCCCACAACTCACTTGTGTTCTACTCGTGCATATGACATCTACACATAAAACCAGGCTCGGATGCCACTGTTGGGGAACGTAGTAATTTCAAAATTTTCCTACGTACACGCAAGATCATGGTGATGGCATAGCAACGAGAGGGGAGAGTGTTGTCCACGTACCCTCGTAGACCATAAGCGGAAGCGTTAGCACAACGCGGTTGATGTAGTCGTACGTCTTCACGATCCGACCGATCCAAGTACCGAACGTACGGCACCTCCGAGTTCAGCACACGTTCAGCTCGATGACGATCCCCGGGCTCCGATCCAGCAAAGCTTCGGGGATGAGTTCCGTCAGCACGACAGTGTGGTGACGATGATGATGCTCTACCGGTGCAGGGCTTCGCCTAAACTCTGCGACGATATGATCGAGGTGGAATATGGTGGTGGGGGGCACCGCACACGGCTAAGGAACGATCCGTAGATCAACTTGTGTGTTATGGGGTGCCCCCCTGCCCCCGTATATAAAGGAGCAAGGGGGGAGGGGGCCGGCCCTAGGAGGGGGCGCGCCAAGTGTGGAGTCCTACTAGGACTCCCTAGTCCTAGTAGGATTCCACCTCCCTTATTGGAGTAGGAGAAGGGGAAAGAGGGGGAGAGGAAGAAGGAAAGGGGGGCTGCGCCCCTTGTCCAATTCGGACCAGAGTGGGGGCGCAGGCCTCCTTCCTTTTGGCCTCTCTCCTCTATTCCCGTATGGCCCAATAAGGCCCATATACTCCCCGGCGAATTCCAGTAACTCTCCGGTACTCCGAAAAATACCCGAATCACTCGGAACCTTTCCGAACTCCGAATATAGTCGTCCAATGTATCGATCTTTACGTCTCGACCATTTCGAGACTCCTCGTCATGTCCCCGATCTCATCCGGGACTCCGAACTCCTTCGGTACATCAAAACTCATAAACTCATAATATAACTGTCATCGAAACCTTAAGCGTGCGGACCCTACGGGTTCGAGAACTATGTAGACATGACCTAGAACTATTCTTGGTCAATAACCAATAGCGGAACCTGGATGCCCATATTGGCTCCTACATATTCTACGAAGATATTTATCGGTCAAACCGCATAACAACATACTTTGTTCCCTTTGTCATCGGCATGTTACTTGCCCGAGATTCGATCGTCGGTATCTAATACCTAGTTCAATCTCGTTACCGGCAAGTCTCTTTACTCGTTATGTAATGCATCATTCCATAACTAACTCATTAGCTACATTGCTTGCAAGGCTTATAGTGATGTGCATTACCGAGAGGGCCCAGAGATACCTCTTCGACAATCGGAGTGACAAAACCTAATCTTGAAATACGCCAACCCAACATGTACCTTTGGAGACACCTGTAGTACTCCTTTATAATCACCCAGTTACGTTGTGACGTTTGGTAGCACCCAAAGTGTTCCTTCGATAAACGGGAGTTGCATAATCTCATAGTTATAGGAACATGTATAAGTCATGAAGAAAGCAGTAGCAACATACTAAACGATCAAGTGCTAAGGCTAACGGAATGGGTCAAGTCAATCACATCATTCTCCTAATGATGTGATCCCGTTAATCAAATGACAACTCATGTCTATGGTTAGGAAACTTAACCATCTTTGATTAACAAGCTAGTCAAGTAGAGGCATACTAGTGACACTATGTTTGTCTATGTATTCACACATGTATTATGTTTCCGGTTAATACAATTCTAGAATGAATAATAAACATTTGTCATGATATAAGGAAATAAATAATAACTTTATTATTGCCTCTAGGTCTTATTTCCTTCACTCCCAAGCTGTATTTTGGCATGATAGCCGGTTTAATAGGTAGTACTCCGCTTTGTCAGCTGAAGCCCCCATGTAACTCAAAGGATATTTGAAAAAAAATAGCAGAGGCCCTGCTTATAGCAAGGATGCTAGTTTACTTTATTGATCATAATATATACATTGTTGAAATATGAACATAAGAAAAGCCTATCGCTTAAGTGTAATAAGGCCGTAGGAGAGCTATGTTGCACGGCCGCCGGGTCTCCTCCTCAGAGATGCGTGAGTTGTCTCGAACGTCAATGAGGTAGTATGATCCGTCGTGCAGATTTTTGCTGACCACAAAGGGCCCTTCCCAAGGTGGGGATAACTTGTGCATGTCGGTCTGATCCTGGATGAGCCGGAGCACCAAGTCGCCTTCTTGAAAGGTTCTTGTCCTAACCCGGCGGCTATGATAACGCCACAGGTCTTGCTGATAAACCACCGATCGAGCCAGCGCCATGTCCCGTTTCTCATCTAACAGGTCCAGCGCCTCTTGGCATGCTTGCTCGTTGTCTGCTTCAACATAATTAACAACCCGGGGCAAGTCATGACGAATATCACTTGGGAGGACCGCCTCTGCCCCGTTCACCATGAAGAAAGGTGTGTATCCTGTTGAACGATTGGGGGTGGTGTTGATGCTCCATAAGACAGAAGGCAATTCTTCCACCCAACAACCCGGCGTCCGCTTCAAGGGAATCATAAGCCAGGGTTTAATACCCTTCAAGATTTCTTGGTTGGCTCTCTCTGCTTGACCATTGGACTGAGGGTGCGCCACAGATGCTAAGTCAAGCCAGATGTGCTCTCTCTGACAGAAGTCTTCCATCTCACCTTTAGAAAGGTTTGTACCATTATCCATGATAATACTGTGTGGAAAGCCAAAGCGGAAGATAATCTTTTTGAGAAATTGAACCGTCGTAGTCGCATCACACTTGCTGACAGGCTCCGCTTCAACCCACTTGGTGAATTTATCAACCGCCACCAATAGGTGGGTCTTCTTATCCTTGGAACGCTTAAAGGGGCCCACCATATCGAGCCCCCAAGTGGTAAAAGGCCAAGTGATAGGAATCATCCGTAGTTCTTGAGCCGGAACATGAGCTCTGCGTGAAAACTTTTGACAAGCATCACATCGCTTTACCAAATCCTCCGCATCAACATGAGCTGTCAGCCAATAGAACCCATGTCTAAAAGCTTTTGCAACCAGGGACTTTGAACCGGCATGATGACCGCAATCCCCTTCATGATTTTCCCGTAGGATCTCTTGGCCTTCTTCCAGAGAAACACAACGCTGAAATACGCCTGAAACGCTACAAGGGTGTAACTCGCCATTGTGAAGAACCATGGACTTGGATCGCCAGACTATCTGCCGAGCCAGAACTTCATCATGTGGTAACTCGCCCCGGTTCATATACGCCAGATATGGAACCGTCCAATCCGGCACAACGTGTAAAGCGGCCACCAATTGAGCCTCCGGATCAAGAACAGCCAAATCCTCTTCTATAGGCAACTTAACAGATGGGTTATGCAAGATATCTAAAAAGGTATTGGGAGGTGCTGGTTTGCGCCGAGATCCAAGCCGGCTTAAAGCGTCTGGTGCTTCATTTTTGCGCCGATCGATATGCTCAACCTGATACCCTTTGAAGTAACCCGCCACGATATCCACCTCACGTCTGTAAGCCGCCATGAGTGGATCCTTAGAATCCCAAGTACCAGAAACTTGCTGAGCCACCAGATCAGAATCTCCAAAACAACGAACTTGACTTAAGTTCATCTCTTTAGCCACCCGGAGACCATGGAGTAAAGCTTCGTACTCAGCTGCATTGTTAGTACATGGAAACATCAAGCGGAGAACATAGCAAATTTTATCACCTCGAGGGGAAGTAAGGACAACTCCAGCCCCCGAGCCCTCCAATTGCCTGGATCCATCAAAATGAATAGTCCAGTACGTATTATCCGGCTTGTCCTCTGGTGCTTGCAACTCAGTCCAATCATTGATAAAATCCACAAGTGCTTGGGATTTGATGGCTGTTCGAGGCACATACTTCAAACCATGTGGACCAAGCTCAATTGCCCACTTTGCAACCCGGCCAGTGGCTTCCCTGTTTTGAATTATGTCACCCAAAGGAGCAGAACTAACCACTGCGATGGGATGGCCTTGAAAGTATTGTTTGAGCTTTTGACTTGCCATAAAAACTCCATACGCCAACTTCTGCCAATATGGATAGCGTTGTTTTGACTCGATCAGGACTTCACTGATGTAATACACCGGTCGTTGAACCGGATACTCCTTCCCAGCCTCCTTACGTTCAACCACAATTGCCACACTGACTGCCCGGGCATTGGCAGCTACGTATAATAGCAAGGGCTCATTATCAACCGGATCTGCAAGAACCGGCAGTTCAACCAACTGCCGCTTTAACTCCTCAAAAGCCGTATTAGCTGCGTCACTCCAGACGAAATCATTTGTCTTTTTCAACATCTGATACAAAGGAATTGCCTTCTCTCCCAAACGGCTGATAAACTAGCTAAGGGCTGCAATCTGACCCGCCAGACGCTGAACATCGTTGATGCACTTCGGTTTAGCCAGGGATGTAATCGCTTTGATTTTTTCCGGATTAGCCTCAATGCCTCTGTTGGATACTAGAAACCCAAGAGCTTGCCTGCCGGAACACCAAATACACATTTATCCGGATTGAGCATCATTTTTTAAACCCGAAGATTGTCAAACGTCTCCTTGAGGTCATCTATCAGTGTTTCCTTCTTCCTGGATTTTACCACAATGTCATCCACATAGGCATGAAAATTACGCCCAATCTGCGTGTGAAGACAATTCTGCACACAACGCTGATAAGTTGCCTGGACACTCTTGAGCCCAAAGGGCATAGAAACATAGCAGAAGGCTCCAAAGGGAGTGATGAAGGCTGTCTTCTCCTGGTCCTTAACTGCCATCTTGATCTCATGATAACCTGAATAAGCATCCAGGAAACTCAGGCGCTCACAACCCACCGTCGCATCAATAATCTGATCAATACGCGGGAGAGCAAAGGGATTGGCCGGACAAGCTTTATTCAAATCGGTGTAGTCCACACACATACGCCAAGTGTCGTTTTTCTTGAGAACAAGCACCGGATTAGCCAACCATTCAGGGTGAAATACTTCAACGATAAACCCAGCAGCCAACAGCCGGGCTACCTCTTCACCAATTGCCTTGCGTCTTTCCTCATTAAAGCAACGAAGAAATTGCTTGACCGGTTTAAACTTGGGATCAATATTAAGAGTGTGCTCAGCGAGTTCCCTCGGTACACCTGGCATGTTAGAAGGCTTCCATGCAAAAATGTCCCGGTTCTCATGGATGAACTCGATGTGCATGCTTTCCTATTTCGGATCCAGATTTGTGCTGATGCTGAACTGCTTGGATGAATCACCAGGAATGAAGTCAACAAGCTTAGTCTCATTAGCTGGTTTGAAGTGTAGGGTTGGGTCATGCTCAATGGTGGGTTTCTTCAGAGGGGTCATGTCTGCCGGATCAACATTTTCCTTATAAAACTTTAGTTCCTCTGTAGCATAAACCGACTCAGCATAGGCCGCATCACCTTCCTCGCAATCCAAAGCGATTTTACGACTTCCGTGAACCGTAATGGTCCATTTATGACCCGGCATCTTGAGCTGCAAGTAAATATAACATGGCCTCGTCATGAACTTTGCATAAGCCGGTCGCCCAAATAGTGCGTGGTACGGGCTCTGGATCCTCACCACTTCAAAGGTCAATGTCTCAGACCGGGAATCATGCTCATCACCAAACACAACTTCCAAAGCGATCTTACCAACAGGATATGCCGATTTACCTGGTACTACACCATGAAAAACAATGTTGGACGGTTTAAGACTCTTGTCTGTCAACCCCATGCGACGGAAGGTCTCATAATACAGAATGTTGATACTGCTCCCTCCATCCATGAGTACCTTGGTGAACTTATAACCTCCCACCCGAGGTGCTACCACCAAAGCCAGGTGACCCGGATTGTCAACCCGGGGCGGATGATCCTCCCTACTCCACACAATAGGTTGTTCGGACCACCGCAGATAACGTCGCACTGCCGGTTCAACGGCATTAACTTCCCTCTTGTGAAGCTTCTGATCACGCTTGCACAAACTAGTGGTAAACACATGATACTGCCCACCGTTCAACTGCTTTGGGTGACTCTGGTAACCCGACTGCTGCTGATTTCCTTGATTATTCTGCTGGTTATTACCACCTTGGTTGTTCTGGTTGCCCTGATTATTATGAAATCCAGAGTTTGAACCGCCGCCACCATGAAAACCTGGACCTGAACCGCCTGATGGCCCCTGATCATATCGGAAAAGATCAGAGTTTTTGAACTCCTTCATAATGTGACAATCCTTCCAGAGATGCATTGCAGGAACCTCCTTGGTCCCATGCTTTGGGCAGGGCTGATTCAACAAATGCTCCAGATACATTCCGCCGCCGCGCTAGGGCGGTTTACCCTTATGACGCTGCACATTAGCGTTAGCTACGAAATCTGAATCCGCCTTACGCTTACCGTTGTTCCCATGGCCTCCTTGGTTGTGCTGCTATCCCTTGGAACCGCCGTTCTTCTTTCCCTTCTCCGGTTTCTCCTCATCAGAATCGGGATCCTTGGTATTATCAGAATCGGCATATTTGACCAAGGCGGCCATGAGGGTGCCCAAGTCATTGCAATTGCGCTTGAGCCGTCCCAATTTCATCTTTAGCGACTTAAACCGGCAATTGCATTCCAGAGTGATGATTGCCTGACCAGCGTTAATCCGGTCAGAAGAATGCAAAACTTCTGAAACCCAGCGCACCCAATGAGTGGTTGACTCGTTCTCCCCTTGAACACAGGCATCTAGATCCACAATAGACATGGGCTGTTTGCAGTTGTCTTTGAAATTGGCTATAAACCGGGCCTTCAACTGGTCCCACGATTCGATGGAGTTAGCTGGTAAGTTTTTCAACCAAGTACGTGATGTCCCTTCCAACATCATCGTGAAATACTTTGCACAAGCCGCCTCATCCACGTCCAGCATCTCCATTGCCATCTCATAACTTTCGACCCACGCCTCAGGCGGCTGATCCGCCGTGTAATTTGGCACCTTACGTGGACCCTTGAAATCTTTAGGCAGTCGCACATTGCGTAGAGCCGGAATGAGACAAGGCACTCCCCAGGAGCTAAAGGCTAACCCGGTACCACGGTCTATTAACGCCGCAGGTTGAACCGGGGCGGGTTGATAACGACCCGCATGCTGTGCTGCCAAAGCGGCCTCCCTTCGTGCCCTGCCATTATCCACCACATCCTGAGCATTTACTTCACCACATGCCAGATTAGCCCTTTGGGGAACATTCCGGTGCCGTGCACTACTAGACACTTCCGGTTCATCCATGTGCCTGTTGTAACTTTTGCTCGGACGAGGAGTGGAATGAATTCTATCCCGACTATAGGAATAAGCTTGCTGCTGCACCACGGCGGTTTGAAGAAGATCTCTGGCCCGCCGTGTCTCAATTGCTGCCAGTGAATCGCCCTCCATCGGAATGGCTGCCAAGCGAGATGCTGCAGCAATCATATTATCTAAAGGACTTGAGAAGTGACCCGGTGTAGTAGGCACGTATTGCGGCGGGTTATCTGTTCATCGAGGTGGTTCCATCGTCCGTGGTTGATCCGGTGCTGCCCTCGGTGCGTCAGTCCGATTTGTGGCTACCGGATTACTTGGCCCAGCCCCTGGCGTATTGAAAAGATTCATTCCCTCGTAGACTGATGGCAGACGTGACCGATACTTTCTCCACATTACGTCATGTGTTGCATTATGAGCCAACAGGAGTCGGTAGTTCTGCGCCTGTATTTGCTGTGACTGGGCATCCAAAGCGGCCCATTCTTCAGCCAACCGAGCATCCTCTGTTGCTAGATCTCCTTGGCCTGTGTTATCTCGTCCTCCAGCTTCGCAATATTCACATTATGCTGATCCTGCATCTCCGGGGTAACTGCCGTGGTTAACAGGGTAGCCCAGGCGTCCATCAAACCGGAGAGGACTTGAGCCGGTCGGCGTGCCGGGCCTCCTGCCACGGCTGCCGATCCAGTATTCATTGTTGCGTTGGATGAAGACTGCAGAGTGGGCTGTGTTCCGGCCATGAAAACAGCAACCTGACTTGGCGGTTCAAGGAGGTCTGGAATACTGTTACCATCGGAATATCCTCCGAACACACCATCCTGAACTTGGTACAGGGACTCTGAAGGAAATATGCCCTAGAGGCAATAATAAAGTTATTATTTATTTCCTTATATCATGATATATGTTTATTATTCATGCTAGAATTGTATTAACCGGAAACATAATACATGTGTGAATACATAGACAAACATAGTGTCACTAGTATGCCTCTACTTGACTAGCTTGTTTATCAAAGATGGTTATGTTTCCTAACCATGGACAAAAGAGTTGTCATTTGATTAACGGGACCACATCATTAGGAGAATGATGTGATTGACTTGACCCATTCCGTTAGCCTAGCACTTGATCGTGTAGTATATTGCTATTGCTTTCTTCATGACTTATACATGTTCCTGTAACTATGAGAATTATGCAACTCCCGTTTACCGGAGGAACACTTTGGGTACTACCAAACGTCACAACGTAACTGGGTGATTATAAGGAGTACTACAGGTGTCTCCGAAGGTACATGTTGAGTTGGCGTATTTCGAGATTAGGTTTTGTCACTCCGATTGTCGGAGAGGTATCTCTGGGACCTCTCGGTAATGCACATCATTATAAGCCTTGCAAGCAATGTGACCAAATGAGTTGGTTACGAGATGATGCATTACGGAACGAGTAAAGAGACTTGCTGGTAACGAGATTGAACTAGGTATTGGATACCGACGATCAAATCTCGGGCAAGTAACATACCGATGACAAAGGGAACAACGTATGTTGTTATGCGGTTTGACCGATAAAGATCTTCGTAGAATATGTAGGAACCAATATGGGCATCCAGGTTCCGCTATTGGTTATTGACCGAGAATAGTTCTAGGTCATGTCTACATAGTTCTCGAACCTGTAGGGTCCGCACGCTTAACGTTACGATGACAGTTTTATTATGAGTTTATAAGTTTTGATGTACCGAAGTTTGTTCGGAGTCCCGGATGTGATCATGGACGTAACGAGGAGTCTCGAAATGGTCGAGACATAAAGATCGGTATATTGGAAGCCTATATTTGGACATCGGAATCGTTCCGGGTGAAATCGGCATTTTACCGGAGTACCGGGAGGTTACCGGAACCCCCCGGGGGGTTATTGGGCCTACATGGGCCTCGAGGGAGAAGAGGGAAGGAGGCAGGAGGGGGCCGCGCGCCCCTCCACTTCCTAGTCTGAATAGGACAAGGGAAGGGGGGCGGCGCCCCCCCTTTTCCTTCCCCTCTTCCTCCTCTTTCCCCCCTTCTCCTATTCCAACTAGGAAAGAAGGGAGTCCTACTCCCGGTGGGAGTAGGACTCCCCCCTTCGCGCGCCCTCCTTGGCCAGCCGCCTCCTCCCCCCTGGCTCCTTTATATACGGGGGCGGGGGGCACCCCATAGACACACAAGTTGATCTACGGATCGTTCCTTAGCCGTGTGCGGTGCCCCCCTCCACCATATTCCACCTCGGTCATATCGTCGCGGAGTTTAGGCGAAGCCCTGCGCCGGTAGAACATCATCATCGTCACCATGCCGTCGTGCTGACGGAACTCATCCCCGAAGCTTTGCTGGATCGGAGCCCGGGGATCGTCATCGAGCTGAACGTGTGCTGAACTCGGAGGTGCCGTACATTCGGTACTTGGATCGGTCGGATTGTGAAGACGTACGACTACATCAACCGCGTTGTCATAACGCTTCCGCTTACGGTCTACGAGGGTACGTGGACAACACTCTCCCCTCTTGTTGCTATGCCATCACCATGATCTTGCGTGTACGTAGGAATTTTTTTGAAATTACTACGTTCCCCAACAGTGGCATCTGAGCCTAGGTTTTATGCGTTGATGTTATATGCACGAGTAGAACACAAGTGAGTTGTGGGCGATACAAGTCATACTGCTTACCAGCATGTCATACTTTGGTTCAGTGGTATTGTTGGATGAAGCGGCCCGGACCGACATTACGCGTATGCTTACGCGAGACTGGTTTTACTGCCGTGCTTTGCACACAGGTGACTAGCGGGTGTCTGTTTCTCCAACTTTAGTTGAACCGAGTGTGGCTACGCCCGGTCCTTGCGAAGGTTAAAACAACGCTAACTTGACGAACTATCGTTGTGGTTTTGATGCGTAGGTAAGAACGGTTCTTGCTCAGCCCGTAGCAGCCACGTAAAATTTGCAACAACAAAGTAGAGGACGTCTAACTTGTTTTTGCAGGGCATGTTGTGATGTGATATGGTCAAGACGTGATGAGATATAAGTTGTTGTATGAGATGATCATGTTTTGTTGAAGTTATCGGCAACTGGCAGAAGCCCTATGGTTGTCTCTTTGTTGCATAGGATGCAAGTGCCAAATAATTGCTTTACTTTATCGCTATGCGATAGCAATAGTTGCAAGAGCAATAGTTGACGAGACAACCATGTGACGACACATTGATATAGATCAAGATGATGAAGATCATGGCATCGTGCCGGTAACGATAGAGATCATGACAGTACTTTGGAGATGGAGATCAAAAGGCGCAAGATGATCATGGCCATATCATGTCACATATTTTGATTGCATATGATGTTTATCTGTTATACATCTTATTCTGTTTTGTTCGACGGTAGCATTATAAGATGATCTCTCACTAATTATCAAGAAGTGTTCTCCCTGAGTATGCACCATTGCGAAAGTTCTTCGTGCTGAGACACCACGTGATGATCGGGTGTGATAGGCTCTACGTTCAAATACAACGGGTGCAAAACAGTTGCGCACGCGGAATACTCGGGTTAAACTTGACGAGCCTAGCATATACAGATATGGCCTCGGAACACGGAGACCGAAAGGTCGAGCGTGAATCATATAGTAGATATGATCAACATAGTGATGTTCACCGTTGAAACTACTCCATCTCACGTGATGATCGGACATGGTGTAGTTGATATGGATCACGTAATCACTTAGAGGATTAGAGGGATGTGTGTCTAAGTGGGAATTCTTAAGTAATATGATTAATTGAACTTAAATTTATCATGAACTTAGTCCTGGTAGTATTTTGCAAATTATGTTATAGATCAATAGCTCGCGTTGTTGCTTTCATATGTTTATTTTGATATGTTCCTAGAGAAAACTGTGTTGAAAGATATTAGTAGCAATGATGCGGATTGGATCCGTGATCTGAGGTTTATCCTCATTGCTGCACAGAAGAATTATGTCCTTAATGCACTGCTAGGTGACAGACCTATTGCAGGAGCAGATGCAGACGTTATGAACGTTTGGCTAGCTCAATATGATGACTACTTGATAGTTTAGTGCACCATGCTTAACGGCTTAGAATCGGGACTTCAAAGACGTTTTGAACGTCATGGACCATGTGAGATGTTCCAGGAGTTGAACTTAATATTTCAAGCAAATACCCGAGTTGAGAGATATGAAGTCTCCAACAAGTTCTATAGCTAAAAGATGGAGGAGAATCGCTCAACTAGTGAGCATGTGCTCAGATTGTCTGGGTACTACAATCGCTTGAATCAAGTGGGAGTTAATCTTCCAGATAAGATAGTGATTGACAGAATTCTCTAGTCACCACCACCAAGTTAGTAGAACTTCGTGATGAACTATAATGCAAGGGATGACGAAAACGATTCCCGAGCTCTTCGTGATGCTGAAATCGATGAAGGTAGAAATAAAGAAAGAGCATCAAGTGTTGATGATTGACAAGACCACTAGTTTCAAGAAAAGGGCAAAGGGAAAGAAAGGGAACTTAAAGCAGAATGGCAAGCAAGTTGTCACTCCCGTGAAGAAGCCCAAAGCTGGACCAAAGCCTGAAACTGAGTGATTATACTGCAAAGGAAATGGTCACTAGAAGCAGAAATGCCTTGAATATTTGGTGGATAAGAAGGATGGCAAAGTGAACAAGGGTATATTTGATATACATGTTATTGATGTGTACTTTACTAGTGTTTATAGCAACCCCTTGGTATTTGATACTGGTTCAGTTGCTAAGAGTAGTAACTCAAAACAGGAGTTGCAGAATAAACAGAAACTAGTTGAGGGTGAGGTGACGATGTGTGTTGGAAGTAGTTCCAAGATTGATATGATCATCATCGCACACTCCCTATACTTTCGGGATTAGTGTTGAACCTAAATAAGTGTTATTTGGTGTTTGCGTTGAGCATGAATGTGATTTGATCATGTTTATTGCAATACGGTTATTCATTTAAAGTCAGAGAATAATTGTTGTTCTGTTTACATGAATAAAACCTTCAATGGTCATACACCCAATGAAAATAGTTTGTTGGATCTCGATCGTAGTGATACACATATTCATAGTGTTGAAGCCAAAAGATGCAAAGTTAATAATGATAGTGCAACTTATTTGTGGCACTGCCGTTTGGGTCATATCGGTGTAAAGCGCATGAAGAAACTCCATAAAGATGGATTTTTGGAATCACTTGGTTATGAATCATTTGATGCTTGCGAACCGTGCCTATTGGGCAAGATGACTAAAACTCCGTTCTCCGGAACAATGGAACGAGCTACTGACTTATTGGAAATAATACATACCGATGTATGCGATCCAATGAGTGTTGATGCTCGTGGCAAGTATCGTTATTTTCTGACCTTCACAGATGATTTGAGCAGATATGGGTATATCTACTTGATGAAACATAAGTCTGAAATAGTTGAAAGGTTCAAAGAATTTCAGAGTGAAGTGGAAAAATCATCGTAACAAGAAAATAAACTTACTGCGATCTGATCGCGGAGACGAATATTTGAGTTACGAGTTTGGTCTTCAATTAAAACAATGTGGAATAGTTTCACAGCTCACGCCACCTGGAACACCACAACGTTATGGTGTGTCCGGATGTCGTAACCGCACTTTATTGGATATGGTACGATCTATGATGTCTCTTACTGATTTACCACTATTGTTTTGGGGTTATGCATTAGAGACAGCTGCATTCACATTAAAAGGGCATCATCTAAATCCGTTGAGACGACATCGTATGAACTATGGTTTAGCAGTAAACCTAAGCTGTCGTTTCTTAAAGTTTGGAGTTGTGATGCTTATATGAAAAAGGTTTTCAACCTGATAAGCTCAAACCCAAATCGGAGAAGTGCGTCTTCATAGAGTACCCAAAGGAAACTGTTGGGTACCCCTTCTATCACAGATCCGAAGGCAAAACATTCGTTGCTAAGAATGGATCCTTTCTAGAGAAGGAGTTTCTCTCGAAAGAAGTGAGTGGGAGGAAGTAGAACTTGATGAGGTAATTGTACCTTCTCCCAAATTGGAAAGTTGTTCATCACAGAAGTCAGTTCCAGTGATTCCTACACCAATTAGTGAGGAAGCTAATGATGATGATCATGAAACTTCAAATCAAGTTACTACAGAACCTCGTAGGTATTCCAGAGTACGGTCCACACCAGAGTGGTACGGTAGTCCTATTCTGGAAGTCATGTTGCTAGACCATGATGAACCTACGAACTATGAGGAAGCGATGATGAGCCCAGATTCCGCAAAATGGCTTGAGGCCATGAAATCTGAGATGGGATCCATGTATGAGAACAAAGTGTGGACTTTGGTGGAGTTGCCCGATGATCGGCAAGCCATATTGTATAAATGGATCTTCAAGAGGAAGATAGATGCTGATAGTAGTGTTACTATGTACAAAGCTCGACTTTTCGCAAAAAGGTTTTTCGACAAGTTCAAGGTGTTGAATACGATGAGATTTTCTCACTCGTATCGATGCTTAAGTCTGTCCGAATCATGTTAGCAATCGCCACATTTTATGAAATCTGGCAAAAGGATGTCAAAACTGCATTCCTTAATGGATTTATTATAGAAGAGTTGTATATGATGCAACCAGAAGGTTTTGTCAATCCTAAAGGTGCTAACAAAGTGTGCAAGCTCCAGCGATCCATCAATGGACTGGTGCAAGCATCTCGGAGTTGGAATATATGCTTTGATGAGTTGATCAAAGCATATGGTTTTATACAGACTTTTTTGAGAAGCCTGTATTTACAAGAAAGTGAGTGGGAGCTCTGTAGCATTTTCTAAAACTATATGTAGATGACATATTCTTGATTGGAAATTATATAGAATTTCTGG
Source organism: Triticum dicoccoides (assembly GCF_002162155.2). Lineage (NCBI taxonomy): Eukaryota > Viridiplantae > Streptophyta > Magnoliopsida > Poales > Poaceae > Triticum > Triticum dicoccoides. The sequence goes on from NC_041389.1 coordinate 551,848,452, forward strand.
ATAGCATAAAAGGATACTTGAATAAGAGTTTTTTAATGAAAGACCTCGGTGAAGCTACTTACATATCGGGCATCAAGATCTATAAGATAAATCAAGACGCTTGATAAGATTTTTTCAATGAGTACATGCCTTGATAAGATTTTGAAGTAATTCAAAATAGAATAGTCAAAGAAGGAGTTCTTGTCTGTGTTGCAAGGTGTGAAGTTGAGTAAGACTCAAAACACGACCATGGCAGAAAATAGAAAGAGAATGAAAAGTCATTCCCTATGCCTCAGTCATAGGTTCTATAAAGTATGCTATGCTGTGTACCAGACCTATTGTATTCCTTGCTCTGTGTTTGACAAAGGAGTACAATTCTAATCTAAGGGTAGATCACTGGACAGCGGTCAAGAATATCCTTAGTGAGGACTAAGGAGATGTTTCTCGATTATGGAGGTGATAAAAAAAGTTCGTTGTAAAAGTTACATCGGTGCAAGCTTTTACACCGATCCAGATGACTCTAAGTCTCAATCTGGATACATACTGAAAGTGGGAGCAATTAGCTAGAGTAGCTCCGTGCAGAGCATTGTAGACATAGAATATTTGCAAAATACATACGGCTCTGAATGTGACAGAACCGTTGACTAAGCTTCTCTCACGAGCAAAACATGATCATACCTTTGTACTCTTTGGGTGTTAATCACATAAGCAATGTGAACTAGAATATTGACTCTAGTAAGCCCTTTGGGTGTTGATCACATGACGATGTGAACTATGGGTATTAATCACATACAGATGTGAATATTGGTATTAAATCACATGATGATGTGAACTAGATTATTGACTCTAGTGCAAGTGGGAGACTGAAGGAAATATGCCCTAGAGGCAATAATAAAGTTATTATTTATTTCCTTATATCATGATAAATGTTTATTATTCATGCTAGAATTGTATTAACCAGAAACATAATACATGTGTGAATACATAGACAAACATAGTGTCACTAGTATGCCTCTACTTGACTAGCTCGTTTATCAAAGATGGTTATGTTTCCTAACCATGGACAAAAGAGTTGTGATTTGATTAACGGGATCACATCATTAGGAGAATGATGTGATTGACTTGACCCATTCCGTTAGCCTAGCACTTGATCATGTAGTATATTGCTATTGCTTTCTTCATGACTTATACATGTTCTTGTAACTATGAGAATTATGCAACTCCCGTTTACCGGAGGAACACTTTGGGTACTACCAAACGTCACAACGTAACTGGGTGATTATAAAGGAGTACTACAGGTGTCTCCGAAGGTACATCTTGAGTTGGCGTATTTCGAGATTAGGTTTTGTCACTCCGATTGTCGGAGAGGTATCTCTGGGCCCTCTCGGTAATGCACACCATTATAAGCCTTGCAAGCAATGTGACCAAATGAGTTGGTTACGGGATGATGCATTACGGAACAAGTAAAGAGACTTGCCGGTAACGAGATTGAACTAGGTATTGGATACCGACGATCAAATCTCGGGCAAGTAACATACCGATGACAAAGGGAACAACGTATGTTGTTATGCGGTTTGACCGATAAAGATCTTCGTAGAATATGTAGGAACCAATATGGGCATCCAGGTTCCGCTATTGGTTATTGACCGAGAATAGTTCTAGGTCATGTCTACATAGTTCTCGAACCCGTAGGGTCCGCACGCTTAATGTTACGATGACAGTTTTATTATGAGTTTATAAGTTTTGATGTACCGAAGTTTGTTCGGAGTCCCGGATGTGACCACGGACGTAATGAGGAGTCTCGAAATGGTCGAGACATAAAGATCGATATATTGGAAGCCTATATTTGGACATCAGAATCGTTGCGGGTGAAATCGGCATTTTACTGGAGTACCGGGAGGTTACCGGAACCCCCCGGGGGGTTATTGGGCCTACATGGGCCTCAAGGGAGAAGAGGGAAGGAGGCAGGAGGGGGGCGCGCGCCCCTCCCCTCCCTAGTCCGAATAGGACAAGGGAAGGGGGTGGCGCGCCCCCTTTTCCTTCCCCTCTTCCTCCTCTTTCCCCCCTTCTCCTATTCCAACTAGGAAAGAAGGGAGTCCTACTCCCGGTGGGAGTAGGACTCCCCCCTTGGCGCACCCTCCTTGGCCGGCCGCCTCCCCCTGGCTCCTTTATATACGGGGGCGGGGGGCACCCCATAGACACACAAGTTGATCTACGGATCGTTCCTTAGCCGTGTGCGGTGCCCCCCTCCAACATATTCCACCTCGGTCATATCGTCGCGGAGTTTAGGCGAAGCCCTGCGCCGGTAGAACATCATCATCGTCACCACGCCGTCGTGCTGACGGAACTCATCCCCGAAGCTTTGCTAGATCGGAGCCCGGGGATCGTCATCGAGCTGAACGTGTGCTGAACTCGGAGGTGCCGTACGTTCAGTACTTGGATCGGTCGGATCGTGAAGACGTACGACTACATCAACCGCGTTGTCATAACGCTTCCGCTTACGGTCTACGAGGGTACGTGGACAACACTCTCCCCTCTCGTTGCTATGCCATCACCATGATCTTGCGTGTACGTAGGAAATTTTTTGAAATTACTACGTTCCCCAACAGACTCGGTTTCACCAGTGGACGACTTGTCATCGAAATAAATAACTGTCTCACCTTCAGACACCGGTTCAGATCCGATCCCATGGACACATCTGACGAACGCACGCTTCATGGCAGGTTTCACCTGGGCAGGGCTTGCACGCTGAGCCGTCTCGACGAGGTCGGTGTAGATGTCCGGGTGAGGGCCCGGTTCACCGATCTTACCGATGAAGATGTGAATTCCGCCAAAGGGGACCCGATACCTGTACTCGATTGAGCCGGCCTTGGGGCCCCAACCTTCGTCGTCGATGTAGAGCTTGCCGCGATGACTTTTGGTCATCCGACCGACCACGTACCCCTTAAGTCCTTCAGAGCAGCCCTTCAAGAACTCGACACCATCGTGCAATAGCCCCACGGTGGGCGCCAACTGTCGTGGAATTAACACGTCAGATGTCCTCATGAAAGGACTTAGTCGCGGAGCCATCGCTACGGGTTAGCTTGTAGGGGTTAAACCGGACAAGGGACACGGGAGTTTTATACTAGTTTGGCCCCTTCGATGAAGGTAAAAGCCTACGTCTAGTTGTGATGGGATTGATTGGGTTTCGATGACCAGGGAGCAGATATGCTTTGCCTGAGTCTCGAGTTGTTGTCTGTTGTCCCTGAACTGCCGCCGGGTCGTCCCTTTATATACACAGGTTGACGCCCGGCCGGTCTACAGAGTCCCGAGGCCGACTCATACAAGGGTCCGGCTCGGTCTCTCCTTTCCTAACTTACAACACAAGTTTACATAACCTTGGCGGTTTGTTATTATGGGCCCTAATCCGCCACTGGGCTCCGGGTCTCTAAGCTTCATAGTAAAGCACCATCTTCTGAGTCTTCATGGGCTTCAATACGGTTGAGTGTAAACCGGCCCCTCCGGGGCAGTTTGTACTCAATAGTTATATCCCCAACACTCGGGTCATACGATGCTTTTGTGCAGTTCCACTAATATCGACCTGAGCATCCCTGATGGCAAAGATATTGAAGAAGTGTGATTAGAATAATAGTACTGGCACTAGTTCATGAGCATAAACTCATCACAAGTAGAAGCCGGTAGAAGTAGAGAAAGATCGACATGGAGATGGAGCTACGGCAGTGGAGCAAGCCGGCTCCAAAAGGAAGATGGACTATACCTGGGACGTCGGGCTGTAGCTAGAAGGGCGGTTGGGACGCGGCATCAGCCCATACAGTGGTGACCCCCGATTGGGACGCACCGACTGTGGGTTTTCTCCCTCGCCGATGTCGACCGCGTCTATGCAGAACATTGTTCCCTTCCCCCAGCTACGGGATCAGGCCCATCGTTCTATGCTTGTGAAGAGAGCAACCTAAGCAAGCAGGCTTGTAGCTTAGGCTCCTGCTAGTGTATATATAGTGGTTTTCTTTTTCTCTCCATATCAACCATTTTATATTGCATACGTGTCATTCAAGAGTGAAATGATGGTTGCTTCTTCCGACTAACTTACTATGTGATTTGACTACTCGTTAGTGGCCCCTACATGTACTCCCCCTACGTGTATGCAACAGTCACACGTACACATGGACGCAAAAACGCGCGCGACGCCCTAATGCATGCATGTCCGAGCACATGACGGAACACACACGGTCACGCTCAAGTGCTCAACCTACACATGCATGCACACACATACTCAGTCAGGGTGAGCTAGTGATCGTATAAGCACCGAAAAATATATATATTGAGCACAATGAGCGTATTATGAATTCCACTGACCGTATTTTTACAAATATACAGTGACAAACAGTGTATTTATCTCGTTTGAAATTAAGCCATATTAACCGGAGAGGAGGCAGTATGGACTAGCATTACTTTGTTGTGTCCCGTCAACTTGCCGAACGAGGAGAAGGTTGTAGGACGGGAGAAGCTTGCGCGCGGTGGCTCGCAGGACAAGGAGAAACTTTTGACTAATGCAAGCTCTCCCTCGCTCAGGCGATGGACGTGCAACAGTTAATTCGGCGTCAGATTGCCAGAAGCATACACTATAGTACTAGTGCTATTATTGTTCGACTTCCCGAATAGGCGAACAGTATGTAACCGAATGCTGCAAATGAGCCCAAGAATCAATGGGCCCTGAGAAGACCGAAAGATAACTAGGGCTGGAAACGGCTCAATGGAATAACGGGCCGTTAATGGGTATAAAGTGATACACTATTCATTACGGGCCAGTTTCAGCACGGGCCGTTAATGGGCCAAGAGTTACAAAGGTCCTCATATGGGCCGAAAGATGTCATGGGCCACACATGGGCCGGAAGTTAAAACGGGCTGAATCTTATTAGACGACCTAGATGACGCTACTGGGCCTAATTCCGATAGGGTGTAACGGGCCCTGGGTTAGCGGGTTGTAAATGGGCTATATGCGAACATGCCGTTAACAGGCTTTCCGTGGGCCGGCCCGCCACCTTTTGACCAAGTCAAACGGGCCGGCCTTTTCACAGGAATGGGCCTCTGTTGGGTCGTGCCACGTGTCGCCGTATCATAGGCGCCTTCGGTCCAATGAGCGGATGACATTTGTCCCAACAGTGAGCCGACACATGTTTCCTCCAGCCAATGATGATTTTACACGTGGAAAATCCCCATTGGTCGGGGCTGTTAACGGGTTATCGGATCCAAAACCTGACCCGATAGCTTAACGGTGTTCCGTTATGGTGGATGCCACATGTCGGTCACCCTTGACGTAAGCACTTCTATGACGCGCGATTTATCTTCATGGAAGTGGACACTTCCGTGATGATAATTTTGGTAATGTCATGGAACACTTCTACGACAGCACAGGTATGACTATCTTGATTCTGTCATAAAATCTTCATGGATGTACATGCATGACAAAAAATGCGACCTACTGTGACAAATACGTATCACCACGGAAGTGTATTTTTTGTAGTGTTTAGGACCTACATGTCCATAGTAGTAGCTAGATGGCTCTCTCTCTCTCTCTCTGAATCTTCAATACCATGTTCCCCTTCTCCCTTGTACGATTGGAATCAATCCGATGTAATTCTTTGGTGTGTTTATGGTTGGTGTGCTTGTTGGGATCCGATGAATTGTGGATTTATGATCAGATTGTTCATTGAATATTATTGAATCTTTTGATGTTTCCCTGCTGTATAATTAAGTAGCTACTAATGCTTTCCGAGGGAGTGTGCATAGTAGTGAGTTCAATCTTGCGGTGTTCTATATCCCAGTGACAGAATGGGGACAAAACACATATTTGTTTTGTCGCCACTAAGGGTAAAATGACGGGGATTTATATATCTTATTGCTAGATTTATTTCTGTCCAATTATGTCATCTTGCTTATTGCGTTGCTTTTTTTCTAGTAAACTTAATACCTTGAGATGCATGTTGGATAGAGGTTTCGAGGTGGAGTAATAGTAGTAGATGCAGTTGGATAATGGTATACTTATCACAGGCGTAACACCTATATGAGATTATGCCATGAACAATCATAGTTATGAACGTTTCTTTTGTGTCAATTGCCCACCAATGATTTGTCTACCATGCCATTTGTCTGCTTTCGAGAAGAGATACCACTAGTGAACCTATGACTCCCGGGTCCATTCTCCATCAATATTTCCTACAACAAAAATCCCTCCCATTATTTGATCTTTTATTATTTTGCTGTTTGCCTTTACTAAATTTTATCTATCTATTTGCTCTTCCTCTTTTATTTTGCCGTTTTACTTTACTAAAGTTATCTTTCTATTTGCTTTTAACCTTTTAACTAGCAAGGACAAGGGGGTTGACAACCCTTTTGCTTTGGGTGCAACTATTTATTTTTGTCTGTGTGCAGGTGCTGCTTATCTTGGTAGTTTTGAGCCTCCTGCTGGTTCAATGAACCTTAGTTCTTAACCGAGGGAAATCTTTGCTGCTATCCGCATCACCCTTCCTTTTTGGGAAACCCAAAGACTCCCGTGGGAGTAGCAGAGTCCCATTATGGGCTCGTCTCGAGGAAAATTGATACCAGCCATAGTCCAGTAACCGAGCAAAAGATTTTTCTCTTGCGGTTCATACTGCCTAGCGGACAAACTTTGCTTTTTCTTGTCGGTTTTGTCTCATAGGTTTTTTGAATTTTGTTCTTTTCCCGGTTTTCTAAGGGGTGTTGGTAGTGAATGTGCCTTTTTTGGTCTAGTTATATATTTTGATTTTACTTCTCCTTTTCGTTTTTTCACCTTTTTTCCTTTTTTTGTTCCTTTTCGATTTCATTTTTCCTAGTTTTGCTTCTTTTTTAGTTTTATTCTATACTTCTATTCATCATGCAATTCAGAAATATTCATAGTGTATTAAAAATGCTTATCATCTATAAAAGAATGTTCATCGTCTATTTACAAAATAGTTCATCATGTATTTAAAAATGTTTATTGTGTATTTCAAAATGCTCCTCCTATTCTAGAATATATTCATCATGTATTATAATAATGTTGATCGTGAACAAAAAATGTTCATTGTGTATTAACAAATGTTAACCGTGTATTTCAAAAGTGTTCATTGTGTATTGAATTTTTGAATCATGTATTTTTGAAAATGTTAACCACGTGTTAAAAAATGTTCACTTTGTATTTAAAAATGTTTATCGTGTATAAAAGGATGTTCATCATCCATTTAGAAAATATTTTATCATGTATTTCAATAGTTTTGATTGCATATTTAAAAACATTAATGGTGTATTAAAAATGTTCATCGTGTTCTAGAAAATATTCATTGTGTATTTAATAGTGTTGATCATGTACAAAAATGTTAATTGTGTATTAAAAATGTTCATCGTGTTCTAGAAAATACTCATTGTGTATTTAATAATGTTGATCATGTACAAAAATGTTAGTTGTGTATTAAAAATGTTAATCCTATATTTAACAATTTTTCACTATGTATTGGAAGTGTCAATTGTGTATTTTCACAAAAGTTCACCCTGTATTTAAAAAAGTGTGCCATGTAGTTGACAAAAATGGTCATCTTGTATTGAAATGTTCGTCTTGCATTACTAAAAGATCATTCATCGTATATTTTAGAAGTGTTCATCGTGTAATACAAGAAACGTTTGTCTTGTATTAAATCATGTAAGCCATGTATAAAAAACTATTCATCGTGTTTTCTAATAAAGGTTCATTGTGTATTAAAAATATGCTTGCCCTATATAATAAATAAATGCTCACCATGCCAAACTATTTTTTTTGAGATGAGTGAAACTATTCTTCTTGTACGCAACGTTCAGCCGATTATGTTCCAATATTTCATTTTTTAGGCAAATGTTCCAATATTTTTTTTTGAGTAACATGTTCCAATATTTCTTACACTAGAACCGGAGACACGACGGCCCATGAGTCACCTGATGCCAGGCCGAAACGCCCAACGAAACCGACCCCAAATCTCCCCTTTTCTCCCGATGCCGACCCTTCCTCTTCTCTCCCCGCCGCGGCCCCGCTCCCCCTTCGCCCTAGAAACTCCCCTGGCGCTGGCGGCAGGCGAGCGAGCAGAGACCAGAGATGAGCGACCCTGCTCCTGCAGTTCCGCCTCCCCTCCCAGCCTCTTACTCCATCTGAATTTTCCGGCGGGGAATTTAGGATTCTAGCGAGCGGGGGTGCATCGGTGATCCTTTGGCGCGCGGCTGTGAGCCTGCGACAGAGATGGATTGGCCGGTTGTCCATGGCGGCCGATAATAATAGTAAAGTCTTTGAGAGATGAATTGGAAACTCTATGCCTCGTGGGTATCTATCTATTCGGTGGTTACTTGGGAGGGGAAAATTAGAAACCTTTGCTTAGGAATAGAGATGATTTTTGAACTGTTGCTGTTTGCTGGTTTGATTTTGTTGAGATTGTTTCGAGAAAACATCTCGAAACTTTGTCGATCCTGAAGGTGAATTAGGAATATATAAAGCTATTTTCCTGTTTTTATCATCTCTGAAATGGTCATTAATGCTTTGCTTGTTAAGTTATGAAATGTTAGTCAAAAGTAGTTGCATATTCCATACCCTACAAGAAAAATGAAAATATCATTAGATAAAAAAACTTTCTGATTTTATTTGTAATGGCCCCATATTGGTCTCTTCGACCACTTGCGCCATGCCAGGGCGACAATTACTTCCACATCCACAGGTCTGACCTCCATGCCCATAGTGTCTTCTACGTGCAGGTCTGCCAAGCCCATTCGAACTTGTTTCTATAGTGAATAATTGAATACGTGGCACCTCTTTGTTTTCTGTCAGTCTCCTGCTCCTGATTGGTGATGGGATGATCTGGTGTCACATGCAACTTCCAGATTTAGGAACATGTCCGCACGATTATCTGATTATTGTTGTTTCCGATTAGTTTTACAAGTGTCGTGTGGTTATTCAAATTGTGTTGCTCTGCAATGCTCTTGATCAGCTGATAGAGTGGTTTGATCGTACTCTGCGGTGATAATGCAGGAGGATTTGGATGGAGAGACGGATGTTCTCTTGGGTCCAGGGACTACGCAATGATGGGACGATTGCTCTTTCAACATATTCTATTAACGAGGATGGCAAGTGAAAGTGGGAGCGACTGGATCGCTATTCCTATCATGCATTGTAGGCATGATGCATTGAACATATGTCTGACAAATTGTCCTTGGTAAGTAGTTGCTTCTTGCTATTGCACCTTAGTAAAATACAGTAGTTTTTTTTGTCTAAACAGTGCTGCTCAGTTGCTTGCATGTTGGTTCTTTTAATGAAATCCTACATGTGGAAGCTCTCACCTATAGTTGGGCACATGGTCGGGAAGGTTTTTTTTTATGCCCGATCTGGGTAGGTCTACAAACTTATAGCTATCCTTGAACATTTCTTATGGTTAAATCCAAAAGCGAAGAAACTTGATTGTTTTGATGTCCATGTAAAACACCAAGAAACAAAAGATACAAGTCAATATATTTAGGGTTTATGCTCCAGAAAATTCTCAATGTAACACACATGACATCTTCACAAGGGATGCACATGTGTGAATAGCCTTAAACTAACTAGCGATCAGATAGGTATACTAACCAGTGACTAGATCTCCACCCAAAAACCCACTGATCAAACCATACTGGGCCGGAAATCACCCCGACCCCGCGTCGCCTCAGGCGGCTCAGTGGAAACCTAGCCGCCGGCCGCCTGGCGTCGCCCCTCGCCTCTCCTCCCCCTTCGTCGCTGCCGGAAGATGCGGCGGGGCTAAGCCCGCGCCGCGGACGGCGATGGCCGGGCGTTCCCTGCGCATCGACGCTTTTCTGTGGTGGTGGGCGGGCGCACCTTCCTCTTGCTTGTAGTTTGTACCATACTGCATTCTATAAATGATGTGGTATATATTTGTTTTAGTTAACTAAGTTTGTGCAAATGACTAAGCTTGTGCAAATGACTAACTTTCTGCGAATGAAAAAGATCAGTTCAAAAAACATAAAAAAATGTGCAGGCCTGGACTCAAACCGAGGACCCGTGGGTAGGAAATGTAACTGCATTGCCAATGCGATAGTAGTAGTGCTCTGTTTAGCTACTAGCACACACTATACTTAAGCACACCCATCGTTCCACTAGCTCGGTCGGTCCGCCGATTCGGTTTCCTAGCTTTTAAAGTGAACCACCGTTTTACTCCTTCACTCAACTCCACCTCGCTCCCCAGTCCACCCACGTCGTCGCGCCTCGGTCTTCCTGCTACCTCGCTCCACAGTCCACCAAGAAAACCCTCGGCGCCGTTGAGCTACACGCCGCCGCCGCCATGAACAACACCCCCGCATGGCAGAGGGCCATCGAGGATCTGGCCGGCGACGACGAGGCGCTTCCCCGCGGACCTGAAGGAGATAGCGCGGTGGTTCCCGTCCGGCGCCATGCTCATCCACCACGCGCGTAGCTTCGTCAAGGTCATGACTGACGACGAGAAGCTCCGCGCCATGCCCTCCCCTGGCAGAGCTCCGGCCCTTGTCTTACGCTTCACAATAGTCGATACGCAGTCGGATTATCCGAGGCAGCGCGCGCGATGGTGGATGTACCACTCCGCCACCATGCCGTTGCCGCACCCGGATCCGTTCCGCGTTGCCTCCAGGATGCAGCGCGTCAACGACGTCGTCCTCGACCTCCCCGCGCCGGTCAACACCGCCTATTGGGACCGCTTCAAGGCCGAGCTGCTCGTCCACGACGACATCTCCGATGCCAAATCCTCCGACGACTCTGACTCCGACTCTGACTGTGGCTACAAGCCATGTAGTGAGTCTTCAGTCGAGGAGGAGATAGAGGTGGTGGTCCTCTCTGACGACGAGCCGTACGAGGTCGTGATGCTAGCGCCTGTCGTCCCCGCTAACGAGGGCGGCAGGGACCTCCCCATTGACGTGGAGCTGCTTCCAGAGGTGCCTGACATTGTCAAGCATGAGGTGGTGGAGGAGGTGGTGGAGGCGGTGGAGGGGCAAGCACAGGATGGCTCGAACAAGAGGAAGAATCAAGTTGCAGGGGAGGTGCGCCGCTCCCAGCGTCTGAAGCAGCAAAAGAACTGAAGATGAAGTAGTAGGTATGCTGAGTAGCATCAAGTTTCAGCATATAAGTTAGCATATAAGTTAGTAGTTAGGTGTGCTTCATATATGTTGAGCACATAAGTTATTTCTAGTTTCGAATGTCATGGTTTGAACTGCTTTTGGTAAGTGTTGAACTGCTGCTGCAACTACCTATGTGTTGAACTGTTGCTGCTGAAGGTTATATGTATGTTGTTGTGTTCCTAACGTTGACATGTTGCTTTGATATGTTGTTGTTGTTGTTGTTAGGATATGCTGCTATAGAAGTGCTATGTGTGGTACAACATACTTACTTCTTTCTACAAATAGCATGTGTGCTTCTGACCTGAAATAGCAAATTCAATCATGTAGTACAATGAAGCAAATTCTGTTAAATTCAGTTAGACTTGGTAACCAAAAAAAAATTCAACAAATTTAGTTAGTAGGGTTAATTCAGTTAACTTGAATTAGCTGGCAACGATGAAGCAAATTCAGTTAAATTCAGTTAAACTTTGTTAACTGAATACAAATTCAGCAAATCAGGGCCACATTGGGCTTTAACTTGAATTAGCTGGCAACAATGAAGCAAATTCAGTTGAATGCAAAATCAGCAAATCAAGGCCACATTGGGGTTTAACTTGAATTAGCTGGCAACAATGAATCAAATTCAGATAAACTTAGTTAACTGGATACAAATTCAGCAAATCAAGGCCACATTGGGCCTAATAATGGGATGGTTTTTATTGTAAATGACTAATATTAGCCTATAATAATGGGCTGGTTTTTTACCTTTCTGCCTAATATTAGCCTATAATAATGGGCTGGTTTTTTTATTTTTTGCCTAATATTAGCCTATAATAATGGGCTACCAGCCACCCACCACCTAGATTAACTTCTGCCTACCTACCACCCACCATTACTTCTATATAAAGCACACCCCATTGGCACAAATAGCAGTCAAACCCAAATCCCTCCCTTCTCTTCCCCCAGTCGCCAGAGAAAACCCTAAGAGACATGGATCCTGGAGAGGTCGTAGATGAAGAAGAGGTACCTAGGGAAGCCAGGCGTAGAGAGGAAAGGAGGGAGAGAAGGCAACTGGCAGAGAGGATCCTTGCAGCATGGAATCGCAAGGATATAGAGCCGTTCCTGGAGGCATTCCCCCTTGGCTCAAACCCTAGTGATGATGATATCATCTACTAGGCAAGGAGGAGGGCAAATTTTCATCCTTTTCAGGTCACTAGGATGAGGTGGAGTAGGATTCTCTACCCAGATGAATGAGCTGTTTAGTTTCAATGCTCCTAGATCTACCTTTCTATCCATGTATGAATGAAGTGCATGTCAATGGAATTCTATCTATGTATGAGTCAATGTTTTATCTATGTATGAATGCAGTGCAAAACAAATCAGTTAACTGAAACCAAATTCAGTTAACTCATCTTCAGTTAACTCATAATGCATTTTCTACAAATTCAGTTAACTGGACATGCAAACAGAGACAAATTCAGCATCTTCAGTTAACTGGAACTTCAGTTAACTGAAGATTAAGTTAACTGAATCTTCAGTAACATAAAGATGCAGTTTCATTGTATTTTGGGGTTAACTTTATCTTCATTGCACCGACACTGTAAGAAATTCAGTTTTCTACTAACACTTTGCAACAACATAACTTGGGCAGTCATACAAATTAAGTTAACTTAAAACAGTCATACATATTCAGTGCATTACATAAATCTGGCATAGAAATTAACCAAGTTCACTAAAGTAGTACAACTAATTAATAGATCCAACTTAAGACAACATTACACCAACAATGAATTACTCAAATTCATCTAAGATCTCCTTCACCCACCTTATCTTGCTCTTGGTCTCCTCCTTGTGCCTGAATAAATCACCAATCATGTACTCTAGTTTCTTCTTCTCCTTCTTCAGGTCATCCCTCTGTGACACCACTTTTTCCATCTCTTCCTTCATTTTCTCCATCTCTTCCTTCATTTTGTCCATCTGTTGCTTCATCTCATCCCTCTCTTTCTTTGCCTTAGCCCTCACAACCTGATGGATGCTAGTAGTAGATTTATCAGACAACTTCTTCTTCTCAAGCTCTTGCTTTAGGTCAGAAAGAGCAAGTCTTGCATTGCCCAATTCAGTAATTGCATGCTCCTTGTCAGCCACCATCTTAGCAAAATCTAGTTTAAAAAACCTCAGATCTTTTTCCATCTTTTCCTTCTCTTTCACAACCCTAAATTTTCTTCAGCATTAACTACATTTTCCCTGAGCCTTAGCTTGTTCTCATCTTCATACATGCCCCAAACCCTGACTAAACTCATCTTCAGAGTGGCAGGCCATTCAGGGTCAATCCACTCCACAAAGTTGCATTTAGGTATTTCCTACGAAATAAGAAAGAAAACAATTTTAGATAAATGGCAAAGCTTGGAACAATATTGATCTACTATTACAATATAACTTGTGTAAAAACTATATTAATTGCACTGTCAATCATTCAATAGAGTTACAACTCTATATCTTAGCATAACCAAAACTTCTGCAGAAAACAAGATGCAGTTATTTGAAAATTTTAGTTAATTAACTGTAGTTTTCTTCAGTCAACTGAATTCCTCAGTTAACTATTGTTGCACTCATCCACAGTTACATGCCACACTATAAGCTTATGCAGATGACAGTAAGATGACACATTCCAAGTTTGGGTTTAATTGTAGATCTACTAAACTTTTGTGCACAAGCAAGATACCTCCTTCCATTGTTAACTGATTCAAAGGACACAAACTTCTCACAGACACAATGGTGTTCACATCTAGCTGCAAGATCTGAAGCAAGGCCTCTCCATTCAGAGCAGAAAATGGTGGCAGCAGCAGGAGCCTAGAACATATTCTTGTCAGCAAAAATTCCCCATTTTTGCCATAACCCTAAATGCCAGTGAGTATGTATGTATGTACTGGAGCTAACCTCACTTGTGATAGAGTAGCTGTCGGACAATAAGCTGGATCCTTCACTCCAAGACACCATGGGGCGAGCTGGACAGACGGTGACGGCGAGCTAGAGCAGGGGATCATCGCGAGGTAGCAGAGAGGTGAGTGAGTGGAGTGGGCTGAGGAGGATATTCCAGGAATATACCCACGCCTTCTCTACCTCCTTGCCTCTCTACGCCTGGCTCCCCTGGGTACCTCTTCTTCTTCATCTACGACCTCTCCAGGATCCATGTCTCC
>NC_041389.1:551862895-551879806 GCF_002162155.2 Triticum dicoccoides
GAGCGATTTGGGTTTGACTGCAGTTTGTGCCAATGGGGTGTTCTTTATATAGAAGTAATGGTGGGTGCTAGGTAGGAAGAAGTTAATCTGGGTGGTGGGTGGCTGGTAGCCCATTATTATAGGCTAATATTAGGCAGAAAATAAAAAACCAGCCCATTATTATAGGCTAATATTAGGCAGAAAAGTAAAAAAAACAGCCCATTATTATAGGCTAAATTAGTCATGTATAGTAAAACCCAGCCCATTATTAGGCCCAATGTGGCCTTGATTTGCTGAATTTGTATCCAGTTAACTAAGTTTGTCTAAATTTGATTCATTGCTGCCAGCTAATTCAATTTAAGGCCCAATGTGGCCGTGATTTGCTGAATTTGTATTTAGTTAACTAAGTTCAACTGAATTTAACTGAATTTGCTTCATTGTTAGCAGCTAATTCAAGTTAACTGAATTAATCCTACTATTAACTAAATTTGCTGAAAAAAAATTCCAGTTACTAAGTCGAACTGAATTTAACAGAATTTGTTTCATTGTACTGCATGATTGAATTTGCTATTTCAGGTCAGAAGCACACATGCTATTTTTAGAAAGAAGTAAGTATGGTGTATCACACATAGCACTTCTGTAGCAGCATATCCTAATAACAACAGCAACAACAACATATTAAAGCAACACGACAACATTAGGAACACAACAACATAGATATAACCATTAGCGGCAGCAGTTCAACACATAGGTAGTTGCAGTAGTAGTTCAACACTTACCAAAAGCAGTTCAAACCATGACATTCGAAACTAGAAATAACTTATGTGCTCAACATATATGAAGCACACCTAACTACTAACCTATATGCTGAAACTTAATGCTACTCAGCATACCTCACTACTTCATCTTCAGTTTTGCATTCTTCAGATTTTCAGTTCTTTTGTTGCTTCAGATGCTGGGAGCGACGCACCTCTCCTACAACTTGATTCTTCATGGGCTTCTTCCTCTTCTTCGAGCCATCCTGTGTTTGACCATCCACCACCTCCTCCACCACCCCCTGCTTGACAATGTGAGGCACCTCTGGCAGTAGCTCCACGTCAATGGGGAGCTTCGTGTCGCCCTCGTTGGCGGCAACGACGGGCGCCAGCATCACGACCTCGTCCGACTCATTGTCAGAGAGGAACACCACCTCTATCTCCTCCTTGCTTGAAGACTCGCTATCCGGCTTGTAGCCATAGTCAAAGTCGGAGTTGGAGTCGTTGGAGGAGGATTTCATGTCGGAGGAGGATTTGGCGTTGGAGACGTCGTCGTGGACGAGCTGCCCGGGCTTGAAGCGGTCCCAATAGGCGATGTTGACCGGTGCAGGGAGGAAGAGGACGATGTCGTTGGCGCGCTGCATCCTGGAGGCAACGCGGAACGGATCCGGGTGCGGCGACGGCATGGTGGCGGAGCGATACATCCACCACCATGCGCGCTTCCTTGGATCGTCCGATCGCGTCTCGGCCATTGCGAAGCGCAAGACAAGGGCCGGGGCTTTGCCGGGGGCGGGCATGGCGCGATGCTTCTCGTCGTCAGTCATGACCTTGACGAGGCCATGCGCATGGTGTACGAGCATGGCGCTGGACGAGAACCACCGCGCTATCTCCTTTAGGTCCGTGCGGAACGCCTCGTCGTCGCCGGCCAGATCCTCCATGGCCCTCTTCCATGCGGGGGTGTTGTCCATGGCATCGGCAGCGGCGCGGGATTTTCTTGGTGGACTGTGGATCGGGGTTGGGGAGACCGAGGCGTGGCGACATGGGTGGACTCGGGAGTGAGGTGGAGTTGAGTGTAGGAGTAAAACGGTGGTTCGCTTTAAAGGCTAGGAAACCGAATCGGCGGACCGACCGAGCTAGTGGGACGGTGGGTGTGCTTAAGTATAGTGTGTGCTAGTAGATAAACAGAGCACTACTACTATTACACTGGCAATGCAGTTACATTTCCTACCCACAGGTCCTGGGTTCGAGTCCAGGCCTGCACATTTTTTTACGTTTTTTGATCTGATCTTTTTCATTCGCAGAAAGTTAGTCATTTGCACAAGCTTAGTCATTTGCACAAACTTAGTTAACTAAAAGAAATATAAACCACAACATTTACAGAAATGCAGTACAGTACAAACTAGAAACTAGTTCACTTTCATAAATTAGTACCAATTTTCAGAAATGCTGCATGAATGTAGTTAAGTACAAATTACCTAATTTTTTTTTGAGAAATGCAGTACACAAGGAACTAGATCACTTTCAGAAGTTTAGTGGACCTCAAACTAGCACATTTTCGGAAATGCATGAGACTACAAACTAGAACATTTGACAACCAACATTCATTTGCCATCCAACATTCAGTTATCCCCTAGTTTTGCATCATAATAGTTAGTTACAAAAAAGGCAATTAATGCCAATATTTTCCATCAAAAAAGTGGCAAATTAAGCAAATGTTTTTCCATAAAAAAATGGCAATTTAAGCCACTGTTAGGCCAGTCATTGTCTTACATCACTTTAGGCCTTTGCAAAAAGACGGAACTGTAATCTCCCACCAAGTCAGGGATGAGGAGCCACAAATTCTTCAGGAGGAGCATTCAGGTCAGGAATTTCCACTCTCCTTTCCTCTCCAAACAGTGGCCAGTAAGCCCTATCACCTGGTATACCTCCTCTCCCTCCTGTTCTTGCTCCTCTTCCTCTCCAAGCATGTACATTTCCTGTCCCTCTTTCTCTGCCTGCATTTTGAGTTGCTCCTATCCCTCGACCTGTAGCTATATTTGACCCTCTTCCTCCACCTGTAGGTGCATTTGCCCCTCTTCCTCCACCTACAGCTGCATTTTCCCCTCTACCTCTGCCTGAAGCTGCAGTTGCCCCTCTTCCTATGCTTGAAGCTGCAGTTGCCCCTCTTCCTCTGCCTGAAGCTGTAGTTGCCCCTCTTCCTCCACCTGCATCTAGATTCCTTTGTCTTTTCCTCCCCTTCCCCTACCAGAATCTTGAGAGCCTTTTCCTCTCTCAAGTACTGTGCTTTCCCTTGTTTGCCTACCTGCATTCATTTCTGTAGTGACTCTTGGCTGAGGTATTGCAGCACCAGCAGCAACAACAAATGAAGACTGCTCTGGTAGTGGGCCATGAACTCTTTGTGGAGCTCTTCTTGAAATTTCTCTTTGAGCCATGCTATAGACCATACCGGTTGGTGACTGCATTGGATCAAGTATAGGATTAGCCTGACTAGGGAATATGTTCTGCAAAAAAACATTGAGCAATTCAGTCATGTACAACAAAATTCAGAGAACTATAGTAAATTCAGACAGCTACAGTAAATTCAATAAAGTAAAATGCAGTAAATTCAGTAACCTAAATAAATGTGGGGTCATCATAGTTTTCATCAACTAGCTCTACCCCTTCTTCAATGAGAGCTTCCTGCCATCTGTAATGCCCCTTCCTGTTGTGATCAACTCTACCACAAATTAAGCAATGCATTGTAACACCTTTCTTGTTCAAAACCCTAACACCATTCTTCATCTTCTCCTTAGGAGTCTTCTTCCTGTTTTTCTTGGGCCTTCCCAATTGTTTTGTAAACACAGCTGGATGCACCTTATAAGCATTTTGTACCTCCCACACATTTGGGTCTCCTAGAGGGACACGAGTGTATCCATATGCTTTCAGATATGTCCTAACAGTGTAGCACTCATGTACCATTGTCTTTGGGTCAATCCTCTCCTCCCTGCAACAAGCTATAGAATGCCCACATGGTACTCCAGACAACTGCCATCTCCTGCAATCACATTTGTGCAAACCAAGATCAACTGTGTAGCTATAGTTACCTGACTAAACTCTGAACATCTATTGGCCAGCTTCTGTTATATGGCAATTAGCAGCAAATTCAGTGTTCTTATCCAATTTCTTCCTGATCTTTGGGCATATTCTCTGCCCTGCCCACTTTTCTATAGCTTTTCTTTGCTTACTCACCATCCTGTGCATTATCTTGTAAAAAATATACTCAAGCATCTGGCATTTCTCTACCCTCAAGGATATAACTATTAAAAACTTTAGAGTTACAGCGGGATGTCACATTTTGGAAATGCACTGAAGAATGCTTTGCACCAAGTTCTCCACTAGTCTTTTAGTCGAGTGGAAAGCAGCTGAGCTGTGACCATCCATCTTTTCATAGTACTCTCTCCACTTCAACTTCTTTTTTGATTTGGCAATGGCCCACATGTCTTGCTTAAGTACCTCTCCTTTGTGCTTCTCATTGAAATTTTGGTAGGCCTCACACAAAACCTGTGCTCTGCATCTGGCCAAACTTTGTGGACAACATTTATCAGACCTTTCTGCTTGTCACTCATAAGTGTGAAAGGAGCACTGTTGGTGATATTCAGATCATCTTTCAAAGTTGTGAGAAACCACTCCAACTTGTGCATTCTACTTCCACCCAGCCCATAGCAATGGGGAAAATGCAGTCATTAGGATCAATGCCAACTGCACTAAGCAGCACACCTTTGAACCTATTTTTCATATGACAACCATCCATGAAGATAATAGGCCTGCAACCCTTAAGCCACCCTCACTTACAGGCATCATATGGCCAATACAGTGTTTTCAAACATTTTCTCCCCAATGGAATTTTTGTGTCTTTCACCAGTCCAGTTGTCAGCAAAAAGTTGGCCCAGGATTCTTCTCTTAATTCATGTCCATAATCCCATAGTCTATTGAATTGCTCTTCTTCATCACCATGGATCTCCTTCAATGCTACTGTCCTAGCCCTAGCTAGCTTCCATCTATTAGGGGTGCAATTAAACTCCTTTGTTATTTTTCTTGAAAATGTTCCAAGTGACATTTTCTGGTCATCTCTGAACTCATCTATGAAATAGTTGCGAAGGAATTTAGCTATCATGTCCTTCAACCTCCACTTCTTCCGACATATATGATCTCCATAGTAGGCCTTAATGAAAAATCCTCTTGTCCTGTTGTCATTGCCAGCCTTAAGCAGCCATGGGCAATCACTCTGACAAACTGCATGAAATCTGATCTTGTCATTTTTCAACTTTTTGATCTGCACTCTATTCCTTATTGAATATGCAGTAATTGCTTTCCTCAGCTCAACCACATCAGCAAAGACCATCTCTACTTTAAATACATGGTTTTTCATGTCCACCTTGGAATTGAAAGCTTTGAACTTGTACATCAGTTGCTCTTCTTCTTCTCTTGACAAATTCAAATCTTCATCATCAAGTACATAGTCAGGTTCCACCTCTTCCTCCTCTTGCTCAGCTTCTTCATCAACATCAAAGTCAATGTTCTCTTCATAAAGAAAATCATCTCCATCATCTATGTCATAATCACTCTCACTGAAATCTGAATCTGAAAGCACTACATCTTCTGCAACATCAGTCAGCAAGTGATCTTCTTCAGCAAAATCAGTCAGCAAGTGATCTTCTTCAGCAAAATCAGTCAACAAATGCTCTTCTACTGCAACATCAAACACCAAGTGCTCTCCTTGTGCAACATCAGTCAGCAAGTGCTCTCCTTGTGCAACATCAGTTAGCAAGTGCTCTCCTTGTGCAACATCAGTCAACAAATGCTCTTCTTCTGCAACATTAGCCAACAAGTTGTCTGCTTTTGTCTCATGTGCTGCAAACTTTGAAATTGGTTCTTCAGCATTAACTGAAATCATGCTGTGAGAACTAGCTGCACTGGCTGCAACAACATTTGGGTTTACCACTCTGACAGGATTCTCTACTGCTCCCACTGTACATATCAAATCTTGCCTGAAATTACTGATGAAATCTGAATGATCAACCATGATTGCAAGAACCTTATGTTAAGCACTGGCTGTTATCATTTGCTTCACATCCTCATCACCTCTGATTCTGAGCATACCATCTGAAACTGTTTTCTCAGGCATGCACCAATAAATGATGTGCTCATTGACAGGATATCCCAACCATAGCAGGTGCTCTTCAATGACTGCATATGAGAATGTGCCAGCATCAACATAGTCAAGCACCTCCACTGAAGGATTATAGTACTCCATGTTATTTATTGGTCCACAAAATAGTCCACCATGCTCCAGTTCTAAAGTGAAGAAATGGGTGTCCACACCGAGTCCCACTGTTGAATCACAAACTACAACCACACAGTGCAGAATGTAAGCACAGGCATCAATAAAGATAACTGAATAAATACATTTAACTGCATCTTCAAGTTAAATGAATCTTCAAGTTAACTGCATCTTTAACTAAACTGAATAAATTCAGCTATCTTCAAAAACTGAGTTAACCGAATTTTTTCAGTTAACTGCTTGCAAATTAACTCAACAAAAGCAGTAACAAACTAATTTAGCATGGCTAATGTACAAACTAAGTACTAATCCACTACTTATCTCAAGCCGTGCCCTACATTGGCCAAACAAAGTTTAGACTTTTTACACTGCAAATGATGCCCCCTACGCACAAACCCTAGGCCAAATTGGCACGTTTTTGCAAAACAGTATGTACGTACTAGCCATAAACCTAAAGTCTGGCCGAAAAACATTCAAAACAAGAACCTTAGGTTCTTGCCTAAAATCCCCAACTTCACCCAAAACCCTAGACTACAATCGACTACCCAATAACCAGTTTGACGTCGTGGGAAGCACTACAACCATGAACTACCAACCAATGGGCCTGAAACGAGCTCAAAGCTGGGCGATCCAATGGGGAGGAGAACACCGACTAGGAGGGTTGACATCGAGCACAAAGGAGGAACAAAGCAGAGAGGATGGATGACTAACCATAAT
This sequence comes from Triticum dicoccoides, assembly GCF_002162155.2. Classification (NCBI taxonomy): domain Eukaryota; kingdom Viridiplantae; phylum Streptophyta; class Magnoliopsida; order Poales; family Poaceae; genus Triticum; species Triticum dicoccoides. The sequence continues at coordinate 551,869,667 of NC_041389.1, forward strand.
CTGGAGGGTTGACACCGAACTACTGAACTTGGTCCGCGGTAGGCGGCGGGTGCCCACCGCTGGTGAAGTTCGGCAACAACGCCATGGCTCACGCGAGCGCAGCCAGCACGACCTGTCGGCTGGCCACGAACAGGGGGGAGAGGGCGACGAATGATTGGGCGAGGGGAGGGATACCCAATAAATTCACGTAAAAAGTGCGGTGTAGTGTGGGTTGATTAGTGCTAAGGCCAGGGGGTAATTGCAAAAGGTGTTGCGCTGACTAGCTCTGCTGACTTGGCTCCACTTGTCGTCGTCTGATTGGCTAGGACTAATTCTGCACATTGGGTCCAAGTTGTGGGATGCAATAGTTTGCTTTTGCAAGTTTTGGACTAAATCATCATATCCTGGACAAGTTCCAGGACTGCTGGTGCTATTACCTCCTCATTTTATATCACTACAACTGTTCAAATATCATGGAGGGTTGGTAAGGACATTGTGGACACTGAAAGTTTGCTTGTCCTAGTATGTCTTTCTTTCCCATTTAGCATGTATATCACTTCGTTCAATTAAGAGAGGCATTGTAGACAACCTCACGATAAGAAGTCGTCTTGAGAAGAGCGACGCCAAAAGAACCATAGTAGCCAATAGGTGAAAGCGGGTGAGCGCGGAAGCCATAGTAGGAAGAATCCACAATACACAGACCACCAATGTGGTAAAGAAGAGGAAGTGGGTTTACGGGAATCACCGAAGAAGCCTGAAGGGATGAGCGCAACCTCAAGTAACGAATGAGGTGGGGAAGCCAGAGGTGACAACGACATTGGGGTCTACTATAGTAGTACGGGAAGACATGATAGAATGGGTGGATGAGGACAATACATGATTTATAGGTGTATTTGGAAAAGTGAGCAAAGAAATATCCTTAATAGGAGGCTGGGCGTGGATAGAAAGGGTGAAACTCATCAAAAGTTACATCCCAAGAAATGCACATCCGCTGACCGATAGGATCCCAACATTGATAGCCCTTGTGCTCATCACTGCAAGCTAAGAACACACATTTAATAGACCGAGGAGTCAGTTTTGTGCATTGGGGAGGGGCAAGAAGAACATAGCAAACATAACCAACATAAGTGAAACAGTTAACAGTCACGACAACGACCAAAAAGACGCTTGAGAGAAATTTCACCAAAAAGTAATGCGAAAGAGAGCCAACGATCATCAATGCACGAGCCACCTCAAGAAGGTGACACTGCTTGCACTCATCAACACCGTTCCGGGCATGACCCCAGGATAACAGAACTAAGCAAGTGTGCCCTGCTCAGCAAGGAATCCATGCAACAAATGAGAAATATACTCATGAGCAGAATCTGCATGGAAGACATGGGTTGTAGAGAAAAACTGAGTATGAACCATGGCGACGAACTTCTTACAAGTAGATAAGATATATTCATGTGTGTAAAGAGAAATCGTATGTAGATAATATGGTGGCGATGGCCTCCTTCCGAGGCAACAAGTTTGAAAGGACGTTGAGACACCATCTTACTATGACGATAAAGTAACTGAACTTGTTTGCCAAGCCGACAAACCTGACAATCCAAGACACAACTTTAAAGACAGATCCAAGAAGACTATGTTGAACTAAGGATGAGGGATGAGAGCCACACAAGTGACCAAGACAATGATGCCACAAAGAGCTGGTAGTCGAGGTCACAGAGGCGAAGAGATTGGTGGTGGTGGCAGAGGGAAGGTGAACCCTGTCAAGCTCCTGGAGGCCCTGGGAGTCACAATGTCGAGGGAAAGCACCAAGTAGAGCACCCGTGTGACGATCCTAATCAGAACAAGAGTGAAAGTCAAGAATGACTACAAGTAGAGTCGACAATCTAACCATCTAAAGAGCTACATGGTAAGTCAAGGAAATTGAGCAAAATAAGCAACATGAAAAGACAAAGCGCTAACAATGCCTCGATGATCGATTGGGACGGAAGTAATGGGAGCAGTAAGTACATAGGAGAATCTAGAGGTCTGAATGGAGGACAAACTAGAAGAATCATATAAAAAGATGCTACATTGCTAAGGATCCATGGGAAATGTACCTGACTGTGTAAAAAGTGGTGTTAGTATGGAAAGAATCAACAAGAAAACTGTTGATGGAGAACCAAAAGAAGCATCTAGCAATCACTAAAGTCTTGTAATCTCCGGCGTAGTCAGGGGTTCAACTGAAGCAGTAGGTAGGTGTTGAAGTCGTGCAATCTCCTGCGTGGTGAAGGACACGGCTAAAGTGGTCGATATCAAATCACTGGAATAGGAGTTTCCACCCCCACCTGTGTAAGCCGATGGAGATGGTGTAGCATTGTAGAAGTTGGTGGGGGAGAAGAGGTTGCGAACACACAAGCACCAAGAGCGAAGGGAAGGCGCATGTGCGACATAGTCGGTGGAGTGATATACAAGCACCAAAAGCACGAAGTGAAGGCGAATGTGCTTCGTAGTCGGTGGAGTGATGTGCACCAACATTACCGATGAAAGCTGTGAGGGGACGCAAGCACCAAGCGCGAAGGGAAGGCGCATGTGCGACGTACTCGGTGGAGTGATGTGGACCAACACTACCGATGAGAGATGTGAGGGAGGTCTGTTTAGAGCGACCATCACTGTCAATAGAGGTTGCAAGAGGGGACACTATGGAGCCACCACCACATCTTGCGGAAGGCACTAGGGGGAGCAATGTCATAGGTGGAGGAGCATCAAGCATTGATGGACGAAGCATGTGCGAGATGGGGTTAGTGTAGGGTTAGCAAGAGAAATCGTGTCCAATGAAGTCACAATACTTGTTTTTTGTTCTTCTACTCTTCTCAGAACTAGCTCCGTCTTATGAAAAAAAAGAGTAGTAGAGCAAGGAAGTGCAGCGAATAGGGCACATGAGGTAGGGGCATGGTCGCTCGAGAACTCAGTTGGTGGGACGGGCTGTTGGGTATGAGGTCCAGCGGTGAAGTCCGTCGTTGAGGTCCTGCGTGTAGCAAGAGGGAGTTGATACCGTGACCTGCAACAACGGATGTCCCGGCAATTGCGGTTGGGCGTCAAGTAGTTTGAGTTGGCAATGATACGTGGCCTCTTGGAGTGGTAGGGCACCAGCCTCCTAGAGACGGCGACGAGGCACGACCTCTTGAAGATGTTCGATACGTAGCCTACGGTTTAAGTGCAATGGAGATGGCCACAAGGGGAGAGCCTGATGGAGGTGAAGGTACCAAGCTCAAAAGGGCACAATGAGATGGTGGCTCGTGGTAATTTTTCGGGATGTGTGTGGGAATTTATCGGGAGGCGAGAGTCCTGGACAAGGAAGGGGAGGTGACCCTGATCTGGAGGTAGCGGAAGTGGGGTTGGGGAAGTGGGGTTGCACATGAGTGTACTTGCCGACGTCCACCATCGTGAGGGCTACCACCGCCTCGCATGTCGGGCACGCCATCCTATGTTCTCGTCGAACGAGGCCCATGGTGCGTCTCGATGCTCGGCGCGCCAACGGTGGGGTTGCATGTCAGCCATCGTGTTCGGACGCTAGGCTGACCATGCCGGCTCCGTCGAGGTAGCGACGACACACCTACCGCCGGATCCATGCGCCATTTGGGTGGACACAACGGATTTTTGACGAAAGGAGTCAGAGCATTGCCGGGCACGGGCCTCCTCTTGGGAGCGATGAAGCACAAGTAGGATGGCCATATCCTCGTCGAGGCCGCGCGGGATGAGCTCGGGGTCGATAAATCTGGAGGTAAAGGACTATCATCTGCTACCTGCCATGCACTACTAGGGAAAAGCCTATACACAGAATCTTACCAGCAGCGCTCCTCAAAATACCACGGTACTGCTATGTAGCAGCAGCGCGTGTTATCAAAATGCGCTGCTGACTGGAAAATAGCAATAGCGCGTCCGCCGCAAACCGTGCTATTGCTATAATTGCCATGACCTCGCCCCCCCCCCCGCTAGTTATAGCAGTAGCGCACTATACTGAACAGCGCTACTGCTATAGAAGTTAGCAGCAACGCGCTTCTAGGAAAACCGCTACTGCTAAGATCAGCCCACAAGTTTAGTCCCACCTCGCTCCGTGAACATGGTGTTTACCACCTTAAATATGTTATTTCTAAAACTACCACAACCAGTTGGTCTTCACTGAACTCTATGTGTAAAATTTGTGTCCGCAATCCTCTCCGGTTCCTACCGGAGAGGACTCATATTGACAATTCAGATTGTACACAAAAAGATCATTGATGACCAATGTATTTTTGCATGGATGTATTTTTTTGTATAGTTACACTTAGCAGTAGCGGTTTATACGCAAAGCGCTACTGCTATTCAGATTAGCTGTAGCGCGTTTTGGCAAACGCGCTACAACTATCCCTACCTTATCCCCATGCGCACGACCGGCCCTCACTCACACTCTCACTCTCGCCCGCGTAACCGTCGTCGTGCGGCGCCGACGCCGCCGCCTTCGTCCGTCCGCCGCCGAGGTACTCCCCTCCTTCCGTCCCTCCTCCCTCCTCCTCGCACATCCTCCCTCCGCCTGCGGCCGCCCCTCCCTCCTCCGCCGCCGCCCTCCTCCCTCCGCCTGCGGCCGCCCCTCCTCCCTCCTCCGCCGACAGCCCTCCTCCCATTGCCCTTGACCTTGCTGCCCCTAGCTACCTCTCCGTCGCCCCCCACCCCGTGCCACTAGTTAGTACTAGATTTAGTAGTAGTAGATGTTAATTTAGGGTTCATAGCTAGTACTAGATGTTACTTAGTTAGTACTAGATTTTTAGTAGTAGTAGATGTTAATTACTAGTTAACTAGGGCTGTATGATTAATAGTAGTTGTAGTTGAACTACTTTAGTTGTAGTTGAACTAGTTTAGTAAGTAAATTAATAAACTAGTTGAACTAGTTGAATTAATAGAACTAATGTATTTTTAGTAAGATAATTAATATAACTAGTTGAACTACTTTATTTTTAGAAAGAACTAGTTTTTTTTCTATTTATAGTAAGTTTATATTTAGTAAGAACTAGTTGAATTAATAAAACTAGTTGAACATGTCATATTTGTTGTTATTTTTTAGTTTAAGCAATTATTCGGGATGTATTAGTGATAACTTATATGGTTTCAGGTGACCACCGTCGTCCCCGTCATCGACCCCCTCCGACATCCCCGCCGTCGTCCCAGTCACCGATCCCCTCCGACATCGAGGTGAGACCAGCCAAATATCCTTGTATATCTTGTATTGTTGCTCAAATAGGATATGTGGTTGCCCAAGTGGTCGTTCATGTTCAGTTTACATCTCCGAGTGGCCTATGTTTTGCCGGAGTGTTGATTAATTTCCGTTCCGGCAAATTTCAGGCGCTCGATATGTCCTTTTTTAGCAAAGGTCATGCCGGATTTTTTCATGAATTCTGGCATGACTTGTGCTAGAATATGTACAAGTTTAATCTTTGAATTATGAACATTGGAAATGTCGTACTCGGACGACGACAGTCTCCCGGGGGAGTGTAGCTGGTGCCATGACGATCGAGGTATGTGCGACAGGTTCGTTCAGCTGGACGAAGATCGGCGCTTCAGCATTAAGCTCGAGGAGACCTTCGATTGTGAAACAGTACGCAACAACGACAAGTGTTTTTTCGTAATTAAGCATGACTTCAACTATTTCAATGTCTAATTTTCATATTTTACAATCCGACTAGCTTATCCCATGCTATGCAAGACGCTATGTCTTGGAGAGGATGGGTTTTGAAGACCATAAAAATTACGAAACAAAGAAAATACACCTAAGGACCCATCATGATATGGATTTTGAAGTAAATCTGTGCAATGCTCAGAGCGTAACCCATTTTGGTTGCCAAAATTGGGAAGCACTTTGCAAAATGTATGGTTTTTATGAGGGTATGATTGTCACCATGGATCTTGGTGATCCTGACATCGAGCAAGACAATATCGACATTTGGGTCCTTGTTGATACGCTTCCGATTGTACCGCTATGTGAGTTTCTCAAACATAGTTATTAACTAATTTATATTGTTTATTTCAAAATAGTTGATAGCTTATTTCCATTGACAGCTTATTTTGATTCTTCAAAGACTGTGCGGAAGATGGTAGATAAAACCCACTACATTGATGGCACCGAATTAACGTATAAGGAGAAAAATCATCTGATCACATTTTGTACTCTTATTGAGAATTACAATAACTATTATCGAACTCCTCCAAATTATGGTGAATACGTGCCACTAGTGCATGTGTTGAACCACGGTAACTTCTCTGGAGATACCCTGGTAAGATTTTTTACTATTACAGCATCCGTGCATCTTTTGCATACTTCTAAAACTAGTACATCATTGCTAACTACGAAGTTATTATTATGTTTTTCAACAGAAACTCCCGATGGATTGTGTGCCTCATCTGATGTCTCTGCATGGTCGCCTCTCAGTTCTGAACATACTGCCAGGTAAATCTACGGAGCTCACCTGTGCATATCGGATTTCTAAAACCCGTGAACACATGTTCATCAAAGAATGGAAGAAATGTATGGACATTCGCAAGGAGGTTCTTGGAAGTAACATTCAGCGAAAGGCAAGAATTGGAGACAGGCTAATCTCCATTCTCCATAATGGAGAGTCAGGGGCTATCTTGTTTTTTGCTATTTTACCTTAGAAAATGTAGTAGGTCTTAATTGAATGTAATAGGTCCTATGAGGTGCAATATGTTTATTATGTGGTAATGTGTTAGAGTTGATAATGGGGAGTAGCTGTGATTACGACTAGTGACCAATTTGCTATGTGATGTCATTGATGAAAACGATGATCTTGAGGAGGTGTTATATGACAATGATGTATTACGATGATAAGTTGTTAATGATATGATGATGATGATGATATTATTATATCATTGGGTGAAAGAACCGCGGATTAGTTTCAAGTGGATGGACATCCACTTGAAACTAGTCCACGGTTCTTTCACCCCGTGATGTAATAACTCATTATGATGTAAAAACAATCTCTAAATTCCTGTTGTATGAAAACTTGTGTAAAGGTGTATGAATACAACATGAAATAAAAAAGAAATAAAATACTAAATAATAGTAGTAGCGCGGGAAAGGAGAAGCGCTACTACTAATTACCAGTAGCGCTGTTCTGAAGAAGCGCTACTACTAAGTCAATTTAGCAGTCGCGTGGATCCAGCCGCGCTACTGCTAAGCATTAGCTATAGCGCCTTATCAGTAGCGCTCCTGCCCGCGCTACTGATAGGCCTAAAACCAGCGCTGCTGCTAGGCTTTTCGCTAGTAGTGATGCCGGAGACGGCAGGAGACCGCCAGAGGTGAGCTTGGGTGGCAGAGGGGAGTGGAGTGAAGTGGCTAGGGTTTGGTCCGGAGAGCGGATGGGGAGGAATATATGTGGGGTCGGGTGGGCCAGCATGGGCCGGCTACGACGTGGCGGGTGTGCCCTTGCACGCTCGGATGCCCCCATATCTGCCCCATATTTGGGATGTAATGAGGGGTGCCGGTCAGCTCGGGCGTTTGAGGCCTGTTTGAGGGGCCCGTCTGGGTCGAAATTTCGTGATCAGTCAGTGACCAGGTGGGTTAACCTGGCGTTTTGAGGAGAGTTCGGGGTGCCCGGCTGTAGATTCTCTTATATGGTTGACAACATGACACTGGGTTGTCCGAACTGTGAGCAAAACACATTTAGCCATAACTAGGAAACTGCGTAATATACGATTCAAACTGGCAATATAGGCCATACTTAGGTAGAAGCACCACAGGCTCACACGTCGTGCTTGTGTCATGGAGCCGAGTGTTGGACCGCAGCTGGTTCAGATGCCTCTACACCAGTATAGTGTTTGTGGCCCACACGCACCAAGAACACTGTATCTGCATCGAGCATCTCAGTTTGCACGTGTCTCGGGTTGTTAGGCCCGCATGAGTGCTCCAACGTTTGGCGAATGAAGTAGGGTAGGCCATATGGACCACCGCTAGAGCTCAACCCTTCTTGCCTTTGGTCTTTGCGCGCATGCCTCATGCTTGTGCCCTGGTGCTGAGTGTTTGACCAGATCTCGCCTAGAAGATCGGATGTCGTGCTTACTTCTCTGACACACCGTCCCCAAGAATGGTGAATCAACATCTAGCAGCTCTGTCTGGCATTTCTCATGTCATTGCTCCCGCATGAGTTATCCAGTGTTTGGCACATGAACCAGGGTAGGTTGAATGGTCCACTACTCAAGCTCAATCATTCTTGTCGTGGGATCTTGTAGGAATGAAGTATGTCTAACAGAGGGAGGGTGGTGAATGGGAGTTTTGAATTTCCTTTCGAAAGCTTCAGAACTCTCAGAACACAACAGTAGAATGAAGGATAAGAAGTAGTAGTGAGTGAAACTAAACCAACGAAGTAAAACTAGATGCAGACATCGAAGAATATCACATGGTAGAATTTAGTCATGGAAAGCGATGCGAATGATAAAGTGCAAAGAATTAACTAGTGATGCTTGATGAAGACAGAGGATTTGGTAGACCAGTTCGTCCTTCTGCACAAGGACTACGTCTGGTTGGGGGGGGGGGGGTTGTGATTTAACACAGAAGATAAACTCTCTTCGCCCTATTCTCCTCGACAATTGGTTTGTCAACCAATACTGATCACTCATGGTATATACTTGAGGCGATCTCCGAACCTTTACAGACTTCTTCTTTGAGAACCACAATCATTCTTAGTCTGTGAAGAAATTAACACCAAACAGTCTAAAGAGTTTGCGGCTCTCAAGATTAATAGGTGGAGCGTATTGGACTTAGATTCGAGTGATGCTAAACCACTATCTATTTCTTCGGCTCTAGGGTTTTTATCTCGGTGTATTTTAAATTCAAACCACTCTGGAGAGGGGGTTGCTCAATGCTCTTCTCCGGAATCAAACAGAGCAGCCACCAGACAAAGCCAGTGTGGGGTGGCTATTTATAGCCACAGCCTTCCCTGATGGGAAATGACCATGTTGACAATGGATCCAGCCAATGGCGAACCGACACATTTGCAACAGCCGGATCTTGCGGCAACGATGGCATTACTTGAGGAACAAGTAATGCTAACTCTTCGGCCTGAGACAAATCTCTCGCGGTGAAGAAGATCACAGTCTCTTGCTGGCAAGTATTTGTTGGAAATATGCCCTAGAGGCAATAATAAAATGGTTATTATTATATTTCCTGTTCATGATAAATGTTTATTATTCATGTTAGAATTGTATTGGATGAAAACTTAAATACATGTGTGAATACATAGACAACATCGTGTCCCTAGTGAGCCTCTACTAGACTAGCTCATTGATCAAAGATGATTGATATTTCCTAACCATAGATATGAGTTGTCATTTGATAACGGGATCACATCATTAGGAGATCATGTCACCCCCGGATATTGGAGGAATACTTTGTGTGTTATCAAACGTCACTTTGTAAATGAGTGATCGTAAAGGTGCTCTACAGGTATCTCCGAAGATGTTTGTTGGGTTGCATGGATCGAGACTGGGATTTGTCGCTTCACGTGACATGGAGATATCTCTGGGCCCTCTCAGTAATACAACATCACAACAAGCTTGCAAAAAGTGACAAATGCATTTAATAACAGGGATCTTGTATTATGGAACAAGTAAAGAGACTTGCCGGTAACGAGATTGAACTAGGTATGGAGATATCGACGATCGAATCTCGGGCAAGTAACATATCGCCGGACAAAGGAGATTGCATACGGGATTGACTGAATCCTTCACATCATGGTTCAACCGATAAAGTATTCGTTAAATATGTAGGAATCAATATGGGCATCCAGGTCCTGCTATTCGTTATTGACCGAAGAGGAGTCTCGGTCATGTCTGCATGTTTCGAACCCATAGGGTCACATGCTTAACGTTCGATAGTGCTAGGGTAGTAATGATATATTAATAGAGGAAAGTTTGAAGCTTGTTCGTAGTCCCGGATGGGGTCCGAGACATCACGAGGAACTCCAGAATGGTCCAGAGGTAAAGATTCATGTATGGAAAGTCGTTGTCAGGGTTCCAGATTCGTGATTTTTCGGTGATGTACCGGGATGGTTCTAGAAGGTTCTGGAGTGGGGCCCACCTGCATGGGGGGCCCACATGGACATGCATAGTGGGTCTTGGCCCCACACCCCTAGTCTAGGCGCA
>NC_041389.1:551880187-551902857 GCF_002162155.2 Triticum dicoccoides
AAAGGAATAGTATCATATCCCGAAGGATAAGATCAGGCTCCCTAAAAAGGGGGATATCGATCAGTGGGTAAGGAAAGGAGGGATTTCCTTTCTCCCCCCTTGGCCAACGACCTTAGGGGCTTGGAGGGCAGAGAAAGCCACCGGCCCCATCCATGCATATATAAAGGAGGAAGGTGTTGGGGCAGCAACCCTTCTGCCCTTGCCCCATCTCTCCCCTATTACTCCTCCATGTTCTCTGGTACGTGCTTGGCGAAGCCCTACCAAAATTCCGTTGCCACCACCACCACCACGTCGTGGTGTTGGTTCCAATCTCATCTACCTCCCCCCTCTCTTGATGGATGAAGAAGGAGAGGACGCCATCAAGCTGAACATGTGCTAATCTCGAAGGTGCCGTCCATTCGGCACTAGATCGGATTGGATCGTGAAGAGTACGACTACATCAACCGCGTTACGATGCTAATTTTTTCGGTCTACAAGGATATGTAGACACACTCCCCTCTCATTGCTTTGCATCTCCTAGATTGGATCTTGGGTGCTATAGGATATATTTTTTTTGATTTTCATGCAACCTTCCCCATAAGTGGCATCATGAGCTAGGTCTACGCTTAGATGTATATGCACGAGTAGAAGTGTAGAACACAAAGAAGTTGCGGGTGTTGATGTCCAAATTGTTTACTTCCTTTGTTTTATATTTATTCAGAGGTATGGTGGGATGAAGCGGCTTGGACCAACCTTACTTGTCCACGTACAAGAGACCCGTTCCACTGACTAACATGCAATTTGTATTGCAAAAGTTGCTTTGCGGGTGTCTGTCTCTCCCACCTTAGTTGAATCTGATTTGACAATGGTGGTCCTTGTGGAAGATTAAAATGCAACTTGTATATCATCGTTGTGGTTTTACATAGATAAGAACGGTTCTTATAGTTTGCCCTAGCAGCCACGTAAAATTGCAACAACAAAGTAGTTGTCTTACTTGTTTTTGCAAGGCATGTTGTGATGTGGTACGGCCAAAACGTGATGTGATATATGTTGATATATGATATGATCATGTTTTGTAATAAGTTCGCGACTTGCATGTCGATGAGTACAGCAACCAGCAGGAGCCATAGTGTTTTCTTTAATTTATTGTATGACCTATGTATCAATCATTAAACGCCATGTAATTGCTTTACTTTATCGCTATGTGTTAGTAATAGTTATAGAAGCAATAGTTGTCTAATACAACCACGTTACGACACGATGATGGAGATCGTGGTGTTATGCCGGCGACGATGGAGATCATGCCGGTGTTTTGGAGATGGAGATCGTGGTGTCATGTCTATTTCGATTGGCCCTGATGGTAAACGGTTTTTGCATTGGCTGCTTAAAGCCGATTCCTTTAAACATGAGAAGGTAAGAAATGCGGATAATGGGGTCAGGTTTTTAAGTAAGGTAGTTGTTCAAAAGCACAATGATAATATTCTTAAGAGGGCAAATAATGCGGATAATGCGAATAATTAGATCAAACTTCAAGGAGAAAGAACCCAGTAGAAGTTGCCAATAAGAAAAAAATAACTAGCTCAGTTTACTTGTTTATTGGACATGTTCATCTTGAAACTTTTTCCTAACTGTCTCTTAAGTTCAGGCATGAAACTAGAGATTTGAGAACTATATGTCTTGGAAATCTCCAGGAATTGGACAACCTGGTCCTCCACAGCTTGTATCTGATCTTGAAACGCTTTGTTATTGGATAGAGCATACGCTTGAAACTTTTATGAATGGTAGACCTCCACTCAACGGTCTTACGCTGGACCGTGACTGGGGAATCCTCGCCGGAAGGGACGAAACTATTCAACACTTTTGTTAGTTCCTTGACCTGTTTGGGAATAACGCGTTCCTTAATATCTAAATCAACTTTTACTGTTGCAACTTGCCTTCCCAAGTTCTCACCTGCAGGCTGGACAATCAGGAAATGTTGAAATATTAAACACCACGCGATGTATAAAATGATTTACATCATGATTTATAAAGAATAAATATCATTTCACTTACGAAAAAGTGACTGCTCATATTTTGCTGGTATTGGTTGATTTGATCCAGACATCCGATGTCTTCTTCAACGTGGTCTTTTGCTTCTTCTTCATCATCATCTTCTTCCTCTTCATAATCTACATCCTCCTGGTATAAACTACCACGGATGTCCCTGACTTGCAAATAAACTAGCATTAGACATATGCACGTATGAACGGAAGCCATATATGATAGAGTATGGAGTCACCTCTATGTTGTCCTATCCATTTTTCTGACGTCTCAGCCAATTCCTCACCCAGTCCAGATGTTCATCTGTTATATGCTTGATCCGTGGGAAACCTTGGGGTATGAGACTAGGATGCGCAACCATGTCAAGAAATATGACCTATGTTGAACACATGTGTAAATGGACATAGTAAACACCAATTCAACATGAATCATATACAGGTTACTTAAAACTAGTAGAAAGACATTTCCATTTATATTTGAACACTCTGAGTTTGGCTTGTTAAACTCCTTGATACTCTTTATCAACATACCAAACATGAATTCGGACCAAATCCAATTCCCTATTTGATCGTCTTTTGAGAGAACATCAATGAATCTTTGATCTATATTGAGTCAAGTATTGGACGACACAACGCAAGCCAATACAAGATACATGAATAGCCTAAGGGTTTCTTCCCCGCTTGCACCGGCCAGTCTATCTTTCATTTTTAGCACTTTAGTACTTCTCTCCCATTTTGAGTTAATGGTTGCATTTCTTCCATGTATGCTTATTCCCTTGCCTATTTTTATGACTTTACAAAATTTCTCCAATGGTATTTCACTCCCTTCATCTGGTAAACCCTTCACCTTGCGCACGAGGCCTTGAGAGGGATGGGTGTCTTCCCTATATTTAGTGTTCCCGCTTCAGGGTGCACTCTTCTTACTAACCACTTAACCAGACGTTTGTATAAATGTTTTCGAACTTTTAGTAGAAGCAGGTTTCCTAAACCGACTTCTTTAATCCATCTTCTCTGTATTTTCGTCAGGAGGCTGTAGATATGAATTACCAAAAACGTGTACATTGCATCTGTATTTGAACTGTCACGTATTTGCTAATTAGAACACCAAGATGTGCATGCGTATGAAACAAAATCAGTTGGTAAGAATATGGAAACATTCTAAAGCATACTTACATAGTTTCCTTTAGTTTTTAATCTAGCATCTTTCTTTTGAGTTGATGTGTCAGAATCAGCGTCGGGATCACTATCAGACTCAACATCTTTTCCTTCAGTTGATGCGTCAAAGTCAAAGTGTGGATCAGTATCAGACTTGAGATCAGAATCTTGACCTTTTCCTCGCTTTTTAACAGGGGGTGCTCTTCATTGCCCCCAGGCCTTAGGGTGCGTCCTTCTGGTGTTACGCAAAAAAGGTTAGGAAGATTTTAGATGGAGTGAAATATGAACCCAACAGAATCAGCTTTGCGAACCTTGTCCGAGGAACAACATAATTTGCATTGGCAACATAAGTTGAATGGGATATATATGTTCATCTAGCTCCAATATGTATGCTACTATGCTCCATGTAAAACCGAGATCTATGGGTTGTTCACACTATTGCGCTCCATGTAAAATAGAATCTGATGGGTTACATTGGTGCTTGCTGGGTCATCCCAGGGTTACACTTTCATTTAAGAGAATGGAGTTCTTTCTTGTTGCGGGGTAAGAGAATGGAGTTCAATCAAGCATACATCCAGCGACGGCGATCTACATGTTACACTGAGGGCAGTGGAATTGCAGAAAAGATCTTGTTTTTATACCCCCAAAAAGGAAGAAGGGGTTACCTGATGCTTGTGTAGAGGGGACTGCTTGCTTTCGGCGGGGACGGCTTGCTTGCGACGGGCATCCGCGGCAGCCAACGGTGACTTCCCGCCGCCCGAGCGGACGCATCTGACCTTCTTGGCCCTGCCATGGCCATCCTTTGAGGTGAACGACGGCTTGGGGTCGCCATCTGCTGAGGCTGATGGTTGCTTCCCCGCCGGGGTAGCTTGAGTAAGAAGCTCGGACGCCCCGGCGGCGGGAAGCAACTGTCGGCCTCAGTGGATGGCGACCCTAGTCGCATTCGCCTCAAAGGATGGCCATGTCGGGGCTAAGAAGGTTTGATGTGTCCGCCCGGGCGGCGTGAAGTCACCACCGACCGCCGCGGATGGCCATCACAAGCAAGCCGTCCTCACTGGAAGCAAGCAGTCCTCGCTGCACAAGCATCAGGTATCCCCTTCTTCCTTTTTCTGGGTATAAGAACGAAATCTTTTATGCAATTCCACTGCCCCCAATATAACACATAGATCGCCGTCGCTGGATGTATGCTTGATTGAACTCCATTCTTTTACCCTGCAAAAAGAATGAACTCCATTCTTTTAAATTAAAGTGTAACCCTATGATGACCCAGCAAGCACCAATGTAACCCATCGGACTCTGTTTTATATGGAGCGCAGTAGTGTGAACAACCCATAGATCTCTGTTTTACATCGAGCACAGTAGCATACATATTGGAGGTAGATGAACATATATATCCCATTCAACTTATGTTACCAATGCAAATTATGTTGTTCCTCAGACAAGGTTCGCAAAGCTGATTCTGCTGGGTTCATATTTCTCTCCATCTAAAATCACCCTAACCTTTTTTCGTAACGCCAGAAGGACGCACCCAAAGGCCTAGGGGCAATGAAGAGCCCCCCCTGTTAAAAAGCGAGGAAAAGTTCAAGATTCTGATCCCGAGTCTGATACCGATCCAAATTCTGATTTTGATGTAACAACTGAAGGAAAAGATGCTAAGTCTGATACTGATCCCGACGCTGATTTTGACACATCAACTGAAGAAAAAGATGCTGCGTTACAAAAAACTAAAGGAAACTATGTAAGTATGCTTTAGAATGTTTCCATATTCTTACCAACCGATTTTGTTTCATACGCATGCAAATCTTGGTGTTCTAATTACCGATTACATGACAATTCAAATACATATGCAGTGTCCACGTTGTGGTAATTCATATCTACAACCTCCCGACAAAAAAACAGAGAAGATGGATTAAAGAAGTCGGTTTAGGAAATCTGCTTCTACTAGAAGTTCAAAAACGTTTATACAAATGTCTGGTTAAGTGGTTAGTAAGAAGAGTGCACCCTGAAGCAGGAACACTAAATATAGGGAAGACACCCATCCCTCTTCAAGGCCTGATGCGCAAAGTGATGGGTTTACCCGATGGAAGGGAGTGAAATACCATTGGAGAAATCTTGCAAAGTCAGAAAAACAGGCAAGGGAAGAAGCATACTCAGAAGAAATGCAACCATTAACTCAGAATGGGGGAGAAGTACTAAAGTGCTTAAATTGAAAGATAAACTGGCTGGTGCAAGTAGGGAAGAAACCCAGAGGCTATTCATGTATCTTGTACTGGCTTGCGTTGTGTCACCCAATAGTTCATTCAATATAGATTGGAGATTCTCGCTGATGTTCTCTTAGAAGACGATCAAACAGGGAGTCGGAGCTGGTTGAAATTCATGTTTGGGATCTTGATGAAGATAATAAAGGAGTTTTAGAAGCCAAACTCAGAGTGTTCAAATATAAATGGAAATGTGTTTCTGCGAGTTGTAAGTAACCTAGTTGAATTCGTGTTACTATGTCCATTTACACATGTTTTCAACATAGGTCATATTTCTTGACCTGGTGGCGCCTCCGGGTCTCATACCCCAAGGTTTCCCGCGGATCAAGCATATAACAGATGAGATCTGGACTAATTGAGGAATTGGCTGAGACGTCCGAAAAATGGATGGGACAACATAGAGGTGACTCCATACTATCATATATGCCTTCCCTTCATACATGCATATGCCTAATGCTAGTTGTTTGCAGGTTAGGGACATCCATGGTAGTTTATAGCACAAGGATGCAGATTATGAAGAGGAAGAAGATGATGATGATGAAGAAGAAGAAGAAGCGGAAGACCACGTTGAAGTAGACATCGAATGTATGGATCAAGTCAACCAATACCAGCAAAATATGAGCAGTCACTTTTTCGTAAGTGAAATGATATTTATTCTTTATAAATCATGCTATAAATCATATTATACATCGCGTGGTGTCTAACGTTTCAACATTTCCTGATTGTCCAGCATGCAAGTGAGAATTTGGGAAGGCAAGTTGCAACAGTAAAAGCTGATCTAGCTACCGAGGAATGCATGACTCCGAAGCAGGCCGAGGAAGTAACGAAGGCATTGAATAGTTTCGTCCCTTCCTGCGAGGATTCCCCAGTCACGGTTTAGCGTAAGACCGCTGAGTGGAGGTCTTCATTCATAAAAGTTTCACATCGTATGCTCTGTCCAAGAACATAGCGTTTCAAGATAAGACAAAAGTTGTGGAGGACCCGGTTGTCCAATTCCTGGAGATTTCCAAGACATAGTTCTCAAATCTCTAGTTCCGTGCCTGAACTGAAGAGGCAGTTAGGAAAAAGTTTCAATATGAACAAGTCCAATAAACAAGTAAACTTAGCTAGTTATTTTTTTCTTGGCAACTTTTACTGGGTTCATTCTCCTTGAAGTTTGATCTAATTATTCGCATTATTTGCCCTCAAGAATATTATAATTATGCTCTTGAACAACTACCTTACTTGAAAGCTTGATTCCATTATCCGCATTTTTTTACCTTTTCATGTTTAAATGAATCGGCTTGAAGCTGCCGATGCAAAAACCATTTGCCATCAGGACCAATCGATATTGGCTGCATGTCTGTCCGAGTTTCGACAAAGAACAAAGAGATATCTACATTCGAGGAATGGGAGAAGAAAATCTTGAAACTCCCTTACCTACGAACATGGGGCTGCTTGGCGAAAGTCAATGTGCCAATTCCAAACAAACGCAAGCTTGGACCAAAAATTGTAGATTGTGTTTTCCTTGAGTATGCTTTTCATAGCATTGGTTATAGATTCTTAATTGTAAAGCTGAGGTTTCAGACATGCATGTTGGCACAATCATGGAGTCAAATGATGTGACTTTCTTTGAAGATATCTTTCCCATGAAGGATATGGGTAGCTCATCAAATCAGGAGTTGCCTAGTTCAAATCTAGTTGCAATTTCTGAACCTACCATTCCGATGCAACATCTTGAAGATCCTGTGGAGGACAATAACGAGATTCCTAAAAGGAGCAACAGACAGAGGACGGCAAAGTCTTTTGGTGATGACTTTCTTGTGTATCTCATAGATGACACTCCCAGCATTACTGTAAGATGCTGATTACTGGAAGGAAGTGATCCGTAGTGAGATGGATTCCATCTTGGCAAATGGAACTTGGTAGATCACTGATCATCCTCATGGGTGCAAACCTATAGGATGCAAATGGGTATTCAGGAAGAAGCTTATGTCTGATGGTACTATTGAGAAGTACAAGGCATGGCTTATGGCCAAGGGTTATACCCAAAAGAAAGGTGAAGACTTCTTTAATACTTAACCACATGTGGTCGTCTGACCACTATTCGAGTAGTGCTTTCACTACCTGCCTCACATGGTCTTCTCGTTCATCAAATGGATGTCAAGACTGCTTTCCTAAATGCAGAGTTGGACGAGGAAATTTACATGGAACAACCAGATGGGTTTGTAGTGGACGGTCAAGAAGGGAAGGTGTGCAAGTTGTTGAAGTCTTTGTATGGTCTTAAGCAAGCACCTAAGTAGTGGAATGAGAAGTTTGAAAGAACTTTAACAACTGCAGGCTTTCTTGTAAATGAACGTGTCAAATGTGTGTACTATCGCCATGGTGGGGGCAAGGGAGTCATCCTTTGCTTGCATGTTGATGACATATTGATCTTCGGAACTAATCTAAATGTCATTAAAGAGGTCAAGGATTTCCTATCTCGCTGTTTTGAGATGAACGTTCTAGGAGTACCTGGTGTTATTCTGAACATCAAGTTGTTAAGAGATGATGATGGTGGGATTACATTACTTCAATCTCACTATGTGGAGAAGATCTTGAGCCGCTTTGGCTATAATGACTGCATGCCCTCTCCAACACCGTATGATACTAGCATGCTTCTTCGAAAGAAACGAAGAATTGCTAGAGATCAGTCGAAATATTCTTAGATTATTGGCTCACTTGTGTATTTAGCCAGTGCTACAAGACCTGGCATATCTTTTGCTATTAGAAAACTAAGCCGATTTGTTTCAAAACCAGGAGATGATCATTGGAAAGCTCTAGAGAGAGTTATGCGTTATTTGAAAGGCACTACGAATTATGGAATTCACTACACTGGGTACCCAAAGGTGCTTGAAGGGTATAGTGACTCAACCTAAATATCATATGCTGATGAGATAAAGGCCACGAGCGGATATGTATTCACTCATGGAGGTGGCGTTGTTTCTTGGAAGTCTTGCAAGCAGACCATCTTAACAAGGTCAAGAATGGAAGCAGAACTCACAACACTAGATATAGCTACAGTCGAAGCAGATTAGCTTGGTCGGCTCTTTAATGACTTGCTGGTTGTTGAGACACCTGCACCGAGTATCCTTATGAACTGTGAGAATCAAATTCTGATCACGAAAGTGAGCAGCTCAAAGGATAACATGAAGTCATCAAGACATGTTCAGAGAATATTAAATTCTGTCAGGAAAATAAGAAACTCCGGAGTTATTGCCTTGGATTATATCCAAACATCTAAAAATCTGGCAGATCCTTTTACAAAGGGTCTATCGCATAATGTGATATGTAATGCATCGAAGGAGATGGGTATGAGACCCACAATATGAGTTGTTCACAGTGGTAACCTAGCCTATGTGATCGGAAATCACATGAATTAGATGTGGAAGACAAGTTGTTGGTCAACTAAGAGGAGAGTATCCTTACTACTCCCTCCACTTTTAATTACTCTACATATTCAAGTTGATTGAAGTCAAACTTTGTAAAGTTTGACCAAATTTATGGAAATGAATATAAATATTTAGCATAACAAATCTATATGATGTGAAAGTACATTCAACAACGAATCTAATTGTATTGATTTGTTATTGTATATGTTAATATTTTTGTTTATAAACTTTGTCAAAGTTGGTAAAGCTTGACTTTGACCAAAACTAATATGCGGAGTAAATAAAAGCGGAGGCAGTATTAACAATACCACTCCATGAAGATGCAATACTCTCCTAATCTGCATGGCAGGTTGATGTATATCTTAATGTGTTCTAAGTGTCCCATATAAGCATAGATGTTGCCCTGTAGAACATCTTTTGAAGAACACACCTACATGAGTCTGGTTGTTAAACGTCGCAATCTATGAAAGTAGGATGCTCTCTAGTAAACTCATGAAAGATCTCGGAGTATGACACATAAGCTCCACCCGTGGGGAATTCCCACGGTAGCCTAGTATCGGTCAAGGCTTTGTGTGAAGCTAAATTCGCAGAAAACTTGCAGTTCAAGGCCTAGTCTACTGTTTAAGTTGCTTAATACTGTAGAATAGAGTTCTAGGTGGAAGTTCAACTTAATAGTCTCCAGTGCAGTACTGGTATATAAAATAGTGTTTTGGAACCAAAGACAAATTTTGTGTGCCTCTGGGATCTGGTGGGGGATTGCCGGAATTTGGTCTATTTTTGGCCAACCCAATAGCCATTTTAGAAATTCCTAATAAATCCTACATGCCCACTTAGCCCATTCGTGCAGGGCAAGAGATGGGACTAAAGTTTAGTCCCACATTGCTAGTTTGGTAGGAGTTGGACCTCCTTATCGGGAGGATGTTTTCCCCACATGTATGAGCATGAGAACAAGAGGGACATACACGCGCGCTCCTCCGCCACCCGCTTTGCCACGCCATGCCTTGTCATGACGTGTCGTGGGTTGAGAGAATGAGCTGAGCCGATGTCTAAATTTTTGCTGTGCACGACTAGTATACGAAAGGTCACACGAAAGGTGAAAATATTTTTGCTATAGTGGAAATTGAACACAAATGGTGCATCCCTTCGGCTGATGGTTGTTTGCTTAGTCTCCGTCTCTTTGTTTTACCTCCCATCGCAGCCCGCTCGTCTCCTTCTATTGTGCCTACAAAAGAGAGGCCGCTCCTCTCCAGAGAGACACACCAGGACATTATCTTCCTCTCACCATCGAGTTCCAATCTCTGAGCTACTGCAAGGTTCTTCCCCATCCCGGCTTGCGGCATGCACCGCAGGTCGGAATAGTAGGCCTCCGGAACCCCACCTCTTTGAGTCATGTATGGGAGAAGGGTGATAAGGTTTTTGGGGAGCGCTCTGCGTGACTACTGACCGGTTCATCACGGCCGCCGACAACCACTTCCCCAACGACGACTTCTTCCCTGACATCGACAACGTCTTCAACGCCATGGCTGGCGAGGACGTCGACCCCAAGACGAGTGCTTCTGCCGCTGCTCCGTACATTCTCATGTTATTTCTATTTGAGTTCCTGCAACAGTTTCTCCTTCTAGTATCTGTTCTACATACGTTCTGTTCTAGTTCACATGTGCATACGCTATTTGCCCTCTCTCTGTTAGATTACGTGACTAGTTTCATCTCTATTATAATAGTCATGTTTTATCTACTATTTTTGTTAATAAAATCATATGGTAAATTGCTCATATTTCCAATAGATCCTACAAATGTGTGTACATGATGAATGCACCTAGTATTGATATTACAAGATTATCTAGTATCTATGTGGTATGTATTCTCATGAGAAATTCAAATTCTAACTAGTCCATTAACTATCTCTTGTCGGATCCTTT
Organism: Triticum dicoccoides; assembly: GCF_002162155.2. Taxonomy (NCBI): domain Eukaryota; kingdom Viridiplantae; phylum Streptophyta; class Magnoliopsida; order Poales; family Poaceae; genus Triticum; species Triticum dicoccoides. The sequence goes on from NC_041389.1 coordinate 551,890,948, forward strand.
TTGACTCTCGTTAAGTTTTCTTTGTTATCACATTATGGGGGAGTAATATGCTATGTGTATATTACAAGCCTAGAAAATGTGTAAATTTGAGTTATTGCCACTCAGAGTTGATATTGTAAATTATTCTGTTCCAAGGTGGCATGTTAGCTCTTCAAGAGTAACTTATTTATGTGTATGGTGTGAAGATGTTGTTGGATATTTTTGCAATCTACCACAGGGAATTATTTCCGAGTACTTCTTGTCTATTGACAATTGGTAATCATTTATGTGGTAGAATTTGTTGATCATCTTTACGTTGTTTTTTTATTTGCGTATCTCTTGCCAAGGTTTGTGTCAACTCCCGTTACCTGTCGTGCCACTTGTGGATCTTGTTGATTTCTTGATCTTGTCTAGTGTTTTTATAGGTATAGTGAAAGTGGTGATCCCTTCCTTGCGCATTTTGTTTTCAAATGCAAATTCTCTATAATGCACAACTCTGGGTGGAGCTATCCTATTTTCTATAGAACACCATTTTGTGATCCTTATCAAGTGTGTGTTGGTGGAAGGCAAGCAGTTTTTTTGGGTACTTTGTGCCATCATGAAACTTTGTAGAGGGCTTGGTTTGTTTGGAACCATCCTCTCTTTTGGGAGTTTGATATCTTTCATTTTGCATGTATCAATAGATATCTCATTCCTTGATGTATCTTAACTGATGTCTTCCAAGTGTTGATTTCTCCATTTGGTATCCTACTTTTCACTTGGTATTTCTTTTTCAATTGGTATATGTTCTTGAAAGTCTTTCAGCATGCATATTTACTTCATGTATTTTATTTGGCATGCTTTTTTCTTTGACCCAATATATTGGGGAAACTCCACCAAGTCTCTAATTTACTAAGATGTGCATGAAATTCAATTTCATATCTATATGCACATATTTATGTGGAGTTCATCCTATTTGTTTTTGGTTCTCTAACTCTTTGGTCCCAATGAGTTTGGGTACCATTTTTTTGTGTTGTTGTTCTAGGAACAATTGGAGATGCATTGGATGCTCGACTCACTCACAAGGAAGAGGTTGTCACCACGTGCTTATTAGAGTCAAGCTATAAGTATCAATGAGCGAAATTATCATCTACATCTTTCCTATGATATCTCGGTAACAAGTATCTACTTCATGCATGCATTTCTTGCTTTCAACCTTGTGTAGTTGCATCATGGCATGATTTTAGTGATTCGTTCTTCTGATACTTGTTTCCTTTTTCAAAGCATTCCAACAATGATCTCTTGTTGCTAGTTGTGATGTCTTTGATGTTCATGTGGTTGGAGTTCATTTATATACAATAAGAAAATATTAAGCCATGTGCTATGCTTTCCAAGCAAAGATCTTATTGCTATTTATGACTTCCTTGTGGATATCTAGTTCCTCCTTTTGTAACTATTTCGGGTGTACATCCATTTTGTAGATATATATCATTATGATTTTCATCTACCTAGAATCTTATACACTTGAGAGAAGTTGCATATCTTGCCGGTATCCTTTCTTTCGCACCCACCTATGCTTTCTCTTGTTATTTGTTCGGTGGCTCCGTGAAAGTTTTTGACTTCAGTGCGTGTCTTATCTCATAGCATCTTGATGCACTCTTTTGTGGTGAAGATTGTTTTCCTCATACTTGTCTTGACGAAGCTTTTGCCATTTTGATTGGCATCCCTCCTCTTGACAAGGATATCATTGTCTATCTTCACCTTGGGTTGGCACAACCTTTTGTTTTAATTTGCTTGTTGAGTGTGTGGGGGGGAGGGGGGGAGGAGGCCATTCAAGACTATGTTGATGCTTAATGCTCATTCTTATATTAGTCTTCTCAAGTGCTTTGCCATGACTCTCACACACATCAGTTTGGTTGAGCCTATTCCTAAGTTGCCTCTTTTTACATGTGGCTCGACCATTTGTTTGTTGCAAGTGCTAGGCTTATTTTCTTATCTTTGCCCACTTGCACTTGTTGTAAGTTTCTATTGATTTTGGGGGAGTGATGATCCTATTTTGTGTACGTTGTATCCAAATACAAAACTAAATAGTGCAAAAATCACGGGGAGCTTCTCTATGTTATTTAGAACACTCCTATGCTCATATCATAATATCTTTTATTTATATAGCTCTTAGGATCATTGGATTGGTTGGTTCAGTTGGTATCTTGTGATTGCTTGCTTCAATCTTTGGTATGTCTTTGTGCATATCATCCTTTTGCAATCTTTGGATTCTCATTATAGTTTGTCTTTCTCCAACTTTTTATCATTGGACATGTGTATTGCATTCCACTCACATTTTGAGAGATACACAATTTATGGAGGAACACATTTTATATTGGCCTACTAAGGTTTTTGCCTATTTTGGCAATCGATGTAAATGGGGGAAAAGTTTAGAGAGTTTAGTGGAGAAGTTTGGAGAGTTCTTTCTTCTTGCTTTCGTTTTGTCCCTAAGCATTTGCATGTCATGCTCATGCATATTTGTTGTTCTTTGCATGGTTGTGCATAATTCCTTATATAAACTCTCTTGGAAGTGATTGTCATCAATTACCAAAATGGGGGAGATTGAAAGAGCATGGTGCCCCAATGTGTGGTTTTGGTAATTGATGACATTCTCTATGGACTAATGGTTGCTTTGAGTTATATTTGAAGATTTTGTCCATTGGCATTTCTTGAAGTCCATGTGTTGGTTTCAAGGAGTTTATGAGATGACCAAGGTCTTATTCAAGGAATTATCCAAAGATTGATCATGTAGAACAAATGATACCGTTGGAAATATCCCTATACTAAAAAAATCTAAAGTTAAAAGAAACACATATTTTTTTAACCTAGGGAACTTTTGTTCAATATCATCAATGCAAATCCAAATGAGATTAGATGTTAGCTATCAGAATCTAATCGCATGAAATTTTACCTTAAATCAATTATATGACTGTGGATTTCTAGTTTGGATATACAAAAGTAATATTTATTGTATTTTCCATAAAATGAGCTTCCAGAAGAACATTTGTGTAATTTTCTCCTGAAGTATGCAATGGAACATTTAGTGATCAAAACTACATGTAGGAAGAATCATGTTAAGATGAGCGTGCTAGCGGACCATGTTTTTCAGTAAGCCCCAATTTGCACATCATGCAAATGCAATTAATCCTGATGTAATTGCATGCCAGCTATAAGAAATTGTTGTTTTACTCTTCGCTATAAAATTACACCTAAATGGACACTAATATCTAATTTGTTCATTTGCAGCCAAGTCATAGGAAGGATATGGAAAATTTGTGGCGATACGACACACTTGATCCTATCGAATGCATTGAACTCCATCTTACAACAATAGTATTGAACTCCTGGACAGATGTTAACTTCGCCAGGTTCTTTGTTTTGAATGCCAAGGTGCTCAAGGTAATGGAATTTGGTGTTTGTGGTAGGTGCGATGAGAAATGGATGGCTAATCAACACAGGCAGCTACAACTGGACAATAGAGCTTCTAGAGATGCTCGATTTGATTATGCCCATGATAGTGTCTCCTCTAGGTTTTGCTTTAACAAGTACATGCATGACATGTGGATAGATGATCCCTTTGATAGCTCACTTTGTAGGAGTGCCTCTACGGTGCCAGAACTTTACAAGATATCCACATGAAATTTACTTGCAACGAGGAGCTGCTATTTCATTTTTCAACTAGCATATGCCAGAAGGTAGCAGCCATGCTTTGTTTTGCTGAAGTGCTGGAAAAAAAACCTTGGAATTACTACCTTGCCCTGTATCTAAAACAGCTGAAGTGATTGTATCCTGTGTAGTATCTTCACATTGTTACTGTTCAGCGAGTTGTCTCTTTTATATAATTGTGGTGGCATACTCTGCTAATTACTCCCTGGGTAAACTAATACAAGGCTTCACTACTTTATTTATCTAAAAAGTCTTTTATTAGTTCCCAAAGGAATACTACCTTGGGCATTTTGCCAAAGTTGTCTCTTTTACATACTCTGTTAGGTTGAAAGGCTGCTAAAATACAATTGCATCTGAAGGTAAGTAAGCAGAGCATGCATGATTTTCTGTCTGCAATCTGATTCGGAACAGTTCTTCCAGCCACGCGCATTGCCGCAGGCACAAGTATAAATTTTGAGGCGCCGCTCTGGCCCCTAGATCAAATCCTACCTTTGCCTGTCCCCCGGACGAGACTTGCCTGCTCCCCCGGCATGTGCCCATCCGTACTCCCGCGTACGTGGTTTGTTTTGATTGGAACAAAATAAGACCCAGCCCCACCCCCTTAAAATTAGGGGGAGATGATTAGATTAGAAAGAGAAAGGGAAAAAAGACAGCCATCGGATGAAGTGGGAGCACGGATGGGAGCATGGGAAGGGAGCAGGCAAGCCGGATCCCTGCCCCCCATAGTGTTCCTGACTTGTAAATGTGTACCTGACCTCTGTTCTTCATTCCTGGGGACCGGGGACGACAGGCTCTTTGTGTCCGCTGTGGTGGGCTCGTTGCCATTTGAAGAGAGACTGCTAGGATAGGAGATGATGGTGTGCCGGTGAGGATGTAGGGGGCGCATACTGGCAGATCGAGAACGTTTTTTTTTTACAATCACCGAGGGCGATGGTTTGTTTCCTTGAGGGTCTTTAGGATAAATGTACATGAACATTTGTTGAATATGTGTGGAGAGATTTCCGACTTGATGCCTACATCAGTGCTTCATATGGACGGCAACCCAATTGAAATCGACATCACAACCAAATTGCGGGAGCCAGAAATCAAATTTCCATAACCCACCCGTCTCCACCGAAGAAGAGTTTCATCCATAAGAACACAATGAAGATGAAATTGCGAGTGACATGCTGCCTGGATGTTTCGTCCTGGACCTCCTGTTCGGTTGCCTGCGTGGAAAAACCAGCAAATGCGTAGTTTTTCTAGAAATAGCATTTTTTTAGGGATTTTGAGAAATAGCAAATGCTTAGTTTTTCTTGAGAAACAGCAAATGCTTTTTTTTAGGGGTTAAAAGCAAATGCTTAGGTGTAGGCTCGCTCGCTTTCATGCTAGTGTGGTCCGGCCCATACATTGATAGCTAGCACTACCACAGTGCGGTATGGGTAGCGCAGCTGAACCTTTTTTCTTCCGTCTATTTTTTATTTTCATTATGTTTATTTAAAATTAAAAATATTAAATAATGTTCAGGTAATTAAAACACTATGTGAATTCAATTATTTTTGTCATTTAAAAACATTTCTCGAATTCAACATTTGTTCATAAAATTTAAAATAGTTAGCAAACTTATACCGCACTGTGAATTCAAAAAATATTCACACATTTCGAAAACAGTTTGTGAATTCTAAAAAATTTCATGAATTTTTATTTTTTTTAGATTTCAAAAAATGTTTGTGAAATTAAAACATGCTCATCGATTTCAAAAAATATTTGCGAAAACCATAATGTTCATGAAATAAAAAAACACGAAAAATGTTTGTGAGTTTTATAAAGTTTTCTTGAATTTCAGAAAATGTTCACAAAATCAAAACATCCATGGATGTTCATGATTTTCAAAAAATGTTTGTCAACTTCAAATGAAATTTATGAAATATTTGCGTATTCAAAAAATGTTCATGAACCATAAAAATATTCGCAAAATTCAAAAAGTGTTTACAATCAAAACATTCATGAATTCAGAAAATATTCACGAAATTCAGAGAGTATTTACAAAATCAAAACATTCATGAATTCAGAAAATGTTCGTGAATTCAAAAAAATGTTTGCAAATTTCAACAAATATTCACGAATTTGAAAAAATGGCCATGGGAACGCAGATTCTCTAGAAGCTTTGCATGCAGGCTTATTGTGCACCTCCACCCTCCGCACATATTATCTTCTTGACTGGTCGCAACGTTTCTTGGTGCAGATTGGTTGAGATCATCCTTATTATCATCTCCATTTCTTGCACAGTGATCTCTTGTGGGACTGCATTTGTCTCGCACCGTCAACACCGCAGACGACATTTGTCTCACGCCCACTGATTAGCACCACAGACGACATTTGTCTTGCACCCACTGGTTAGCACCACAGACGACATTTGTCTTGCACCCACTGGTTAGCACCACTGATTTGTCTCGCACCCACTAGTTAACACTACTAGTGCTTCTACGGCTGCCTCCTAGAGGTTCACTTATTCTGTTGAAAGCAGATCATCTAGATCAAGAACTTGCATGACTACGGTCTCCACCATGATGGTAGAACCTGACCTAGGTCAAGTGCTTCTATGAAGGCCGTTGTCGTTACAGAGAACTGAGAGAAGCTTGGATTTTCCAGCAAAATATTCTTCTTCTCGATGGACGACTTAATCTGGTCAAGCTTCTCATTGGTGGTGTACTTGAGAAGCAATAACTTGGCTGCCACTTTGGTTAGCACCACATGTTCGGTTCGCTCTGTCTCAAAAGGCTTTTGGGGGTCTGTCTCAAAAGGTAAAACAAAGTAAAAAAAGATATTCTGACTTGGGCCTGCTATAGTAAGAGGCCCAATACCCAAGCACCTGAGGCAGGCCCACTGCTCATCGTGGCGGCGGTAGGAGGAATCCAGTCAATCGTCGCAGCTTGGGCTCGAACCTGACAAGAAACCCTCGCTGCCGGGACGGGAATCAACACCTAGCTCCATAGCGACAGACAACACGACGAGGGCTAGGAGGAAGACGATGACGGGTCCAGGTCAAGCGCATCGTCTTTATCGACGCACTGTTTATGTGCTTCTCATGGAGCATGTTTTTTTAGAAGCACTATTTCTATGCTTCTCATGAAAGCATGAATTTTTTCTTTTTCGAGAGGCAGAACTGATCTTCATAATTATGTTTTTGCTCAAAACATAGGGAATACCTGGAAAAACAGAAAAGCCAAAAAAGTCCATCTAAACCCAAATACACGCATAGATTTTGTTTCCTTCAGAAGAAGTGTTCTGCGGAAAATTCTATTTGACGCTAACTGCGTCAAAATGACGAGCTTTCGCACAGGTGATCTCCCCGAGCGCAAGAATTGGGCCGGCCCACTTCCCCACTGAGAGGCAGCCGGTTTTGGGAACCTTCCAGAAGGTTCCCCTGAACCGGTTTCTTATTTTTATACCAGTTTTATGGTTTTCTTTTTTTTATGTTTTTTCTGATTCATTTCCTTTTTCCCATTTTCTGTTTCTTTTTCTTCTTTTCTTTCCTTTCCTTTCTTATGTTTTCTTTTTTCGTTTTTTCGTTTTTATTTCTTTTGAAAATTGTTTGAAAATTTAAAATTTGTTGGTGTTTCAAAAAAATGTTCAAAAAATTGAAAAATGTTCGTATTTAAAAATTTTGTTCATAAGTTGAAAAATGTTCACGTTTTTAAAATATTGTTTCGCGAGTTTCAAAAATTGTTCTTGTCTTAAATCAAAATTTTTGGAATGTTTTTATTCATTTTTTCGCAATTTTAAAAAAATGTTCCTGTTTTAAAAATTCTTCACAAATCCCAAAATTTGTTCATATTTGGGAATTTTAAAAATGTTCCTGTTTCATTTTTGCAGGAGATTCAAAAATGTTCCTTTAAAAAAATGTTCACAAGTTTAAAAACTCGTTCAAATTTTGTTCAGGAATATTGACATATGTTCAGATTTCCAAATTTTGTTTTGGAATTTGGAAAAATGTTCCTGTTTCAAAAGAATTGTTCATGATTTTCAAAAGTAGTTCACTATTTCAGAAAATTAATTTTGTTTTAAAAATAATTATTGTTTTCTATATTAGTTCACAATTTCGATAAATGTTCACAATATTTCAAAATTTGTTCTCGTTTTCAAAATATGTTCTCAATTTCAAAGAAATCCAGGTTTCAAAAAATGTTCTTGTTTTCGTAATTTGTTCACTATTTCAGAAAAATGTTCATGTTTCAAAAAATGTTCGGGAATTTCAAAAAATGTTCTCGTTTTCAGGTAGAAACACAATTTCAGAACAATGTTGATGTTTGAAAAATGTTCGCGGTTTCAACATTGTGATCGCAATTTCAAAAAATATCCCTGTGTTTTTTGTTCGCATTTCCAAAACACATATGAATACAAATATTGTTCGCATTTTAAAAAAAATATTCATGTTTTATTTCTTTTGGGTTTGAATTAAAAAAATGTGTTTTTCAATTTTTGTTTAAAAATATCATTTGTGGTCTTAGAAAATATTTAGGAATTTCCAAAAAAGGAAATAGAACATCACATTTTTCGAAAACTGTTTGTAATATATAAAATAATTGCGTGATTTCAAAACTGTTTGCAACTTTAAAGGAATGTTTTTCAAATCTCAACCTTACTGTGTATTCTTATAGTGTTTTGCACCTTTATGTACATCCGCCATTCTCTGGCTTAGTGGCTAATGGCTCACAGTTGTGACTGTGCTGTGTCTGAGGTCCGGGGATCGAACCCTGTCGTTCTCGATTGTTTTGTAGGTATTTTTTGCTATCGCGTGATAGGAAAACAACGAACGGGCGCGTTGGTGGGCCGGCCACGTGGCACGTGACGGCGGCTGGACACATCACTTTATGCGCTCGCATGCCAAAAAATTGGGGAGCCCCTATTCGGCGCCTTCAGCGCCACCGAAGGCAGCTGGCGCCTACGACAGCGCCTGGTGGGCCGGCCCACGAACGTGCAGCCAAAAAAATTGTAATATTGCGAAAAAAATTGAATCCCTGTGAATCGAACTTGCGAACTCACACTCATCTTCAAGTTTGGCCAACCAGTGCACCTACAGGCTGCTTGTGGTTCACTTCAGCGCGAATTAATTTAAGAACCACAGTAGCAGCGCTGCTTATTGTACAGCCCCTCACTTGCATTTCTGAATTATTTGAAAACACTAACGAAAAACGTGAAAGTATGGAAAAAATGTGAACATATTTGGAAAGTTGACAAACATGCATAAAAAAGTTGGCCAATGTAAAAAAGGTTCATGTATTCAAATAAGTTCACGAATTCAAAAAATAAAAGTTCATGAAATGGAATAAAAGTACACTAATTATTTTTAAAAAGTTCATAACAATGAAAATCGAACATCAGTTTTAAAAAAGTTCATGGATTTGAAAGAAGTTCACCAAATTTGAGAAAAAGTTCACTAGATTTGAAAAAGTTCATCCAATTTTTAAAAAGTTCATCAACTTTTCAAAAAACTTCATCAAATTTGAAAAAAGTTCACCGAGTTTGAATAAAGTTCATTGATTTTCAAAACAGTTCATCAAATTTTAGGAAAAACTCTTCGAATTTGAAAAAATTTCATCTAGTTTGAAAAAAGTTCATTGATTTTCAAAATAGTTCATCAAATTTTAAAAAATTTCATCAAATTTTAAAAGAGTTCTTTGAATTTGAAAAAATTCATCGAATTTGTTTGAAAAAGTTCATCAAATTTGAAAAAATATTTATCAATTTAGAAAAACGTTTCACGAATTTTAAAAAAGCGCGCATTAAAGAAAATAAAACGAAGGAAACAGAAAAGGATAAGAAAAAAAGTAAAAGAAAAAAAACGAACTAAAGAAGGCAGGAAAAACAGAACAATCAGTCAAGTAGTGAGGTGTAAGCTGGTTGGTCCCTGTTCCAGCATACTTTTTGTGGTTTGTAAAACTACTATATGGGCCAGCCCAGTGCGGGACGCTGCAGGCGCCCGTTTGCGGAATACACGTTAGCGGGCAGGCGCCAAATAGGATGCACATGGATATTTGGGCCGCAACGGTCTACCGGCCCCGTACATGACGGACTTCGGCCCGCTACAGCTAGAGGCAGCGTAGCAGGCCAGTAGGAGTCCGGTCAATCGTCGTGGCTTGGGCTCGAACCCGACGAGAAACCCTCGCTGCCAGGACGGGGATCGACGCCCAGCTCCATCGCGGCGGACGGCGCCACGAGGGCTAGAAGGAAGACGACGACGAGGTCCAGGTCACGCGCAGCGTCTTCGTCGACTCCACTGGCGACCCGTGCGCGGCGGAGCGGGGGAGGCTCCGGCCCGCTGCCGATCACTCAGGTATGAGCTACAACTACTACTACTGCTACTAGTGTGTCAGAGCTGAAGTATCTTCAGTCCCGCATCCCCTACGCACTTTGGGGGCAAGGCTGGTTTATAGATCCCGACGTTAATTAGCAGGGTTAGAGCATTACTAGTAGAACCCTCAAACCCTCAAACCCTTATAGCAGTTTTAAGGGTTGAGAAGTGCCAGATTTTGACACTTTTAAGGGTTGAAAAATAGGGGCAAAGACTAGAACCCTCAAACCCAACCCGTAAACTGCTTTAAGGGTTGGATTTGAGGGTTCTAGTCTTTGCCTCAACCCCAACCTTTAAAACTATCATTTGACATCTCACAATTTATGACAACAAGAACACAATCAACTTCCAAACAAACTACCAAATGACAATCATTAATGCATGGTTTAATAGTTTACATCACAAAATCATCATCTTCCTCCTCTCATCGGCAACATCACCAAAAGTTGCACCTCGGCGCCATCTCCTAGACCACAAGCGGGCTCCATCAAGCATCTCCATCGGCACCGGTGGAGTCGTACACACCGCCATCACCACAACTACTCATCGGAGTGTCACCTCGAAAAGTAGAGGACGCAACACGGAACATCCTCTTCCTCTCCGCGATGTCCTCCTTGTAGTCCTTCCACCATTGCAATTGGTCTTGATCCATGTCCTTCTTGGACATCATCATGTGCTCTTTCTCTTCCACCATGAGTTCTTTCCATACCTTTGCCTCTTTGAGTTTGATCATCCTCTCCTCCAACTCGGCCTTGCGCTTTGCTTCTTCACTCTTTGCTTCAACTTGTGCAAGCTTGACCTTTTTCTTCTTCTCAGTGATAAGAAGCTTCATCTCCAATGTCTTCGTTGTCAATTCCTCTCTTGCCTTCATCATGTGGTCCATCTTCTCCCTTAGGCTTGACGCCTCTTCTTCCATCTTCACCCTTAGCTTGCCCTTCTTGTTTCCCTCGGGCTTGCCCACGTTCCTCTCCTCCTCATCTTCACTATCGTCCATCCTTAGCATTGTCGACTTCTTGGGTGCGGTCTCTTGATCCCTCAACTTCCACTTGTCAAAGGTTTGAAGAATTGACCAAACATGCTTAAATGGGAATGGCTTGCCCTTGGAAGCGGCCATCTCCTTGTACCTCAAGCCGGCAATTGTCTCCTATCAACCACACATAAATCACATAAGAACCCACCAATAGCATAGTGCACACACATAATCAAAATAGTGAAGAAATATGTACTCACATAGTCACTCTCCACGGTTCCACTAGGTGGTGCATCCCTCACTTGGTCCATGGCCGCACTCCAACGAGAACAAGCGGGCTTGATCAACTCCCACCGGCCTTGAAGCGACCGGAAAGTGCGATGGATGAACCCACTATTCTTCGGCTTGATCCTACAATAGACGTCCTCGATCCTTTGCCAATAGAGTTTACCGGTTTGATCGGTGCCGATGGTAGCATCCATTCCCACAGCTGCCCAAGCACGAACCAAGAGGACATCTTCTGCCTCGGTGTAGTTTGTCGACCGCGCGTGTGGGCGGGAAGCGGCGGTGAATGCCTCCACCCCTATCTCGGCCACCTCCTCCTCGTCATCCCCTTCATCCTCCTCATCTTCCTCCTTTTCCTCCAAGTCGTCGCCAACCCTAAAGGGGTCTAGAGGCGGAGCTCCGAGGTCCACCTCCGCGTTTTGGAGGAGGTCCATGAACGAGGATGGGGTTGCCATTTCCTCGAACACCTCGTGCGCGGCGGGAGGAGGTTCGGCGACGGTGGCGGGCGGGGCCGCGGCCGCGGCGGCGGGCTTCTTCCGCGGCTTCTTCACGGCCGGGGACGAGCCGACGACCTCGGAGGAAGCCCCTCGAGGCCCACGGTCGGCCGCCTTCGGCCGGCTCTTCTTGGGGGCGGGCGCGGCGGCCGTGGCGGCGG
>NC_041389.1:551903362-551921313 GCF_002162155.2 Triticum dicoccoides
GCGGCGGCGGGCGCCGGGGCGGGGACGGGGGCCGGGGCGGGAGCCGGGGAGCCGGGAGGAGGCGCGGCGAGGACCGCCCGCCGCCGCTTGGCCCCGACGTGGGTCGCCGCCACCACGTCGGCCACGGTCGGGTGGGCGGGGGCGGGGGCGGGGGCCGGGGTGGGCGAGGCGGCCGGGGCAGGCGCGGCGACGGCGAGGCCCTCCATGGCCGGAGAAGGAGGCCGGGAGGAGGAGCAGTTGGCTCCCGCGCTAGCGAGGAGCGAGCGAGCGAGTGCGGGTCGGGGGGCGATTTTCCTCTCGACCCCTACTTCTACGGATTGCAAACTGGTTTGAGGGTTGGACCTCTAATTTTTTTTACGGGTTAGAGGGTTTAGAGGTTCTAGTCTACGGCGTTTTTTCCGCGAAAACTGTAAAAAAACAGTTATTTTTAGGGGTTTGAGGGTTTGAGGGTTCTACTAGTAATGCTCTTAGCCACCAAGCGAACGTAGCAGCAAGCATGCTAGGGACGGTAAGTCGGTAACACTATTGATCTCTCATGTGCATTTATAATAGATTTCTCAGCACAGCCTGTTCGTTTTTAAGCATCATAAGTATTTAGTGATGTACTAGCTTGTATCGGTATCCTATTGATTTGTATGCTGTAGATCTCAAATGGATGTTATCATTGAAAGAATTCTGCAGCTGATTTTCATATTACTATTCAGCCCACACCCCACAATGGCACTGCTTCTTAATCCAAATCCAGGACAACAAACCTCTGAAAACCATCACATCTATCAAATCAGTATGTGAACATAGCATGTTTTGCACCATCATGTTATTAGAGATAACATTGATGATTTAGTTGCTTTGATCATGCCTACAACCACTGCAATCAGCAGCATCACACATCTTGTTAGAAGTTTTGGAATCATGTGCCATGCATAAGTATCCAATGTGTGTGAGCCTGCTACTGCTAGTACGCTGCATGCAACGGGTTTAGCTATAGACATTTGGTCGTTTGAGTCACTTAAGTTTGTATATGTTGGAACGGTGTTCTTCAATGGCAGTATCTGAATAGTTTTTTGACGGTTAACGGCAGGAGCTCTGCTTTTCATTATATAGGAGAGGGAAAGACTGTACAGACTGAAACCAGTCAGAACAAAGGATAGTAGAGAAAAGAAAAGAAGGGTCCAATTCCTAGATCAGATTTAATTTGTGTGTGAGTATCCCGAGGATTGTGGCCTGCCTAATAATGGAGCTTGCAACCTCTGTGATCAAGTGCTCGAGTCCCCAGCCCACCTCCTGTTGCACTGCCCCTTCGCGCGTCAGGTATGGCATTTGATCGCGGGTTGGCTTGGCCAACCAACACTCATCCTGCCAATTGGCTCAACCTGCTCCCTCTCAGACTGGTGACGGGAAAGGGCTTGCAGTCTTCCTCCCTACCACCTGTCAGTTGCAATCTATGGGTGTTGGCATATTTGGAAGGAACGCAACAGGAGGGTGTTCGGCAAAGCTTCTGCTAATGCTGACCAGGTCGTCCATTTGATCAAGCAAGACATGGTTCTAGTCGGTACCCGCATCACATGGAGCACGCTCGACGAAAACGAGCCAGAACCTGAACCTGACTAGTCACTTTTTATTTATTTTTCTTGGGCCCTAGGGAGCCCTGATCCCTATCTGTGTAACTGAACTCTATTTGCTTGCCCTCTGCAATTCATTGGCAGTACAACTGCCGTTTTCCCTCAAAAAAAAAAAAAAGGATTCTCTTGTGATGGGTTTACTTCTGTAAACTGTTTGCACTTCAGGCTCATTTAAATGACTACTCTCTGTTCTTGAATGAAAGATTCCAAGTTGAGGCGGAGAAAATACTTGTCTTCTACTTGTGCTCTTCTTCAACAAATGTGTTCTTGATCTTTTATAGATTTATTTTGGCAGCAGCGGCCATGGACGATGTAGCGGGTTCCTTATCCAAGAACTGGAGGCCGGACGAGCTGGAACCGCAAGATCCCCCGATGAGCAGAGATGGAGGCAGCGGTGACGATAATGGGAATCCCGACCTCATCAGCCGCCTTCCTGAAGAGATTCTCGGCAGCATCCTCTCCCTCCTCCCTACCACCAAGGGCGCCGCGCAGACATCTGTTCTATCCTCCGGGTGGCGTCACCTTTGGCGCACTGCCAGTGCCCCGCTCAACCTTGTCATCGACCAAGGCCCCATCAGCCAGGAGAGCAAGCGCATCACCATCGTCTCCAAAATCCTCGCCGCGCACTCTGGTCCTGCCCGCTGTCTCTTCTTCAACCAACCCGGTGGCATTTGCCTCCGCCGTGAGTTCTATGCCAAGTTCGACAGCTGGTTCCGGTCCCCTTCCCTCAATGGCCTTGAGGAACTCTACTTGTATGGAGGTGACATGTTGCCGTGCCTGCTGCCATCGTCCGCACTCCGCTTCGCACCCACCCTGTGCTTCGCCAGCATCGGCCACTGCGATTTTGCCTTGATTAATGATGCCCTTGTGCTTAGCTTCCCTCGGCTGAAGCAGCTCAAGCTCTATCATGTCTCCATCTCGGAGGTGACCCTCCACCACCTGCTTGCCGGCTGCACTATGCTACAGAGCCTTGACCTTCGATGGGTCCGTGGGCGCAGCAGCATCCGGATCATCTCGCCGACTGTCCGAAGTATTGGCATATCTGTTTGTGACTACTACGATGAAAAGCTTGTGTTCCCGGAACTTGTTATTGAGGATGCACCTTGCCTTGAAAGATTGATCCCACATGGTTTAAGGGGTGGTCCAAGGACAATCAGGGTCATCGCGGCGCCAAAACTGGCAGTGTTGGGCTACCTGTCTAGGCTAATCTCTGAACTTGTTATTGGAACCGTAAGTGTTAAGGTAGACCAAGTCTTGTTCTTCTAGAAACTTGCATGATGAATTTGTCTATTTCCTATTTGCATCGCAGTCTTTGTTTTCTTGATGTGCCATGTGTATCTTTTTTTCTTTCAGGAAATGATCCCTATCATGTTCACCACGACAGTAAAGGTCTTGGTTCTACAATCTGTCGGCCCTAATCTGGATGCAATTGTTGCAGTCCTTAGATGCTTTCCCTGCATGGAGAAGCTGTACATTCAGGTGAAATATCTTTCTTGTTAAATGTTAGCCACTCCAGCAGAAAGTGTAAAATTACATGGATTGAAACCCAGTTTCAACTTTCATCAGTCATACATCTCTTTAGATACCTAGCTTGGACATATAGTACATTTCTGGTAAAAGATTTTATTGTCAATTTCCCCAAATTTTACTATGACAAATCTAGTGGTCAAAACTGCCTAGACTAGAGGAGACTTTGAAGTTAGAAGCAATCTGTGTTTTAAAGTTAAAGGGGGTGGGGGTGGACTATATTGTTCAATAATCCTCACTTACATTGTTACACATCATGCAACTAATTGGATGTGGTTAATTGCCAGCTATCATAAACTTACTCTTTTAGTTCCTACAAAAACAATACTGTTTCTACTGCTATCAAGTACTTCCTCCGTTCCTAAATATAAGTCTTTCTAAAGATTCCAATATGGACTGCATACGGAGCAAAATGAGTGAATCTACACTCTAAACTACGTCTATATACATCCGTAGGTAGTCCATATTGAAATCTCTAGAAAGACTTATATTTAGGAACGGAGGGAGTAGTAGTAACTAAAAACTTAAATTTTCTTTTTGCAGTCACGTCCTAGAAAGGACATGAAAAATGTGCAGCAGTATGACACACTTGTTGATCCTATCGAATGCCTTGACCTCCATCTCAGAGCAATCGTAGTGAACATGTATCAAGGCTTGGGACCAGATGTTAACTTTGCAAAGTTCTTTGTTTTGAACGCAAAAGTGCTCAAGGTAATGAAATTTGGTGTCTATGGTAGTAACTGCAATGAGCAATGGATAGCTGATCAGCACAGAGAGCTACAACTGGATAGCAGGGCTTCTGGAGATGCTCGGTTTGATTTTGTGAGATATAATGGTGAGTGCACGTTTTCCAATATGAAGCACACGCATGATATGTGGATAGATGATCCCTTTGATAGCTCACTGTGTAAATGTTGTTCACCGGTTTGATGCCTGTTTATCTTGTCATCTCTTTGGTTCCAGACATTCTGATGTGTTTTATGTAATGAGCTTCTGCTTAGACAACTTCTACTACCTTCTGGCATATGCTAGTTGAAAATTGAAATAGCAGCTCCGCGTTGCAAGTTGCAACGTTTTGTCAGCATATTTGTTTGGAATTGCAAATGAAATAGCTATATCTTGGTTTGCTCAAGTGTTGGGGAAAATCTGGGAATTACTGGACATTTCAATGTGGAATGCAGTGTTTTGTTTTGCTCAAGTGTTGGGCAAGATCTGGGATTTTCTGGTCTATGAAAGTGTATCTGAAACAGCTATGTTTTATTTTGCCAAAGTTCTGGGGAAAATCTTGGAATTATTTTACCTTGCCCTGTATATCTAAAACAGCCAAAGTGGTTTGATGCTGTGTAGTATCTTTTCGCTATGACAGTTCAATGAGTTGTCTTTCTTATATAATTGTGATGACGCACTTTGCTAACTACTCCCTCCATCCCAAAATTCTTGTCTTAGATTTGTCTAGATACGGTCTGGAGCTCCTATTCGGCGGCCTGCGTGATAGAAAGCCGCCATCTTATGTAGTTTTCTTTTAAGAAACACCTGTAACTTTATTCATAAGCATAATAATATTCATAAGCATAATAATTACAGGTACAATGATTTAAACGTATGATTTAAAAAAAATACAAAGTAACTCCTATGACTAAGAATACAATGAAATCTCTTGAAAACACCTTGTTCGCAGTATCAATCTCTGCTCGAAGAAATACTCTAAAGACTTTGGTAAGAGGCTGTAATTAGACTGCAGCAATGATGCTGTCACTCTTTTGCCCACAAGAACATTATCAATAATGGTTTTTAAAAGCGCCTTGTCTCGCCCATCCAAAAAGATGGGAAGCCTTGATCGCTGAACGTACTTGGGCCGGGATGATCTCTTAGAAGTGCAGGCTGTCGAATCACTATATCTTCATCACGGTGTCGATAAGATTTCACCTCCAAAGAACCAGACTAACAAAAAAAGCTTGACACAGCAACATAAACTCATTAGATCCGAATAATCAGATCTATGAGAACAGAAAACTCTCTAACCTCATAACACCGCCAAAAGAACGAGAGTAAATTTATTCTCATAACACTATAATGATCACTAGACGTTGACGAAGAACAACGTAGGTTTTGAAGATCCGAGGTTTCCCCACCTCTCAACGCCAAGATGACAGCCGTGGATGAGGGGACCTAAATTGGCAGCTGCGACAACGGCACGAGAAATCGTAATCCTGCGACGAATATTCTGATGCCAGCTTGTGTAGGTGTACGCTGGCTCGTGTTTTTTTACCAGTGTGGGCCAACCCATAAGTGTAATAGTTAGCACTACCACGGTGCAGTACGGATGCTGATTTTATTCCTTCTATTAGTTATTTATTTCCATTGTTTTTAATAAAAATATTTAAAAAATATTAAATAATGTTCAGATAATTTAAAATGTTTGTGACTTCATTTCCTTGTGATTTTTTTGCGAATTCAATTCTTTTTAGAGAATTCAAAAATTGCTCACAAAAATTCTGAATTGTTGAAGAAAACGAAACAAACATGAAATCTGAAAAATTTCACGAATTAATAAAATATACATAAATTTTTAAAAGTAATTGCAATTTTTTCATGAAATTCAGAAAATGTTTCTGGATTCGATCTTTTTTCCAATATATTATTTTATGAAATCAAAACATCCGTGGATTTAAAAAATATTTGATATTTTTCAAAATGTCTGCAAATTTTAAAAACTATTCGTCAATTTTAAAAAATGGCCGTGGGCTCTACGAGCTTTGCATGCAGGCTTATTGTGTGCCCTCCATCATCCACGTAGATCATCTTCGTGACTAGCCGCAATGTTTGTTGGTGCAGAATTTGTTCTTGTAATAGGGCTTGCATCCTCCTCCTCTCCTCTTGGTCCTTCAGATCTTGGGAGATCATCCTTACTATCATCTCCATCTTTTGCACGGTGATATCTTGTAGAACGACATTTATCTCGCACCCACTAGTTAGCACGACATTTATCTCGCACCCACTAGTTAGCACCGTGACATTTGTCTCACACCCGCTGATTAGCACAAACAGTGGTGGATCCAGGCCCCAGGCAGCCAGGGCCTCGGCCTGGGGCGTGGCTGGCCATCACTTCGTTGGCTATAGGTATAGCTACAGTGTTTTGTATTGTTTGGCATTGTACATACGTTGTTTGCCAGGGGCGTCGCTTTAACCTGGCACCGCTACTGAGCACAACTAGTGCTTCGGCGGCTGCCTCCCAGAGGTTCGCTTCTTCCGTGAAAGCAGATCATCTAGATCAAGATCTTGCATGACTACGGGCTGCATCAATGACGGCAGAACCTGTTCCTAGGTCAAGTGCTTCTATGGAGGTCCTTGTCGGTACAGAGAACTGAGGGAAGATTGGATCTTCCAACAGAATATTCTTCTTGATAGACGACTTAATTTGCTCCAGCTTCTCGCTGGCGGTGTACCTTTTTTTAGGGGACGCTGGTGGTGTACCTGAGAAGCAATAACTTTTCGGCTTTTTAGATGGATTTTAGGTTTTTTGGCTTCTTGTTTTTTCACGGATTTTTCTTAACTTTTTGAAAACTTTTTTTGGAAAAAAACTTGAAAAACGTGTTTTTTTGCTTCCGAGAAAGACACGGCCGTGCCTGCCGAAAACGAAAAAAAACACATTTTCTTCTTAATTTGTTTCCGCGAGAGGCACGGCCGTGTATCTCGGACACGTAAAAAACGTGTTTTTTCTTCCGCGAGAGGTACGGGTTTGCTTCCGTGAGAGGCACGTGCATGCCTTTTTCAGAAAGGAAAAAAAATGCTCCCGATTTGGTATTTTCGTCCTTTTTTCGTGAAATTTTTTCGTCAAAACCTATCAACATCAGATCTAGTTTTGAAGATCTTGACGTGAGGAATTCAATGATGAAAATGGTTCGAGATTTGGGCGCACAATTTAAGAGATAAAATCTTTTAAATAAACGGATTTACGAATAAAGGAAAAACTCTCAGGTTGCGACAAGTGACGCACACATGTTCGGTTCGCACTTGTGTCGTAACCTGAAGACCTTGATTTCGCCGCTCCGTCTCAAAAGGTTTTTTTTTAGACAAGCTCTATCTCAAAAGGTAAAACAATTTATTTTTTGAGACAAAAAAGTTTTTTTGAGACAAAAAAGGTAAAACAAATTAAAGAAACATTCTGACTTGGGCCAGCTACAGCAAGAGGCCCAATACCCAAGCACCTGGGCAGGCCCTTGACCAGTCAATCGTCGCGGCTTGGGCTCAAACCGGACGAGAAACCCTCGCCGCCGGGACGGGGGCGGGGATCGCACGCCCAGCTCCATCGCGGCGGACGGTGCCATGAGGGCTAGGAGGAGGACGGCGACGAGGTCCAGGTCACGCACAGCGTCTTCGTCGACTTCGCCGGCCGGCTGCCGACAGCTAGGGTAAGAGCTGAAGTGTCTCTAGTACTACTTACTTTGGGGCAAGGCTGGTTTATAGATCCCGGCGTTAATTAGCAGGGTTATCCACCAAGCGAAGCAATAAGCAAGGTAGAGCCGTACTGACAGTATCCTAGTGATCGCTCATATGCATCCAATGTAGATTTCTCAGCTCCTGTAGTTTGATAACAGCTATCGGTCAAACAATTCTGCGACTGGTTTCCAGTTCTATTCCCAACACTACACCAGTCTGTTAGAACTCCTTTTGTATGAAGTGAAATGTGCCCCATTTGCATGGGACCCATCGGTAAATAATGTATGAATTGAATAGAATCGATGGGATTTGAACACGGCTACTGAATCCAATTAACCAGTGAGCTACATTGGCTCTTTTGATCGTATACTTACCCTGTCTAAAATCGTATGTTGTTCCCGAATTCCAGATGCCTTAATTTGAATATGACCAAACAATTTCGAAACTTCATCCGAGATTTCTGAAATATGCCTTTATTCGGAATTTCGTGAAATTTCAGTCACAAAAGCAAAATGGGCAAAATCTGAAGTGGTAAAAACAACCGTTTTTTCCTTTATTGAAAGGCTTCAACAAAACAGTGAATTCATTAAAAATTACAATTTTGAAAAAATAGATAAAGAAACTGCTCACCAATTGTTCATGCCAATAGAATTGTACCGACCAAAAACCACAACCACACTTAGACATGAGCAGAAGTTTAATAAACAAATACATTAAGATACTCTTGCTTGAAATAAAAAGCACAACCATAGACACACAGTCGATATGCTTCATGCCAAAAGCAACCAAATGATATGAGTTAGGCGACCAAAACAGTTATGGCACCTGCATGTGCCCCATAGTAGTGTGAGCTGCAAAGAAATCATCATAGACGTCATCCAGCTATCTTGGCAATTACAGCGGATCATACTAGAGCAAAAATAGTACTGAAAGATCATAAATGTTAATCAACAATTTTGTAATGGGGAAAAAGAGAAATGGCACCTTTGTTCGAAATGGGGGCAGAGCTCAAGCTGTTTCTGTAAGTCACTCACAAGACAATGGATGGATGATATGTCGTCATTACCAACCTCAACATCGCAGTGGAACAGCTCAAATCTCTCAAGTCTTCTAGCAGTCTTTGCCACTTCTTTCAGCTGCTTATACACTCCACATTGCAGGAATATTTCTCTGTAGTTGCTGTTCTTTCGTACCATCCAGTTCATGAGTTCAAGTGTAGATCGCCTTATGCTAGGAAATTCTGTAGTTGGATACTTGTACAGTTCTAGTATCTTCTTAAGCTTCATGACGAATGTGTCCAGAGTAAGACTGACGCCGTCTAGTATTTTGACAAAATCACTTGCATCCAGGCCTTTGCAAATCTGGACAGTGAGGCCTATAAAACTGTCAAGCACCTTTCCTGCTTCAACCCAAGGGACATCATCCTTCACCGATGCAAAAAAAGGAAGACGTTAGCTTTGAAGGAAAAAAAAATCAGTTGTTCAATCCAGCATTTCCATCTACAGGTGAAGTACAGAAGATGCATTTTCTTACCCGAGCTAAACTTTCACTGCTAAATGCTGGATGCTCCAACTTGGTCGCTTCATCAACTATGGCTTTCATCACCTAATCAATTATCCAAAAAAAGTAAATTTTATTCTCTCTGCAAAGTTGCAGTCCAATGGAAAATAAGTGTCGAGGCACGAAAATAGGACACATCATGTAGATTACAGGCTGTGTGTAAAGAACAGAAAAAAAAATTAAGTAAACAAAATTACCTCTGGCAGTGCTCTGTCTATTACTAGCATGTGCTTAGTAGCATTTCCATGGGCATGGCCATGGGCACGCAGATTCTGTAGGAGCTTTGCATGCAGGCTTCTTGTGTGCCCTCCACCCTCCGCGTAGATTATCTTCTTGACTACCTGCAACGTTTCTTGGTGTAGATTGCGTTCTTGTAATCTGGTGGCGGCCTGCATCCTCCTCGTCTCCTCTCGCTCAAGGTCCTCTGGCTTTGGGAAGATCATCCTCACTATGGTCTCCATCTCTTGCACGGTGATCTCTTGTAGGACGACATTTGTCTCGCACCCACTGGTTAGCACTGCAGCATTTGTGTTGCACCCATTGGGTTGCACCGTGGCATTTGTCTTGCACCCACTGGTTAGCACAACTAGTGCTTTGGCGGCCTCCTCGCAGAGGTTTGCCTGCTTTGCTGAAAGCAGATCATCTAGATCAAGATCTTGCACGACTATGGACTGCACCCATGGCGACATAACCTGACCCAGGTCAAGTGCTTCTATTAAGACCGTCGTCGGTACAGACAAGCTTGGATCTTGCAGCAGAACATTCTTCTCCTCGATGGACAATTTAATCTGATTCAGCTGCTCCCTGGTGGTGTACTCGAGAAGCAATAAGTTGGCAGCCACTTTGGTGGTGTCTACCAGCGGCGCCTTGGAGAGGAGACACTCCTTCAGCTTCCTTATGATCTCAGGTGATCTCCCAATCTCTTGCTTTCCCCTTTTGTCCAGTGCTAGGCATGCTATGACTCTCGCTGCTCCCACATGCTCCAAGATTGTCCCGGCCAGGAGGTGTATACATTCTGAGGTTTTTTCCCTGAGCTCCTCCCCGACATGACCAGGTGTGGCAACCAGCTTGCTCAAGATTTTGAGTGACATGCCAACAATAATCTGTTGGTCAATCTTCTGTGTGGCAGTGGGAGGGATGTCCTCTTCTCTTTGAAGCAGAGGAATAATCTCTTGTTCAATCCAAGCGTCAGAGATGCTGCTGCTGCTGCCGTGCCTGTGACCGCCCTGGTTGAGGTTGGTGAGGTCTATGATCTTGGGCAGTAGATCACTGAGGTCCTTGGCCCGCCAACAGTTTTGTTGGATGTCTGTGAGCTTGTCTAGGATCCGCAAGCCGAACCAGACGAGGTCCACATCCATGTTACCAGCCGTCTCGAGCAGGGAAGAAGAGATGAGAGACATAGCTCGAGGACAATTGTCAACCGGAATATCTGGAGCTAGCTTTAGAACTACTCTGGCAGCGTGGCCTCTCATTTCCTTCTCCTCTGGTGTCCTAACCAAGCCTAGCACCTGGATCAGCTTCCCCATAGCGTCGGCGTCAAGGGAAGCTTGAAGCTCCCTGAGGGCCAGGGTGTTGTACTTCACTGATCTGAGGATGCGGTCCATGGCTCGGATCCCAACTAACTTGTCGTCGACGCCGGAGTCGGACAACACCAACTTCTTGGCGAATGTGATGAGGTTCATCTTGAAGGTGGCGCGCACATTCCCAGCGATCAACTCCAGGTAGTTGTCACTGAGGTAGCGGTACATTATTTCTGTGCCCGACGGCCCAAATAATCTGTATGAGAATCTGACGCGGAAACCTAATAATGAATCCAGGTTCAGCCGCACGACGATGAAGATGATGCTCTGGGCGAGCACCAGCCCGTAGAAGATGTTCAGGGACAGCTTGATGTTCTGGTGGTCTGCCGCGTACTTGTCCTTGGGGTCCACGTAGTCCTGCCTCTTGAGACGCCTCGAGGAGATGACAATGCATGTGGCGATGGCGGCAATCTCAGTCAGCCGCAGGGCGACAAGGACGACCATCCCCACCAAGCCTTTGTACATCTTCAGCTCCTCGTAACGTTTGGGTTTTATTCTACCCTGCAGCCTATCTCTTCTTGCTCTTCCAGATTGTTGTTGATGATGACGATGGATTCTTCTTCTTCTCCACCAACCGAGTTGTCGCTCCTGCTCGGCAGCCTTCTTAGCCTCTAGCAGCAATCCTGGTGTGCGTATGAAAATTTGGTATGTGGGATCCTCGTGACCACCCAAGATCCTGCGAATCGTTGAGTTGTTATGGTGCAATTTGATTTAATGAAATGTTAATCATTTGGATAGATGCATGATCGTGGTCTGGTATGATTAGGAGAAATGTTAGTACATCTAGTTTGATTAGTTAATTTGTTGGTGGATTTGTTAGGGAGCTATTTGTTCAATTAATTTCTTCTGCGTATGTATTTTTGCAATTGATATTTGGACTAGGGTGTGGAATGAGGGTGTATTAAGATGGATGATGTATTCCATAGCTGTTGTGACACCATGCTGCATGTCGCAACTCAGGTCTAAGCGAGCAGGGTGGGGAATTAGCTTCCTACTCATTTGGGGCAAGCACCTAGTCGAGAAGGCACCTCGTGGGATCAAGTTTCTTATTGGTCTCGTGGGCGTGCTGAATCTCTGCGATCTTAGCAATCCAAACCATTGCGCGTTCACATCCAGCAACCATTGACCCATCGTGAGGCACCTAATAAGATTCAAGTATGAGATCTTGCGTGCAACCCATCTATATTCTTTGGATCTAGAATGGGTCGTTGGCCCTTAGGGCATCTCCAACGACAACCCGTAAATTTCCCCCCGCATCTGTCCGTGGACCGCGGACTGGTCCGCGGGCACGGATATAAGAGACGGCCATCTAACTTTAGCCACATACATTTTATTAACAGTTCAAACCAACCGGACGGAATTCATGCGAACACGACGCTTTTCATTAAAATTTGGATTTTTATGGTCGATATTTCCATCGTTTAACTAAAATACTGAAAAAAAGGTAAATCCTATACCAACGGCTACCTCATACGTGTGGCTGCCCTGCCTTGCTGCACCACCATCACCGTCCGTGCCATCATCGATGTCGTCGCCGTCGTTCCTCCAGCGTCGGTACGTCGCCCGAGTGTCGCGACAGCCTTGTCCGACAATTGTCTGCCGCTCGCGGAGGAGCCTCTCCGCCTCCTGTTGCACTGTGCGAAGGGCCCCCGTGGCCACGGCCGACGTGGCCTTTGGAGCCTTACCGGCGGCCTTGCCGCGACCGGCATTCGCGGAGCAGTCGCTAAGCCACCGCTCCTCGCCGATCTTGGCGCCTGGCGGCTATCTCCATGGTGGTCACGGAGCGGTCGAGCTCCCACTGGGCGGTGAGGTCCGGGTCATTCCGGACCCATTCCGGCGCCAGGTCGCTATTGGCGAACGTGGAGCGCCGACCGGCATTGCGCCGGTCGTACCTCGCCACGCGCTCTGCCTTGAAGACCACATCCCGAGAGCCGGAGGCACCAGCGTAACCAACTCCTCCAAGGTAGTGGAGGATGTGGCCCCGCGCTTTCGCGATCGCCGGCGGCAGCTCCTCCTTAACGTCGCGACATTAGAGGTGTGGCAGTGCGGCATACCGTGGCAGGGACGCCGGCTCGTCCTTGATGCGGTATCCGATGTGGACGCCACGGTTGCGCGGGGGTAGGGACGACGATGGCTCATCCTTGATGCGGCATCCGATCTGGACGCCGCGGTTGCGTGGGGGCGAGACGAGCTCGTCCTTCACGGGACAGAGCGGGGACATCGGCTCACGCTTCACGCGGTTGCACAGCGGGGACGTTGGCTCCACCATCATGTGCGCCGGTGATGGCGGTGACGACCCCATCTAACGGAGCGAACGCTCTGTCAGCAGCTCGATCCGAGAAAGGAGGCGGGGCCATAGCTGCGGCGGCTGCTCCGGCTGCTGCTGCGGGCCTGGCCCTCCTCCTGGGCAGAGGAGCCGACCGCCATGGATGCCGAAGGGCCTGGAGAGCCACATCGGTGGCACCAAGAACCACCAGAGGAAGAGCTTCCGCTGACGCCGCCTACCGGCGCGGAGCACCATGACTTCGGCATCGCTTCTGGGATCGAAGAGGAGGAAGGGCTCGACGAGGTGGGTGACAGGGAGGCGGAGCGCGGCGGTGCTTGAGGAGGGGGGTTGCGGCTTTGTTCATATATACCTGTGGCTAGGACAGGCGAACGGGCTATCAGCCCGCTTCAATGTAGTGCAATGGCCGGAGTTGGTTCCTCATGAAGCTGCATCCGCATTGAAGCGGTGACTCCCGAGAGGTCGCGTCAGTTAGCGCTGCCCACCCTCCGGTCACATCGCGCGACATCAATGTCGACCGCTGCGTGCTCTGCGGCGGCATGAATGCGGCGCGGTAAGCGGCTCGTGCATCGGAAGAAATGCACGAGAGGGACGGATGGGGGGTTTGGGTGGGCCAAGGCGGTCAGACACGGGATTGAGAACGGTTCGGACTCCCGCAAAGCCCCCATGTTTGTCGCTAGTTTGCGAGAGAAATCGCGTCCGGACCGCCCCGCCGATCAATATAGACCCGCGTTGGATGGCTTCTACGGTCCAGACAGCACAGTCCGAACGGATGCGGGTGATTTATGAGTCCGCCTTAAAAATGCCATTAGACAACAATTGCCTCCACTTGAACCACAAGAACAAAGGGTCACAAACAATTCCCCTTAATCGATTGAGTGAACCTCAAAGCTATCGCTATTTGCCCCAACGAGATCCCTCGCTAGTGACCCATAGCTGGAATCCATTTCCAAACTAAGCTGAATTGATTCTATAATCTTGGACAAACATTTAAATGATTGACTTGCACAAAGATCAATACACCTCATATTCCGAAGGGGAAAAATTGTTTTTGTCACTATAGATTTTGTCAATTTTTCTTATGCAATTCCAAGTTTTGACATTTCACTTTTGTCACTCTTATTTTTGACAATCATCACAATTGCCATTCCCGTGCTAAGAGTGGCAAAGATAAAATAAAATTATTTTGCTTTTGCCACAGGATGACAATTGTGATAATTGTCAAAAGCTAAAAGTGACAAAAATGAAATGTCAAAATCCAAAGTGACATAAGAGAAATTGGCAAAATCTAGAGTGGCAAAAGCAAAATTTACCCTATTATGAAACGAAGGTAGTAATCTATATCTATACCTACTAATAAAGCAAGGGGCATTTCTCTGATTTTTTTTTATCCGCTCACCATCAAAATATTTTTTTTTCTATTCGAGGTGATACTAAATTTTTTGTCCGTTCGTCTATTAGAAAAGGAAAACGCCAGATTTCGTACATGGGCTGCTCGCATTGTGGCCCAGCAAAGTCAACCCAGTTATTTTCGTGTCCATGCAGGTGGGAAAACCCTATTTATCACAGTGAGCGTTAGATAGTAGCAAATTCGCACAGGGCGCCCTAGCTGGGCTGAAACGTTTTTCTGGTTTTGTGTTATGTTTTTATTTTCCTTTTTCCATTTCTTTCTCTTTTTCTTTGGTCTTTTTTACTTTTAAGTTTATTTTTCTCCCTTTCTTCGTAAATTCAAAATTTTCAAAAAGTTCGTAATATCATAAAAATCGATTTTTTTAAAAATGTTCAGAATTTTAAAATACATTTCATTTTGAAAAATATTCAGAACATTAAATATTTGTTCTCATTCCAAAATAGTCGCACACATAGGGCACCCGAGCTGGGCTAAACCGTTTTATTTTTTTGTTCTGTGTTCTGTATTTATTTTTATTTTCCATTTCTTTCTATTTTTCTTTACTTTTCTTTTGTTTTTTCCTTTCATTTTTTTTTCTTTCTCGTTTTTTCTCATAAATTCAAATTTTCAAAAAAGTTCATAACATCAGAAAAACTCTAATTTTCTTAAAATGTTCGGTATTTTGAAATATATTCTGTTTCGAAAAATGTTCAAAACAATAAATCTTTGTTCTCATTCCAAAATTGGTTCAGATTTTAAGAAAATGTTCCATTTTTTCTTTATGTTTTTCAAAGTTGTTTGAGATTTTCCCAAAAAAATTGCATTCAATTTTTTTTCCAAATACGAAAAATATTTTTGTCTTAGTGAAATGTTTGCAAATTCAGAATAATGTCCGAGTTTAAATAAACACATTTTCAAAAATTGTTTTGAATGTTCAAAATATGTTTCCTTTTTTGAAAATATCACAAATTCAAAATGTGTTCATGTTATTATAAAAGGTTTATGTTTTCAAATAAAATTGTGAATTTTGAGCATTTCAAATTTTGTTATGTATTTCTGAAAATGTAAAGAATTTCAAAAAGTGTTTGGGATTTTCAAAATTGTTTATGTTTCCAAGAATATTCAGCAATTTATATATTTTTAAACAGTTCAGAAAAAAAATTGTTTCCAATCCAACATTGGAGTATGATCTTAAAGGTTTGAGCTGGCCATTGGTTGTTAGAACTCGTTTCTTCGAGTGGCTAGCAGCACATAGTCGGGTCTTTGAGGGCATGATTTTGATCCATCAACTCATCATTTTTTGAATTTTTTTGTGCCTTACTAACACAGGTTGTCTTGGCGCCTACGAGTGTGCTGGTCCATACACGAACTGATGTGTGTCCCACACGCTATTTTACGCAACTAGCGTTATATAGTAGCCCTTACATAGTTGGCCCAAGAAAAAATTTGCTCTGTCGCATAGGCTGTATTGGGCCTCAGCCGCACTCCCCTACTCGTCCGAGGGAGCAAATTTTTTCTGGCTTGAATAAAAAAATTATGGGCACATGAGCGCTAAAATAATCAAAGAGAATAAACCCCAATATATAAGGGACATTGATGTCTGGTTATGCACTAAATATGCTAATGAAACATGATTTATGCGCTATAATTAGTAATACAACAGGTTACATCATCATAAGAGGGAGTGGTCGAAACAACCATGCCTTGAAGGTCGCCGCATAGCTACCAAATGAAGAGACAGACACAACCCCGAGACAGATGCGGACCCGAATGAAAAAAAATGCACGAGTTGGATGGTTGCCGCCACGCTGACTAACCCCACCACTATCAATATCTCGCGGGACAAACATGACCGGCAAGAACACCACAACTCCACTCTCTATCGCACCGCTATGAAGATCATTTTTTTTTTGCGGACACATCAATCATCTCTCTATTGCTTCTCCAAAGAAATATCTTTTCCATTGCAACGCACGGTCATATGTGCTAGTAAAATTTAAAACAGAAAAGATCAGAGGACGTGTGTATACATACCCGATTGATTCGACGAGAGCGACGATGGTGACGTACCAAAAGTCCTGCTTTTTTATGAGGACTGCGAATCCACCGAGCAGGACAACAGTCGCCCAAATGGTCGCCAGCGCCCCCAGGCCATTCATCACCTTGGAAACGAAGGCCTTGCAGAGAATAGCGACGTTGAGACATTCCTCGGGCAGCGAGGTCGCCGGCTCCACCTTCTCATGAGCAGCGGGGGAATCCACCATGGTTTCTAGCTTGGGTGACCAGCAGCTTGCAACCGCGCACAGTACTAACCTTCACGTGCATACTTATATGAGGGTGCAGGTTTTGCATCTACGACGAGCTGTCAAGGTGGATCTTTTTCTTTTGTAGATTACAAGCTATTTTGGATCAATACCAGAGACTAAAACGCAAGCAAAGATTAAAGGGGACTTCATGTGCGACAAATAAAAGAGCACTGCCCTCCTCTGGTCCCTAATCTAACAGGACGAATGGAAATGATCACAGCCATTATTCAGGGGCATTTAACGGTCCATGGGCCTGTCGTGTACCGTGATATGTACAGATGCCTCCACATGGCTTTCCGAAAATCATCAGGACACGGAAATCAAGGGTTCTACCCAACAAAAGAGGGGGCAACTTGTTCTCCACATATTGTTGTAATGATCCTTCACTCACGGTGCCACATCGAGAAGTTCTAGATCCAGGATTTAGTGACAAGCGGAGGAAACTTGGCGGAGAAGAAGAACAAGCATGAAATAGGTTGAGTTCAACTCAGTTTCTGATTATGTCTAATGTCTCTCACACTGCTTAATACTTTCTTTTAGAGGGAGAGGGTGCTCCATAAGTAGGCAAGGCCTTAAAACTAGGTGTTCTGGCCTTCGGGTCGTGGTGGCGAAGCCAGGAGTTAAAAGTTGTGATGTCAATCTAAAGTTGTGATGTCAAATATATATACCTATGTAAAAAAATTTGATTTTTTTGCTTGATTTCTACTAATATATACAGGTCTTGTCAAAATGTTGTGTAGTCAGTTGACTACACAGCTAACCCATGGCACCGCCACTGGTTGTGGAGGTGGGCTAGGACCTCGCCCGCCGCTGGCGGGAGGGACCCCGCTCTCGTTCTTGTAAGGTTAAATACCTTCATTGGCGATGGTTGTTGCATCGGTGCGCTGGTACTGTGGGGTCTAAGAACGATGACTTCCCGACTGTTTACTTCAACAATGTTTGACCGGCTCTAATGAGGAAGGGTGATGACGGCGCCGCACTTTCGACTTTGCTCTATTGCTTGTAATCATCGCTAGGTTATCCACAGACCCGATTGAAATTTTTGTTGCCTCCGGTGTTCTTTGTACTCCCTTGGTTGATTATGAATAGATCTAAAGTTCCTTTTACAAAAAGGCTCTAAATTGGGCGTTGTGGCCCGCCTAGTAGTTGGGCTCACTTGGCAATGCCCATGTACTCCCATGGGCCTGACAAATGTTTTTGTGGCAAAGGCTTATTGCCTGAAAAATGTTTGCAAACCAAAAT
>NC_041389.1:551921538-551927891 GCF_002162155.2 Triticum dicoccoides
AAACCAAAATAAAGAGCGGTTTAGCTATTGCAAACATGGATGTTCAGAACAATTGCCTACCTACGACATTTGTTGAAGGGGGGGGGGGGTTGGGGTGTTAATTTAGGTGTTTCATATATTGTGTTAGCTAGCTAATTAATAGAGAGAAGTGTCCTCTCTTATGTCCGTACTTGGTCGACGCTACGTATTGTACATAGAGAGGCCCTCGACACACTAGCTAGTAAGAAAATGAAGGGAACCATTAAGTACAGAAGTTCGTCATGCATGCCGAGAGAAGTGATCGATCGACCTCTCCTTCTCCGAGAGATTGGTCGAACAACAAGTTTTCGTATTATCTATCGACGCTACTGGCTACATACATATACAATACGTAAGATATCTTACAATCCCCTAGCAATTGAAATCAACTTTCACATGGTATTCTCCGACTTTATTGATGACGTGGTGAAGAAAGAATCCCGCCAATTCCTCTTAAATTGCTTTCATGCGATCTTGTCCTAGGAGTTCATCCCGCATCTGCCACGTCTAATTTGAAGAAGGGGGTTAATACATATATGAATGAAACTCAACAGAAATGATGGTGTAATAAAATGAAATTATGAATATTATTGCTTACGCACTTCATATTGTCTTTTAGAGTAGCCCCGCTTATTTTTCAAAGTCGCGTTATAGATGAACTCGCACACGTAGTATCCACAGAAATCATTCTCTTTTTCCTGCCACAAGCACTTTACGAGAAATAGAGGTCAATCAAACTGATAATGAAGCATTATAAATTGCATTGATGAAAGTACAGCTATAGAATCAACGGGAGATGCACGCAACTAGCTAGCTAGTAGTACTTACTTTCGGGTATGTATATCGCAGCTCCTTCGGCAGTCCCGGAACTTCTGCAGTGAACTGTTTCCAAACCCTGCAAGACAAAGAAAATAATTATTATTACTTGAGATATCAAGAAATGAACAAAAAGTTGCCGATATGGTGCGATAATGATCGATTGAACTTACTTGTTGAGCAAATTATTCATGTCCGCATAGGTTTGGGGATCTTTTCGTCTCGAGTCTAAGACGTTTACTACTCCCCGCTCAAGCTTAATCTCCAGAAAAACATAGTGGTATCTGCGCACGCATGCATAACTCATCAATTACATTACTATAACCTCGCTCGAGTAATAAGGAAAACCGAATATGCACACGACAGTAACACTCACTGGAAGTTGTAAGGAAAGAGTATTAAATCTTTGTTTTGATTTTTGATCAACGATTGTAGCAAGTTGGCCTTGGCCTCTTCGGCGTGCTTTGTAACCTGAATTTTATCTATGATATTTGTGTTAATGAACCCAATATCATACATTTCTTGTTTTTTGCACTCGGCGGTCTTCAATCTGCATAATATAGTGAGGATAATTAATTATAAATACATGCAATGAAAGAGCCGAGCTATATGTAGAGACTTAATGATAGAAATAGTACTTACAGATAGTAGCAAAAGACCGTTAATTTATCGAGGGCCTTTTGATTGAAGAACTCGAAGAACTCCTCAAATGGAACAGTCAACAGATCAGTTCCAACGAGGTCGTGCTCCTCTTTAATATTCAGATACAAAGCATTCGTCCCCCCGGACTCTCTGCAGGTTTTCATGTACCAATTATGGAATCTTCGCATCATCGTTGTTAGAGATTTTTCATCTTTGACGAGAGGCTTCCCGTACTCGTATCTGTGTTCGTCCACCTCCAAGAAATCAGGAAGTTGACCGTCAGGCAGGTAATCTCCGAGATTGCCATAACCGGCCACCGTCCCCGGAGCATTAGCGACGATGTCGCCGCTAGACACATTGAGCGGGGGGCACGATTGCTTTGCTTGTTCGCCGAGCTGGGCAATTTTTTTCCAGCTGCTCGTTCTTTTAACCTTTTATCATTGATAGTACTTCCCGATCGCTCCGCTTCGAGATATGTCTGTATAGTAATGCGCTCATAGTTGGTTCTTGGCGGAGACTTTGGTGGTTTCCTCAGGGCATCGATAGTGCGCTTTGCTTTCATCGGATCTACGTTCTCCTCCGGAGGTGGATGTCTCTTTGCTTTCAACCCTTCAAAGAAGTCATCCACTTCGGCCTGCACGATCTTCGCGTTTTCCTCCTTGGTCCTCTCGTACGGTAACTTCTCTACAGGCTTGAGAGAAGGACCGTATCTGTATTGCCTCCCGCCTCTGCTGGCTGTACTGCTAGACGCCGGAGCAGATGGAGCGGCTGCGGCGCCTGTCTTCTTTCGTGCTTGCTTACGAGGCGGAGGAGAAGGACTACGACGCGCCGGAGCAGCCGGGGCGGCGGCGGGTCTCTTCCGCCCTTGCTGGCAAGGCGGAGAAGGAGGAGACTGCTGGCTGCTCGGGCGTGAAGGAAATATGCCCTAGAGGCAATAATAAAGTTATTATTTATTTCCTTATTTCATGATAAATGTTTATTATTCATGCTAGAATTGTATTAACCGGAAACATAATACATGTGTGAATACATAGACAAACATATAGTCACTAGTATGCCTCTACTTGACTAGCTCATTAATCAAAGATGGTTATGTTTCCTAACCATAAACATGTGTTGTCATTTGATTAATGGGATCACATTATTAGGAGAATGATGTGATTGACATGACCCATTCCGTTAGGCTAGCACTTGATCGTTTAGTATGTTGCTATTGCTTTCTTCATGACTTATACATGTTCCTGTAACTATGAGATTATGCAACTCCCGTTTACCGGAGGAACACTTTGGGTGCTACCAAACGTCACAACGTAACTGGGTGATTATAAAGGAGTACTACAGGTGTCTCCAAAGGTACATGTTGGGTTGGCGTATTTCAAGATTAGGTTTTGTCACTCCGATTGTTGGAGAGGTATCTCTGGGCCCTCTCGGTAATGCACATCACTATAAGCCTTGCAAGCAATGTGACTAATGAGTTAGTTGCGAGATGATGTATTACGTAACGAGTAAAGAGACTTGCCGGTAACGAGATTGAACTAGGTATTAGATACCGACGATCAAATCTCGGGCAAGTAACATACCAATAACAAAGGGAACAACGTATTTTGTTATGCGGTTTGACCGATAAAGATCTTCGTAGAATATGTGGGAGCCAATATGAGCACCCAGGTTCCGCTATTGGTTATTGACCGGAAACGTGTTTCGGTCATGTCTACATTGTTCTCGAACCCGTAGGGTCCGCACGCTTAAGGTTTCGATGATAGTTATATTATGAGTTTATGAGTTTTGATGTACCGAAGGAGTTCGGAGTCCCGGATGAGATCGGGGACATGACGAGGAGTTTCGAAATGGTCGAGACGTAAAGATCGATATATTGGACGACTATATTCGGAGTTCGGAAAGGTTCCGAGTGATTCGGGTATTTTTCGGAGTACCGGAGAGTTACGGGAATTCGCCGGGGAGTATATGGGCCTTATTGGGCCATACGGGAATAGAGGAGAGAGGCCGAAAGGAAGGAGGCGCGCAGCCCCCCTCTGGTCCGAATTGGACAAGGGGTGCGGCCCCCCTTTCCCTCCTCCTCTCCCCCTCTTTCCCCCCATTCTCCTACTCCAACAAGGAAGGAGGGAGTCCTACTCCCGGTGGGAGTAGGACTCCCCTTGGCGCGCCCCTCCTAGGCCGGCCGCCCCTCCCCCCTTGCTCCTTTATATACGGGGGCAGGGGGGCACCTCTAGGCACAACAACACAAGTTGATCTATGGATCATTCCTTAGCCGTGTGCGGTGCCCCCCTCCACCATATTCCACCTCGGTCATATCGTCACGGAGTTTAGGCGAAGCCCTGCGCCAGTAGAGCATCATCATCGTCACCACGCCGTCATGCTGACGGAACTCATCCCCGAAGCTTTGCTGGATCGGAGCCCGGGGATCGTCATTGAGCTAGACGTGTGCTGAACTCGGAGGTGCCGTACGTTCGGTACTTGGATCGGTCGGCGTGAAGACGTACGACTACATCAACCGCGTTGTCATAATGCTTCCACTTACGGTCTACGAGGGTACGTGGACAACACTCTCCCCTCTCGTTGCTATGTCATCACCATGATCTTGCGTGTACGTAGGAATTTTTTTTGAAATTACTACATTCCCCAACAGGGCGCGCCGGCGCAGGCGGAGAAGGAGGCGAAGTGCCGCCACGCGCCGGAGAAGGAGGAGGCTGCTGGCTGCTCGGGCGCGCCGGCGCAGGCGGAGAAGGAGGCGGAGTGCCGCCACGCGCCGGAGAAGGAGGCCGAGTGCCCTGATTGTCACTCAACGGAGGAGGAGGCGATGGAGGAGGCGGAGTGCCCTGACTCGCCGGAGGAGGAGGAAGAGGCGTCCAGTTCGAAAGCTTGATGAACTCCTTCCGCCATAGGCATGGAGTCTCCAGAGCAGAACCCAGCCGAATCTCCCCTTCACTAGTAGGGTGGTCAAGCTGGAGGTCCTCAAATCCCTCCGTTATTTCGTCCACCGTCACCCTAGCATATCCTTCTGGAATCGGGCGACAGTGAAAAGTTGCGCCGGGTTCAAAAGGTCGAACTTGGCCGACAGCCGCCTTGACTTTTAAGTTTTACCATTGCGTCATAAGGTGGCAATTTTGAGCCTCCGTGATAAAATCCACGGGGTAGCTAGCAGGAGCCGTCAAGACATGCTCCGGCTGAAGCAGCTCGGTGGAAGCCACACCGCTTCTCCGCTGAGATGGCGGGGTAGCTTCGGGGGAAGCTTCGGCAAGTCGTTTGCTGCGATCTGCTTCTCGTTCCTCTAGCCCTTGTACCCTTTCAAGCAGCGCCTGCAGTTGGCTCTGCTCCAGTTTCTTCCTCCTCTCGTGGGTTTTGTAACCCCCTGCGTCCGGAAAACCAACCTTCCACGGAATGGAGTCTGGCGTGCCTCATGTCCGTCCAGGGTGCTCAAGATTCCCGAGGGCCATTGTGAGCTCGTCCTTCTCCCTGTCTGGAACGAACGTCCCTTGCTGCGCTGCATCGATATAGTGCCGAAGCCTGTTGACTGGTGTTTTCAGTTGCTCGTCCGTCCAACAGCACTTCCCTGATACAGGGTCCAAGGTTCCGCCAGCCTCGAAGAACCAAGTCCGACAACGGTCTGGCCATCTCATTATCTCTGGTTCGATCCCTTTATCAAGCAGATCATTCTCAGCCTTGGACCACTTAGGACGGGCTTTGAGGTAGCCACCTGACCCCGTGCGATGGTGAAACTTCTTCTTCGCAACATTTTGCTTGTTTGTCGCCGACATCTTCTTACTCTTTTCCGATGTCGTGTGGGCCAAAAATGCGGGCCAGTGATCTCTGATCTTCTCATATTTGCCGATGAATTCTGGTGTCTCTTCTTTGTCGACAAACTTTTTCAGCTCTTTCCTCCACCTCCTGAATAGGCCTGCCATCTTCTTAAGAGCACAAGACTTGATTAATTGCTCTTTAACTGGCTTCCCCAGATCCTCCTTTGGCGGTAGGGTGAAATTTGCCTTCAGCTCAGTCCAAAGATCATCTTTCTGCATATCATTGGCATAAGACACCCGAGGGTCTTCCTCCTTAGGCTTATACCATTGGTGGATGATGATCGGGATCTTGTCCCTAACAAGAACCCCGCACTGAGCAGCAAATGTGTTCTTTGTCCGGATGGGTTCAATCGGTTCGCTGTCGCGCGCGATTGCTGTGATCTCAAACCTTTCATCCGAGCTCAACTTTTTCTTCGGGCCTCGTCTCCTTACCGAAGTTGTGCTCGATCCGGAGGGCTAGAAAAAAGAAGAAAGACGAGAGTTAATTAATATGTGTACATATACCAAAACAATGAATGCATCAATTAGCTAGTCAGCACAGGCTTAACTAACATATATACCTGGCCAGACTCGGTTCGGTCACTGGAGCCGTCATCACGGTCTCCTTCTTGCACCGTCATTGGGTCACCGGAGCCGTTCTCACCTTCTTGCACCGGCATTGGGTCAAAGGAGCCATCATAATTGCCTGCTTCTTCACCCTGTCCTTCCAGACCATCGGTGTCGTTCAGAAACGATAAGACGACATCACTTCCATGTGCGATTATCTCCTCCAACATCACTTCTGTTGCTTCGTCTCGGGGGTGTCCATAGTTTCTACAAATATTGACAACATGTCAATTATTATTCAAACATGACAGATATGGATATATTAGTGGCAAATGTAGAACTAGCTAGCTAATCACAGTAAGGAATCATATTAATTAGTGGCCTCGACGCTGCTTCTCTAGGGTTTGGGGTGGCCTTGACAACACTTCAAGGGTTTGGGGTGGCCTCGACGACAACGCTCTTTTAACTTGGTAAATTTGGGTGGCCTCGAGAGAGTTTGTCGGGTAGGGGCAC
>NC_041389.1:551928084-551929964 GCF_002162155.2 Triticum dicoccoides
TAGGAGACCAACATCGTTTTTTCTCTAGGGTTTGGGTGTCCTCGAGAGTTTTGGTCGAGCGAGAGGGCCGAGGGGGGTGCTGCCGTGGTATAAGTTATCACGGTCGAGAGGGGGTATATATATCGATCGCCCCTCATGTCGAAGTTATCCGGGAGGGGTTATATCGACAACGACGCGACATACATATACATGGGAAAATAATATTATCGGGGAGGGGGTATATCGACCCCCCCCTCGTGTTGAAGTTATCGGCAGGGGTATATGGACGACGACAGACCCGATAAAACATAAGAAAACAAAGAAGAAATAAAAAGAGGAGAAGAAGAAAGGAATAGAGGAGAAGAAGAAGAAAGGATTCTCCTCTATTCCTTTCTTCTTCTCCTCTTCATTTTCTTCTTTTTTCTTCTTCTTATTTATTTCTCCTCTTCTTCCTCTTCTTATTTCCTTTTCCCTCTCATTCTTTTTCTTCTTCTTCCTTCTTAAAAATACATGAAGTAGTATTGCTTGTTTTTTTCAAAATAATGTTCAAATAGAAATTTTAGAAAAAAAAGTAAAGGTTTTGCCTAATTCATTGTTCATATGAATATACAAACATTTGCATATTTACAATAATTAATATCACCAAAAAAGCCTATGAACATAAAAATACTATTTTTTCTAAAAATCTATCTTTTGCATATATACATGAACATATATACACAAAGAACATATATACATACATATATACATTTTTATAAAAATGCAAAAAACAAAAAATCTAGAAAAAGGACATATAAACAGATATACACACATACATATACTCATACATATAAATATAATCAGGAATAAAACATCTATATATGCAGGGCAGGGGCGGCGCGCGGCGCCAGCGCAGGGCAGGGGCGGCGGCGCGGCGGCCGCGTAGGACAGGGGCGCAGGGGCGCGGGACGGGAGGGGCGCGGGAGCAGGCTGTGCTCACAGGGGCGGCGGCGACGGCGAAGGCGGGCAGCCTGATGGCGGCGGCGGCGGCGGCGACGGCAAGGTGGAGCAGGGGCGTAGGGCGGCGACGGCGACGAGGAGGAGCAGGGGGTGTCGGGGGAGAAGTGGGGGATTTTGTCAAAACTGCTAAGTGCTGCTTATATAACAAAGCTTTTAATCCCGGTTGGTGGCACCAACCGGGACTAATGCACCCTTCAGTCCCGGTTGGTGCCTCCAACTGGGACCAAAGGCCTCTTTTCAGCAGCCCAAAGGGCGGGAAGCGACGGCCTTTGCTCCCGGTTGGTGGCACGAACCGGGACTAAAGGGGGGCATTGGTCCCGGTTGGTGCCACGAACCGGTACCGATGCACCCCTTAAGTCCCAGTTGGTGGCACCAACCGGGACCAAAGGCCTTGTGCTGGAACTGGTGCGGTGGGATGTTTAGTCCTACCTTGCTAGTTGAGAGCGCCTCGCACCTGTTTATAAGCTCCGCTGCCTCTTCCCACTCGAACTCCTCTGAACTGCAGGCCTATGGGCCTAATCTGACACTGCTTTGCCTGTGGGCCTGCTGGGCCTTCTGCGGGCCTGAATCCTGGCCCATGGTAGGGTTTCTAGTCGTATTCAGGCTGTGGGGGCCCAGTAGGAGGCACTTTTTTTTGTTTTTTTGTTTTCTTTACTTATTGTTGCTATTTTTATATTTTTTCCAGTTTTTTTGTTTTGTTTTCTGCATTATTTATTTTCTTTTGTTTTTTGCTTTATTTTTTAATTCTTTTTGCTTTTTTTAGGAAAATTATAAACTTTCTGTTAGTGCCATTAGTTTTCAAATTTGAAAACACTTTTTTGTTTTTTGTTTTCTTTCTTGCTTTATTTATTTTATTTTGTTTCTACTTACAACAAAATACTTATTGTTGCTATTTTTAAATT
>NC_041389.1:551930386-551932288 GCF_002162155.2 Triticum dicoccoides
TTTAGAAAAATTATAAACTTTCTGTTAGTGCCATTAGTTTTCAAATTTGAAAACACTTTTTTTTGTTTTTTGTTTTCTTTGTTGCTTTATTTATTTTATTTTGTTTTTACTTACAACAAAATACTTATTGTTGCTATTTTTATTTTGTTTCCAGTTTTTTTGTTTTATTTTCTGCATTATTTATTTTCTTTTGTTGTTTGCTTTAATTTTAATTCTTTTTGCTTTTAGGTCAGCAAAATTATAAACTTTCTGTTAGTGCCATTAGTTTTCAAATTTGAATAGTTAAAATTTAAATTCTTTGAAATTTGTGTGAATCACAAGTTTGTGATTAACTTTACTAAAAAAATGAACATAGATGCACCTATAGAGAAAATTCAACCTAAATTCAACCTAAATTTTTATGAATTTCAGAGAAATTCACTATGAATTTAGGTCAAATTCCCTGTATAGGGGCATCTATTTTCACTTTGAGAGAAGCTCAACAAGGCAGAGAGGGACGGGCTTATAAACCAGTGTGAGCGCCCTTCGGTTGACGAGGTGGGACTAAACTTTGAGCGCAACGAGGACCAACCCTTTAGTACCGGTTTGTGGCACAAACCGGGACTAATGGTCATGGGCCAGGGGCGAGGCGCATTGTGCCCGGTTCGTGCGTGGAACCGAGACCAAAAGGTCCAGACGAACCGGGACCAATGGCCCACGTGGCTGCCCTCTTGAGAGTGTTCTTGGTGAGAACATAGTTGACAAGGAGCGAACCGGGATTAATGGTATTACGAGGGCCGAACCATAAGACATTAAAGCATTTCAAATGAACTCTGAAAAAGTTGAAAGTTGGCATGGTATCATAATTTCACCCACATAGCATGTGCATGTACAAAATGGACAATGGTATCATACTCGTCTGTTACAAAGTTGGCATGGTATCATCATAATAGTTGCGGGAGAAAGTCTTCACTTTTTCTTCGCTTGTGTCATTTGCTTATTGCGCTGTAACCATGTATAATCTTCATCGTTTATCAGGATGCTAGGGTCAGCCTTGACTTTGAAGGGAGGAATTTCATGAAACTTTTCATAATCTTCAGACATGTCTGTCTTGCCCTCCACTCCCATGATGTCCCTTTTTCCTGAAAGAACCATGTGACGCTTTGGCTCATCGTATGATGTATTCACTTTCTTATCTTTTCTTTTTCTCGGTCTGGTAGACATGTCCTTCACATAGATAACTTGTGCCACATCATTGGCTAGGACGAACGGTTCGTTAGTGTACCCAAGATTTTTCAGATCCACTATTGTCATTCCGTACTGTGGGTCTACCTGTACCCCGCCTCCTGACAGATTGACCCATTTGCACTTAAACAAAGGGACCTTAAAATCATGTCCGTAGTCAAGTTCCCATAATATGTAACCATAATATGTGTCCTTTCCCCTCTCGGTTGCTGTCGTGGTTCTAAGCCTGACAGTAGAGTGGGGGGTAGGTATGGAGAGGCAAGGTCCTAGCTATGGAGAGGTTGTAAGCACAAAGGATGTACGAGTTCAGGCCCTTCTCGGAAGAAGTAACAGCCCTACGTCTCGGAGCCCGGAGGCGGTCGAGTGGATTATGAATGTATGGATTACAAGGTGCCGAACCCCTCTGCCTGTGGAGGGGGGTGGCTTATATAGAGTGCGCCAGGACCCCAGCCAGCCCACGTAGGAGAGGGTTTAAGATGAGTTAAGTCTGGGGCGTTACTGGCAACGCCCCACATAAAGTGCCTTTACTATCATAAAGACTACTTGATTACAGGCTGTTGCAGTGCAGAGTGCCTCTTGACCTCCTGGTGGTCGAGTGAGTCTTTGTGGTCGAGTCCTTCAGGCCAGTCGAGTGAATCCTCGTTGGTCGACTGGAAGGTGACCTCTTCTAAGGATGTC
>NC_041389.1:551937464-551976851 GCF_002162155.2 Triticum dicoccoides
GCTCTTCACTCGGTAGGATTTTTATAACTTAGGCGAGCACGAGGCTGCAGCTAAGCCTCCGAGTGAAAGGCTGGCTTACCACTCGGTAGGATTTTTACAACTTAGGCGAGTGCTTGGACTGCAGCTAAGCCTCCGAGTGGAAGGCTGGCTTACCACTCGGTAGGATTTTGATAACTTAGGCGAGTGCTTGGACTGCAACTAAGCCCCCGAGTGAGAGGGTTGCTCTTCACTCGGTAGGATTTTGATAACTTAGGCGAAACGGATTCGCAGCTAAGCCTCCGAGTGGGAGTCTGGTTCACCACTCGGATTGGAATTTGATACCTTAGGCGAAACGGATTCGCAGCTAAGCCCCCGAGTGAGAGGGTTGCTCTTCACTCGGTAGGATTTTTACAAACTTAGGCGAACCGGATTCGCAGCTAAGTCACCCACTGAGGGGAATTTCATTGGACAAAAAATAAAAAGTGACAGATATTATGGAGGAACTATGACACTTATTATTTTGGGGTCCATGAACTACAGAAGTACTTTATTGCAACTCATCCGAGTGATAAAGCTTAAGTGTAAAACGGGCGGAGTAGCTCCGCGTTCCAAGCTCGGCGCTCGTCGATATTATGCTCGACGTTGTAAAGACGATACGCCCCGTTGTGGAGAACCTTGGTGACGATGAAGGGGCCTTCCCAAGAAGGAGCAAGCTTGTGTGGTTTGTGCTGATCTACTCGGAGAACCAAATCCCCTTCCTGGAAGGCTCGACCTCTCACATTTCGGGCGTGGAAACGCCGCAGATCTTGTTGGTAGATGGTCGACCGGATCAGAGCCATCTCCCTTTCTTCCTCTAAAAGGTCGACTGCGTCCTGCCGCGCTTGTTCAGCTTCTGCTTCGCTGTAGATTTCAACTCGAGGAGCATTGTGGAGAAGATCACTCGGCAAGACTGCCTCAGCTCCATAGACCAAGAAGAATGGAGTTCTTCCGGTCGACCGATTAGGCGTGGTCCGCAGTCCCCAGAGTACAGATGGAAGTTCGTCGACCCAAGCTCCAGCCGCGTGTTTGAGATCACGCATCAGTCGAGGCTTCAGTCCCTTGAGAATCAGTCCATTAGCTCGCTCTGCTTGTCCATTCGACTGCGGATGGGCGACTGATGCGTAGTCGACTCGTGTGCCCTGGGAGTTGCAGAAAGCTCTGAATTCCTCCGAGTCAAAGTTCGACCCATTATTCGTTATGATGCTGTGCGGGACTCCATATCTGAATATTAGTTCCCTGATGAAGCTAACAGCAGTACCGGTGTCAAGGCTCTTGATTGGTTTAGCCTCGATCCACTTGGTGAACTTGTCGACTGCCACCAGTACATGCGTGAAGCCACTTCGTCCCGTTCTCAAAGGACCGATCATGTCCAGCCCCCAAACTGCAAAAGGC
Source organism: Triticum dicoccoides (assembly GCF_002162155.2). Classification (NCBI taxonomy): domain Eukaryota; kingdom Viridiplantae; phylum Streptophyta; class Magnoliopsida; order Poales; family Poaceae; genus Triticum; species Triticum dicoccoides. The sequence continues at coordinate 551,938,875 of NC_041389.1, forward strand.
CAGACGAGTGGGATGGTCTTCAAAGCTGACGCAGGCTTGTGCGACATATTCGAGTAGAACTGACATCCCTCGCACTTATCCACTATCTCCTTTGCCATCTCATTCGCCTTGGGCCAGTAAAATCCGGCTCGGTATGCTTTGGCCACGATGGTCCGAGAGGACGCATGATGACCACAGGTCCCCGAGTGAATATCATTGAGGATGAGTCGACCTTCTTCTGGTGTTATGCACTTCTGACCAACTCCCGTCGCGCTTTCTCTGTATAATTGTCCTTTGATTACGGTAAAGGCTTTAGATCGACGGACGATCTGTCGAGCTTCTTCCTCATCCACCGGAAGCTCTTTCCTCAAGATATATGCGACATACGGAATCGTCCAGTCGGGAATGACCACCAAAACCTCCATGATCAAGTCGACCACTGCTGGGACTTCAACTTCAGTCGGATCTGTGGCGCTCTTGGGCTGCGGAGTTTCTTCGGTGAAAGGATCTTCTTTGACTGACGGAGTGTGTATATGCTCCAAGAACACACCACTCGGAATGGCTTCTCTCTTGGAACCTATCTTTGCTAGATCATCAGCTGCTTGATTTTTCAGTCGGGGTATATGATGGAGCTCCAACCCCTCGAACTTCTTCTCCAGCTTCCTCACTGCACTGCAGTATCCAGTCATGGCTGGGCTTCTCACGTCCCACTCTTTCATCACCTGATTGACCACTAAATCCGAGTCGCCATAGACCATTAGGCGACGGACGCCGAGTGAAATGGCCATGCGCAACCCATATAGGAGGGCCTCATATTCTGCCTCATTGTTGGAGGAATCAAAGTGAATCTGGAGCACATATCTGAGCTTATCTCCTCTGGGGGAAACTAGGACAACCCCAGCACCGGAACCATTCAACATCTTAGAGCCATCGAAAAACATGGTCCAATGCTCCGAGTGAACTTCAGTCGGCTGCTGTTGTTCAATCCACTCGGCGAGGAAATCTGCTATCGCCTGGGACTTAATGGCTTTCTTTGCCTCAAACTTGATATCAAGGGGAAGAAGTTCAATCGACCATTTGGCCACTCGACCAGTTGCGTCTCTGTTGTGCAAAATCTCTGATAGTGGAGCGTCGCTGACGACTGTGATGGAATGGTCAGAGAAATAATGAGCAACCTTCTTTGTGGTCATGTATATTCCATACACAAGCTTCTGATAATGAGGATATCTCTGCTTGGATGGAGTCAAGACTTCAGACAAATAATACACTGGGCGCTGAACTTTGAGAGCTTTTCCTTCTTCTTCCCGCTCGACCGTTAGCACAGTACTGACGACTTGTCCTGTGGCTGCGATGTAGAGCAACAGAGGCTCTTTGCTGATTGGAGCAGCAAGCACCGGCTGGGTGGAGAGCAGAGCTTTTAGCTCGGCAAACGCTGCATCGGCTTCTGGAGTCCACTCGAACTTGTCAGCCTTCTTCATCAGTCGGTAAAGAGGCAGTGCCTTTTCACCGAGTCGTGAGATGAATCGACTTAATGCGGCCAAGCATCCAGTAAGCTTCTGGACATCGTGCACTCGCACAGGGTGTTTCATTCGGAGAATAGTGCCAATCTTCTCTGGGTTAGCGTCGATTCCCCGTTCGGAAACGAGAAAACCGAGTAACTTGCCACCAGGAACTCCAAATGTGCACTTTGATGGATTGAGCTTGATATCATACCTTCTGAGGTTGGCAAATGTTTCGGCGAGGTCAGCGAGCAGGTCGGAACCTTTTCGTGACTTGACAACAATATCATCCATATAAGCTTCCACATTCCGACTGATTTGGGTGAGTAGACACTTCTGAATCATTCGCATAAATGTGGCTCCGGCATTCTTGAGGCCGAATGGCATGGTGATATAGCAGAAGCACCCGAATGGAGTGATGAAAGCTGTTTTTACCTCATCGGGCCCGTACAGACGGATCTGGTGGTACCCGGAGTAAGCATCTAAAAAAGACAACCTCTCGCATCCCGCGGTCGAGTCAAAAATTTGATCTATGCGAGGGAGAGGAAAGTGATCTTTCGGGCAGGCCCGGTTGATGTGCTTGAAATCAATGCACATTCGGAGCGACTTGTCCTTCTTAGGAACCATGACGACATTAGCGAGCCACTCGGAGTGGTATATCTCTCGGATAAATCCTGCCGCCAACAGTCGAGCCACTTCTTCACCGATGGCCTTTCTCTTCTGGACGGCGGACCGCCGAAGATGCTCTTTGACTGGTTTTGCAGACGAGTCGACTCTTAGGCGATGCTCAGCCAGTCCCCTGGGAACACCTGGCATGTCAGCGGGCTTCCATGCAAAAATGTCCCAGTTCTCACGGAGGAACTGGATGAGCGCTTCTTCCTATTTTGGGTCGAGTGTTGTGGAGATGCGGGTCGGAGCTGCTTCGGGATCGGTCGGGTGAATGTGAACAGGCTTCGTCTCACCGGACGACTGGAATGCAGACTCTGTGGTGGGCTTCTTGGATCGCAGCAAGTCACTCGGATCTGCGTTTTGCTTGTACTCTTCGAACTCGACCGCTGTCACTTGGGAATCGGCAATCTTGGAGCCCTTCTGAAAGCACTCCTCTGCCTTTTTCCTATCACCGGTGACAGTGATCACACCTTTGGGACCGGGCATCTTCAATTTGAGGTACACGTAACATGGTCGAGCCATGAACCGTGCATAGGCCGGCCTCCCCAAAATGGCATGATATGCACTTTGAAAATCCACGACCTCAAATGTCAACTTTTCGTTGCGAAAATGCTTCGAATCACCAAACACTACGTCCAAAGCTATTTGGCCGAGTGACTCGGCCTTCTTCCCTGGTATAACTCCATGGAAGCTCATGTTACTAGTGTTCAGTCGGGACATCGGAATGCCCATACCTTTCAATGTGTCTGCATACAATAAGTTCAGCCCACTTCCACCATCCATCAGCACCTTTGTCAGTCGAGTGCCTTCGACAACTGGATCGACCACCAAAGCTTGCCTCCCGGGGGTGGCAATATGAGTCGGGTGATCAGATTGGTCGAATGTGATGGGTGTTTGAGACCACTTCAGATAATTTGCCTTTGCTGGGGCAACCATGTTCACCTCTCGGTTAATCACTTTCAGTCGACTTCTGCTTTCCACATCTGCAAAGATCATCATAGTGGAGTTGATATGCGGATATCCTCCCTCACTGTCCTCTTTGTCTTCGGCCTTGTCCGACTCCTTCTCCTTGTCCTTAGACTGTTTTCCCTGAAACTGCTGGATCAGGAGTCGACATTGGCGAGTGGTGTGCTTTGGGTAAATGATATTCCCCTCTTCATCTTTCTTAGTGTGAATGTGACACGGCATATCCATCACGTCGTTCCCTTCTTTATCCTTTACCTTCTTGGGGTTCCAGGATCCTTTTGGTTTTCCCTTAAACTTTCCTTGAGTCACGGCCAGAGCCTCTCCAGGAGCTGCCGGTTCAGCCTTCCGCTTCTGTTTCCGACTGGTGTTTCCTTTTTCCGACTGACTCGGCTTGTGCTTGCCGCTTCGGAGTCGGTCTTCTTCTTCACCGTTGGCGTACTTGGTAGCAATCTCCATCATCCGACTCAAGGTCATGTCACCGGTTCGACCAAATTTCAAACTCAGTTCTCTGTTCTTCATGCCGTCTTTGAAGGCGCATACTGCCTGATGATCAGAGACATTTTCCACAGTGTGGTGCAAAGTGATCCACCTCTGAATATACTCTCTGAGAGTCTCATTAGTTTTCTGCACGCAGACTTGCAACTCTGTCAATCCCACTGGTCGCTTGCAAGTCCCTTCAAACGTTCTGACGAACACTCGGGACAGATCTTCCCAAGTGTGAATGCTGCTAGGAGGTAATTGAGTCAACCATGCCCTGGCAGAACCTTCCAACATGAGGGGCAAATGCTTCATGGCCACCTCGTCGTTCCCACCACCGATCTGAACTGCCACTCGGTAGTCTTCAAGCCAAGTTTCAGGCTTAGACTCACCAGTGAACTTGCTGACTCCTGTTGCCAACCTGAAATTGGGGGGGATAACTGCGGCTCTGATAGCTCTGCTGAAACATTCAGGACCAGAAACATGTACTCGACTGCTCGCGGGTACATCTCTGTCGAGTGCACCTCGATGGGCTCTGTTCCGGTCGACCAACCCTTGCACGATAACGGATCGCGCGTCGAAGCCTGGCTCTCTGGGGTCAACTGGAACCCTACGCCCTGTACTGTACTGACGCCTATCATCTGGCTGCCGAGGAGCGTAAGACCCACCCCTCGGAGGGGAATAGGGCACTCGACGCCTATCATCTCGGTCGAGTCTGTAGCCATATTGATCTCGCCGATTCTCACGCCCTTCGCGCCGCGGAGGCGATCTGGGGCTGTGAGCCGACTGAACCGTATTCACAGTGACGGATCGACTGTGAATTCTGTTGCGCGACTGAGACACGGCTGAATTCTGATCTCCTGCTGCTCGGAGCAGATCCCTGATCTGCAGCAAACCTCTGCCAGCTTCCGACTGCGAAGGCTGAATGGACTCTGCTATACGGGTCGCAGCTGCTAAATTCTGAATTGGGGTTCGATATACCTGAGTCGGCGGGAAGAGTTGACGTCGACTGGTGTCGGGAACTCGTTGCCGCGCGCTCGTCGAGTGCTCGCTGAAGGTTCTCCAGTCGAGTGCGCTCGGCCAAATTGGCGAGACGCGCCTCCTCTAAGGCACGAGCCTCGGGGGTTTCTCCTGCGATGGGAATACGCAGGGGATCTTCGTTCCTGCGGCGAAGCTCTTCTCTTTGCAGAGAGTCGAGTGGCTCGGGCTGATACTCTTCGTAGCCTCGTGCAGGATCGCCGCCGTCACCTGCTCCACCACCACGGGCGAAGCCAGGAGGGCTGTGGGGCCCGTCGACCATCAAGATTTCCGCCGCTGGATCACTGCTTCCGCACTCGGATGCAGTCTCTACGGAGCCAGTCGACTGATCGAACAAGCCGTAGAGAGATTCGTTGGGCTCGATTGCCGCAACTTGGGTAGTGGCCGATTGGCGAGCCACCGCGTGACTCACCCATCGCTGAAGCCTCGACCGGCCTGAGCGCTTGCGCTGGCGGGAGACCGGGAGGGTGGACGACGGAGGAGCTGACCGATACTGGGTCGACGGTTGCCGCAGCAGAACGCCGCAGACACATGCGCGAAAATGCGTCGCACCGCGGACGGGGAGCGCATCTACGTCGAGTGGAGCCTCCTGGAGCCATGCGGAGTCGTCGGCGATGAAGGTGAGAGTGCCGAGACGGATCTCTTGACCCTCGACCAAAACTCCAGCAGACACCATGATGAAAGTACTCGGAAGAATCGCAACTTCTCCACAAAATCGCTAAAACACCGGCCCCACGGTGGGCGCCAACTGTCGTGGTTCTAAGCCTGACAGTAGAGTGGGGGGTAGGTATGGAGAGGCAAGGTCCTAGCTATGGAGAGGTTGTAAGCACAAAGGATGTACGAGTTCAGGCCCTTCTCGGAAGAAGTAACAGCCCTATGTCTCGGAGCCCGGAGGCGGTCGAGTGGATTATGAATGTATGGATTACAAGGTGCCGAACCCCTCTGCCTGTGGAGGGGGGTGGCTTATATAGAGTGCGCCAGGACCCCAGCCAGCCCACGTAGGAGAGGGTTTAAGATGAGTTAAGTCTGGGGCGTTACTGGCAACGCCCCACATAAAGTGCCTTTACTATCATAAAGACTACTTGATTACAGGCCGTTGCAGTGCAGAGTGCCTCTTGACCTCCTGGTGGTCGAGTGAGTCTTTGTGGTCGAGTCCTTCAGGCCAGTCGAGTGAATCCTCGTTGGTCGACTGGAAGGTGACCTCTTCTAAGGATGTCTTGGGGTAAGTTACTTGGATCAGGTCTGTGACCCTACCCTAGGTACATAACCCCATCATTAGCCCCCGAATGGATTGAGGCTTCGAGTGAAGAAACAGTGTTGTCACCTCCGAGACGTGTTTCCAACCAACTGCTGAAAGTCCTGATGTTTTCACATGTAATCCAGTCGTTGCACTGCTCCGGGTGTTTGGAGCGCAGACTATTCTTGTGTTCATCGACATAAGGGGTCACCAAGGTAGAGTTCTATAGAACTGTGCAGTGTGCTTGAGACCAAGAATATCCGTCCCTGCATATTATTGAGTCCCTTCCAAGCGTGCCTTTTCCAGTCTGTCTCCCCCATACCGCGATTTAGGGAGACCTATCTTCTTAAGGCCAGGAATGAAGTCAACACAAAACCCGATGAGATCCTCCGTTTGATGGCCCATGGAGATGCTTCCTTCTGGCCTAGCGCGGTTACGGACATATTTCTTTAGGACTCCCATGAACCTCTCAAAGGGGAACATATTGTGTAGAAATACGGGCCCCAGAATGACAATCTCGTCGACTAGATAAACTAGGACATGCGTCATGATATTGAAGAAGGATGGTGGGAACACCAGCTCGAAACTGACAAGACATTGCGCCACATCACTCCTTAGCCTTGGTACGATTTATGGATCGATCACCTTCTGAGAGATTACATTGAGGAATGCACATAGCTTCACAATGGCTAATCGGACATTTTCCGGTAGAAGCCCCCTCAATGCAACCGGAAGCAGTTGCGTCATAATCACGTGGCAGTCATGAGATTTTAGGTTCTGAAACTTTTCTCTGCCATATTTATTATTCCCTTTATATTCGACGAGAAGCCAGCCGGGACCTTCATACTAAGCAGGCATTCAAAGAATATTTCCTTCTCTTCTTTGGTAAGAGCATAGCTGGCAGGATCTTCATACTGCTTCGGAGGCATGCCGTCTTTTTTGTGCAAACGTTGTAGGTCCTCCCGTGCCTCAGGTGTATCTTTTGTCTTCCCATACACGCCCAAGAAGCCTAGCAGGTTCACACAAAGGTTCTTCGTCACTCGCATCACGTCGATCGAAGAGCGGACCTCTAGGTCTTTCCGGTAGGGTAGGTCCCAAAATATTGATTTCTTCTTCCACATGGGTGCGTGTCCCCCAGCGTCACTCGGAACAACTAGTCCGCCGGGACCCTTTCCAAAGATTACATGTAAATCATTGACCATAGCAAGTACGTGATCACCGGTACGCATGGCGGGCTTCTTCCGGTGATCTGCCTCGCCTTTGAAATGCTTGCCTTTCTTTCGACATTGATGGTTGGTCGGAAGAAATCGATGATGGCCCAGGTACACATTCTTCCTGTAGCTTCCCAGGTATATACTTTCGGTGTCAAGTAAACAGTGCATGCATGCGTGGTATCCCTTGTTTGTCTGTCCTGAAAGGTTACTGAGAGCGGGCCAATCGTTGATGGTCACGAATAGCAACGCCTTTAGGTCAAATTCCTCCTGCTTTTGCTCATCCCACGTACGTACACCGTTTCCATTCCACAGCTGTAAAAGTTCTTCAACTAATGGCCTTAGGTACACATCAATGTCGTTGCCGGGTTGCTTAGGGCCTTGGATGAGAACTGGCATCATAATGAACTTCCGCTTCATGCACATCCAAGGAGGAAGGTTATACATACATAGAGTCACGGGCCAGGTGCTGTGATTGCTGCTCTGCTCCCCGAAAGGATTAATGCCATCCACGCTTAAAGCAAACCATACATTCCTTGGGTCACGTGCAAACTCAACCCAGTACTTTCTCTTGATTTTTCTCCACTGCGACCCATCAGTGGGTGCTCTCAACTTCCGGTCTTTCTTACGGTCCTCACTGTTCCATCGCATCAAATTGGCATGCTCTCCGTTTCTGAACAGACATTTCAACCGTGGTATTATAGGAGCATACCAAATCACCTTCGCAGGACCCTCTTCCCGGGGGGCTCGCCGTCAACATCACCAGGGTCATCTCGTCTGATCTTATATCGTAATGCACCACATACCGGACATGCATTCAGATCCTTGTACACACCACGGTAAAGGATGCAGTCATTAGGGCATGCATGTATCTTATGCACCTCCAATCCTAGAGGGCATACGACCTTCTTTGCTGTGTATGTACTGTCGGGCAATTCGTTATCCTTTGGAAGCTTCTTCTTCAATATTTTCAGTAGCTTCTCAAATCCTTTATCTGGCACAACATTCTCTGCCTTCCACTGCAGCAATTCCAGTACGGTACCGAGCTTTGTGTTGCCATCTTCGCAATTGGGGTACAACCCTTTTTTGTGATCCTCTAACATGTGATCGAACTTCAACTTCTCCTTTTGACTTTCGCATTGCATCCTTGCATCGACAATGACCCGGCGGAGATCATCATCATCGGGCACATCGTCTGGTTCCTCTTGATCTTCAGCAGCTTCGCCCGTTGCAGCATCATCGTGCACGTCGTCTGGTTCCTCTTGATGTTCAGTAGCATCACCGTATTCAGGGGGCACATAGTTGTCATCGTACTCTTCTTCTTCGCCGTCTTCCATCATAACCCCTATTTCTCCGTGCCTTGTCCAAACATTATAGTGTGGCATGAAACCCTTGTAAAGCAGGTGGGTGTGATGGATTTTCTGGTCAGAGTAAGACTTCGTATTCCCACATATAGGGCATGGTCAACACATAAAACCATTCTGCTTGTTTGCCTCAGCCACTTCGAGAAAATCATGCACGCCCTTAATGTACATGGAGGTGTGTCTGTTACCGTACATCCATTGCCGGTTCATCTGCGTGCATTATATATAATTAAGTGTGTCAAAAATCATTACAGAACATCATGAATAGATAATTAAGTGACCAAATTAATAGAAGTCCATCATCACATTAAAACCAAAGTACATACATAGTTCTCATCTTCAAGAGAAAATCATTACAGAACAACATAAAGCTCTGCAGAGCATCTAAATTAATTAAACCATACATTGAAACTATGTAAAACATTTCAATGCGAAAACAAATGCGATCATAATCGTAACCAAGGTAACAACTGATCCAACGGCATAATGATACCAAGCCTTGGTATCAATGGCATATTTTCTAATCTTTCTAATCTTCAAGCGCATTGCATCCATCTTGATCTTGTGATCATCGACGACATACGCAACATGCAACTCCAATATCATCTTCTCCTCCTCAATTTTTCTTATTTTTTCCTTCAAGAAATTGTTTTCTTCTTCAACTAAATTTAACCTCTCGACAATAGGGTTGGTAGGAATTTCCGGTTCAACAACCTCCTAGATAAATAAAATCTATGTCACGTTGGTCGGCATAATTTTCATAAACAATAAATGAACCAATAGTTATGAAAAGATAATATATACCACATCCGAATCATAGACAAGACGAGGGCCGACGGGGGCAGATACCAAAACCATCGCACTATATAAGATGCAATAATAAAAGTAAGAAAATAATACAAGTATCTATCTAAACATACAAGTAAGAATATTTTTTCTTTCAGAAAGAAGATAAGAACAAGAGGCTCACCACGGTGGTGCCGGCGATGAGATTGACGCAGGTGATCGACGGCACTGAAGACGGGGACGGGGCATGATGGACCGCTAAACCTAGACAAATATTGAGGAAAATGGACTTTGGAGGTCGAGCTTGAAGAGGAGAAAGCTTAAGTAGTGTGGCTTGGGCATTCCATCGAACACCTTGTGTGCATAGGAGGTGAGCTAGAGCACCACCAAGCCCTCTCCCCCTCGGCGGCCAGAAAAAACAGAGCAGTGTGCTCTGCTCTTACGCGAGGGGTATATATAGGCACCTCATTGGTCCCGGTTGGTGGCATGAACCGGGACTAAAGGGCAGCCTTTGGTCCCGGTTCAAGCCACCAACCGGGACCAATGGTCACTACTAGGAAAAGGCCTACTAATGGCGCACCGGTTTTGCCTACTAATGGCGCACTACCGGTGCGCCATTAGTACCACGCCACTAGTATTTTTTACTAATGGCGCACCACTAGTGCGCCATTAGTATCTGGTATACTAATGGCGCACCCAGTAGTGCGCCATTAGTATGTAAGAATATGTGCCATTAGTATGCCTCCCGGGGGGCCATACGTAACCATGTGCTTTGTCATACTAATGGCGCACTCTGAGGTGATGCGCCATTAGTATGAATATTTGTTTTTTTACTTTTCTGATTTTTGCACAGGTTACAAAATATATTATTGGACAAAATATAGACAGCAGCACACAACAACAGCAGATTCATCGAATACAATAGAAGATTAGTCTCCGAATACAATTCATCATATTAGTCTCCGAATTCAAAAGACCGAACAAAGATAAAACATTACAAGTCTCAAGACCGCGAGTATCGAGTTTGTCTTCACACTACAAGTCGATATCGATCATCTAAACTACCATCACATAGAAGATAGCCGCGGTCATCACGATGAGCATCATCGCGATCAGACTGGTCTTCATCCGGTTCCTCCAATGCTCCCTCCTCTCTCCCGCTAGATAGCAGGCGTATCTAGATTCGGCCTCCGCCCTAGTGGTGTACCCTTTGTAACTATTACCGCTGAAACGGTGAACCTGTCTCCGACACTCTTCCCAGTCGTCGTAGACTCCGGGAACCTTACCCTTGTACACGACATACGACGGCATCTCTATGCACAAGCCAAACAGCAGACAATACATAAGCATGCAACAAAAGGATCGGAAGAGAAAAGCAAGACATTAATAGCATGATTCATGGTCCTACTAATAAATAGCATCGATTACATCTAAGTTGAACGACTGTCCAAACCAAAGAGACATACGGATTCATTAAAGTTTAATTATAACATGAGCCAATCAATGTTTCAGAACTACACATCACTACTTTCGACTCGACTCATCAGACAGGAGCATGGATGAAGCCGTCGTCTATCGTGATGGTCATGAAATCGCGGTCGTTGTCACCCTGCATTTGTAGCGTTCCATCTATCTCACTGTTGGACGGTTGATATCTGCGGAAGAACTGCCCCGAGGTATGAAGGACATCTTGATGGATGATGTCCGCAAACTCCGACTGGATGCGAAAGAATTCTTTTCTGAGGTCCGCGTCCTGGGTTGACGACAACCTCGCGGCCCAATCTTTGAGACTATCTGGTAGCAGAAGGTGATGATGGTCCCTTACGATCGCCCGCATGTGATGGAGGGCGTAGTAGGCATCCTTCTGATCGCCAGGCGGCTGCTTGACGTAGCAGAACTTCGTATTGTGTGAGAAGGTGTGCTTGCCGTACTTACGAACTGCCCTGGTGAAGGTGCCTCCAGATTTGGCGTAGCCGGGGAGAACATCATCAAGAACTTTCTTGACATTTGTGTAGTCTATCTTGGAGTTACGGTTCGGGTCGAAATACGTGGCCATGGAATATTTTGGGCTTAAGAGGATGAGTGTGCAATGTGTGTCACTGCACAGAACACGGAATGTTAGAAAAAAAAGAACGATCGAAATCTAAGAAATCATATGTTACGGGGCGGTTAAGGGATGACTTACTCAGGAAAGTAAGCCACAAGGAAGTTATCCTTATCTGGGTTTGCCAGAATGACGCCTTCGAGGTGTGAACTCGCAACTTGGCGGTCCCCAGCGCTGCTCAAGTGCTTGGCACGCATGTAGAAGGGGTCGACTATCACGATGTCTGGGGTCTTGTCTCTAATGATCCGCATCTCAATACTCAGTGTAAACAGCTGAACGAAGGTGTAGTGCAGCGGATGAAGGTTAAACATGGCAAAGATGTCATCAAACCGCAGGACGATCGTACCCCCGATGTCGCCATCCACAAAGCCCTTGCCCTCTGGCACCTTGGCCACGAAAACTGGGTATGCCACATCATTCTCTCTGAGACGCCGCTTCTCCAAAGAAAGAACATTGTCGTGCAGACTCCGCATAGCACCGGTTGTAGCATTGAGCATATTTGGCGGTAGCATCGCCCTACCTGCCACATGCACCCTCCTCGAGATATCCTTAGGTGAAGGTGGCCTGTCCTGAGCACGGATCGAACTCGGTGCCGGCTGGCTCGCACCGGCGCCCTTGTTAGTCTTTCGTTTCCGTCCCTTCTTCTTGATCTCCTGTATTGGGACCGAGTTCTGCTCACAGACCGCCTTCTTGAGCGTGTTGGGACTGATAATATTTCGCACCTCAGCTATCTGAGGCTCGGTGAAGGCGGGAGCTGGAGGCGTCTCCTGAGAACTGAACGCCAGGCGACGCCTGTTGCAATTGGATTTCTCCGCCGTATCAGCTAGATTGCGGTCGTCTTGGTTGGGTTCTTGAGAAAGAGGCCCGCAGAACTCGTCAGCGTACCCATGTTCGGCAAAGTACTTATCGACATTGGTAAATGTACCGTCGTTGTTGTCGTTGTCGTCCGGATCCTGTGCCATAGGGATGTCCGTATCCTGTGCCATAGGGATGTCCGGCAGGTTCGGTAGCGTTGCCGCGTTCTTGCCATGGCTTGGCGCCGGCACGACTGGCGGTCTTGTCTGTGGGGTGGTGTCCCCCACCCCCAAACGAATATGGCTCTTTGGCTAAAGCAGGGGCCAGTTTACGCAGGCGCTGAGGGTCATCTCATCTTCTTCGTCGGCCCCAGCGGGTCGAATCAGAGGTAACATCTCGTCGCAGCCTGGCAGCACCCGAACCACTTCAACCCTATACACTATGGGTGCCATCGGATTACCGTGGAACATGCGGTTGCCCGGTTGAACGATTCTGCCCTTGGCTACATCGACTAACTCGCTGCCCATGAAGTGCAGAAGAGTGCAAGGAACGTCGGTGGCGCCCTGCGAAAACATGTCGGGAGTCAGGGATGCCCAGTCAAAGGCAAGGAGATGAAGTCATCGGCCGAGAGGCTTAGTTACCGTGATGCCGTCGAGCTCGGCTAATGTCGAGGCACCGCCAACGGTGGGCGTGCAACTGACGGAGGGGGCGCTTGCTGGCGAGGTGCCGGCCGGCGTACACCCGGGTGCATTAAGCTCCAATGCCCGTTCCGGCGCCGGAGACACGAATACCGCCTCCGCTGGAGACACCAATGGCGCCGCCAGAGACACCAATGGCGCCGCCTGCGCGCTGTGCGAGTTGCTGGCCGTGAAGCTGGGAACCGGGGGAGGCCCCTGTTGGCCGCCCGCAATCCACGTCATCAGCCCATGAATCAACGTAGGCACCATGGCGTTGAGCTTCGTTCCCAGTTGTTGTTCCACTTGCTCTTTGACACCGCTGTATTTCTCGAAGCGGGGCGGTAGGCCTTGCTCGGCACGCTCCGCGTCCTCCTTGTCCCATATAGGCTCCGCCACTCTGTAACCGCCGGGACCGAGTTTGTGTTCCCCTAAGTTCAACTCCCGCATTTCTTTCCCCCACTGACTTGATTCGGAGGTTGCGCTGCTCTCGCACTTGATCTTGAACTCCTTGTAGTCATCTTCGCTGATCGAAGAATATTTCACCTTGATCTTCTCATAACTATCACCTTTATCAATCATTCTCTTCACCGCGCTTCTCCAAGTAGACAGGGCCGTGCTCATCCTCGTGAGGGCGGCACTGTTCACTTTATTCCCTGAGAGGCGTGTGTTTTCAAAATCGGCGGGGAACTTGTATCGTTCGCGCAGCTTCGTGAAGAGGAGGTTGCGCAAATTCCCTCGGTCCTTATGCCTAAGGTTCTCGGTGTTGATCGAGACGGTGCTCCGGAGAATGCACCCGAGCTGAAGCGAGTACCCCTTGACTATATGTTTGGGCTCTGTTGGATGCCCGTCGGAGTCCACTTGAGTAAATTCCTCCTTGAGGGTGTTAAGCGCATTCGGGCGCCGGTCCTTCCTTTGCTTCTTCGGTTGGCTGCCATCTGTGTGTGCGCCGCCATCATCAGTGGTGGCATCCTCGGTAGCACCATCAGTGGTGTCATCCCCGACGCCACTAGGGATTGTGTAGTCAGGATCGGTGTCTTCCACGGCGTCCTCATAGCGGTGAGGTTGTTCCTCCATCTCCTGGGACAGCTCCCAGAATTGCTTGCCGCCCGAACCGCCGGCCTCATCGTTGTTGGCCATGTTTCGCTCTAAATAGGAAAACAGTTTGGTCAAAAAGTTGGTTATTGTCAAGGAACAAGATCATGGTCTCATCATTTAGGGTTTGTCGACACCGAGGCATCCTAAAAGCTAAGCTTTTATCATTTAGGGTTTGTCGACGCCGAGGCACCCTAAAAGCCTAAGCGTACATCATTTAGATTCTCATCGACACCGAGGCACCCTAAAAGCCAAGGTTTCATCATTTAGGGTTTGTCGACGCCGAGGCACCCTAAATGCTAAGTTAAGTTTTCATCATTTAGGGTTTATCGATGCCGAGGCACCCTAGGTTGGGCCTAATCACTTGGCACTAATCACTTGGCTCTATTGCCACATATGTTGGGTTTATCGTCTAGGGTTTATCGATGCTGAGGAGAATTCTAAGTTGGGCCTAATCACTTGGCTCTATTGCCTCCTATGGTTTAATGCAGCAAGAATAAAGGGGCAGTTGATCCTACTTAATTAAGTACTAAGATACCCCGGCCCATGCATTAGTAGCAAGTACCCCATATGTCCGACTTTTAGCAAAGTCATGCTAAAATTCACGGAAAATTTCAGCATGACCTTTGCTGAAAATAGGACATATGGAGTACCCGAATTTGCCGGAACGGAAGTTAATCGACATTCCGGCAAACTCAAGGGCCTCTCGGGGTACCTGCAAAATCATCACGACACGAAGGGCCTCTCAAGGGCCTCAAGCAGCAGCGGCGTCTCCCAGGACCCATTTTTTTGCTAAATTTCTTTGAGCAACAATCAGAGCAGAAAATTCAGCATATTTCTATACAACAACACTATAAAGATGATGAACAGTTCCATAGTAGCCCATTTATATACAATAACATCTTTGGTCATACCAATTTCTGAAACAATTCAAATCTGAATTGTATCTTGCGTAGGCACCACTACTGCAAGTGCCATACTACTGCAAGTGCCATACTACTGCAAGTGCTATACTACTGTAGGAAAGGAGGATCATCATACACATATATAGGAAAGGAGGCCCATTCCTATTTTAGGAAGCAAACAGATGTACACATAAGATAAAAATGTAGTGCTGAAAGTTTAATGCTTACAAAAGACTTGCTGAAATAGTGAAAAATATGGAGTCACCAAGCTGGCTAAGAAACTCCCAAAGTCCACTAGCAAATCCAAGATATAATCCTGTTACACACATCATAACAATTTAAGATAATTAGGATAAGGATAGTAGGAAATGAAAAAGAAAGAGCTCAAAAAACTCCCTAATTGGGAGATTTGTATTTTCACCATCTTTCATATCAATATCATATACAGATGGAGATGGTGTCATTCAACTTGAGCATGAGCTAGTTTAGTCATCCAGCTTACTGCATACACATGGAGATGGTGTCATTCAACTTGGAACACATCAAACTTTTGTTCCGTGCTACTTCACCTCAAAACTCACAGCTTTTTCAGAACAAAAATTGACGAATAATAACACACAACAGATATATGAATGAGCTCCATGGTGGATCTGCTATGTTCACGGCACAGTAATTCAACAAAACCTTTTTATGGACCAAGGGAAACACAAATCAAGTGTTCAGCAAAAATATGACCCTGAATGCAAATGGAGCTTAGGTCCGAACAAATGTAGGTAGCTACTGGGAACAGAATATAAGTGAATTAACAACAACAACCTAGGTATTGTAGGTATTCAGAAGACTACAAGTTCCGACACGGTAACCTTGCAACACAGTGATAGAGTTTAGCTCTGAATCATCAAAGTAAGGAACGTTGGCAATAATCAAACACATTGTATGTAGCAAGTGGCAACTTCCAATTGAGACCACCATTTCCATGCTAAACACTAATCAGCAGGCACTCTCCTGCTACAGCTAACCAAAATCTGCTAGCTGATTCTTAAATCAGACAGTTTGAGCACTACAATTCTCACAAGATCTGCAATAGGCATTTACAATTAAAATGTTAGGCATTTATAGGCATTTGTCATGTTAGGCATTTACTGAACATGTTAGGCATTTACAACTCATTTGTCTGTTTGAGCACTACAATCAGACAGTTTACTGAACATGTTAGGCATTTGTCATGTCATAATCTTTGCCATTTTACAATTAAAATGCACTTGTTTGTGTGGACTAATTTTGAAGCAGTTTGTAGAGTACTGTCAAAATTCAGAATGGTGACTGAATTTAACTGACAAACAAGAACCTAATGCGCATTCCCCAACTAATAAAACCGATCAAGAAGCAGCAGCAGCAGCACGACGGGGCGGCGGCGGCGAGCTCCTGCTCCTAACCCTAGGTCGCCGCCCAGTGGGGGCATGGGGATGAGCGGGGGAGAGAGGGAGGGAGGGACAGAGACTAACCGTCGTCGATGAGCAGCAGCCGTGCGGGGAGGCTCGCGCCGCCGTCGAGGAGCGCGTCCGACGACGCTAGCCGCCGTCCGTCCGTCCGTCGAGGAGCCCGTCCATCGAGGAGCGCGGGGAGGCTCGCGCCGCCGTCCGTCCGAGGAGGTCGTGGGCTCGAGGGGGAGGAAGGGGAGAGGGAGGCGGCGGAGGCGTGTGGGCGGCTACGGCGCAGTGGGTCGGGGCAGCGGTGGCGGCGGCGCGGTGGAGGGAGGGACGAGGGAAGGAGCGGCGCGGTGGATCGAGGGAGACGGAACTGGCGAGGGGGAGAGGGAAGGGGGGATCGGGCGAAGGGGTACACACTATAGCAATGGCGCACCACCCTCTAGTGCGCCATTAGTAGTTTTTTTTTCTTATAGCAATGGCGCACCCACCTCTGGTGCGCCATTAGTAACTTTTTTTTCTGACAGCAATGGCGCACCCACCTAGGGTGCGCCATTAGTAATTTTTTTCATTATTTCTTGTTGCATCTAATAATTTGTTTTTTATCAAATTTGTTATTTTCATGAGGACTAGAACAGAAGATATCATCAATTTTTTTTTTGAAAATATCATCAATTTTTGTTAATTGAAAATATCATCAAATTTGTTATTTGAAAATATCATCAAAAAGTGGGGGAGGGTGCGGGGTGTCGGCAGCGGCGGTGGAGCGGGGGAGGGTGCGGGGGGTGCTCGGCGGCGGTGGAGCGGGGGAGGGTTCGGGGGGTGCTCGGCGGCGAGGGGGATCTGGCGAGGGGGA
The DNA here is from genome assembly GCF_002162155.2 of Triticum dicoccoides. Taxonomy (NCBI): domain Eukaryota; kingdom Viridiplantae; phylum Streptophyta; class Magnoliopsida; order Poales; family Poaceae; genus Triticum; species Triticum dicoccoides. Next base: position 551,955,957 of record NC_041389.1, read on the forward strand.
TCGGATAGCTATCGAGAGGAAGGGGGATCGAGATCGAGTGTCCTCATGAATATTAAATATTTTTTCATATTGAATATGAAAAAATATCATCAAATTTGAAAAAATATTCATGAATTCAAAAAGTGCCCATAAAATTTAAAAATATTCATGATATCAAAAAGTGCCCGAGAAATGAAGACTACGATTTAAATACAATTGATCTTAGCTAGCTATCTGTTCACAATCTTCTTGCCCTTCTTTTTCGCAAATGGAGTTCTTCTGTGGAACGTACGTCCTTTAGGTAGGGTGGTCCTGCTTCTTCTTGTGGTGTGTGTTGCTACTTCATCGTCGTGATCATGTTCGATCTTCGGGTCGCCGTACTTGTCAAAGTCTTGCTCATTGGCTACTCCATCCATTCCGATGATCTTCCTTTTGCCTCTCCTCACGACAACACGACTGGGCTTTGGCGGGTCGGTATTAAGAAGCATTGGTCCACTTGGGAAGCCAGTACCCATGGCTCATTTTTCGCGGTGACGTTTGCGCCCGCGGTCTTGGATTTGGCTTCGGGTATAACCATGGTGGTGAAATACTGGTCTTCTTTTAGGACGCTCTTGGCCCATCTGACATGGAACATCGGGACCTTCTCTCCAGCGTAGCTCAGCTCCCAGATCTCCTCGATCCTTCTGTAGTATCTGTCCTTGTCGTTGCCGGTGTAGGATTCCATCGTTACCCCGGAGTTCTGATAACCATCGCTCTTCATGTCCTTGTTCTCAGTGTAGAATGTGTAGCCGTTGATATCGTATGCCTCATAGGTCATCAGGTTGTGCTCGGCGCCCTGTAACAAGGCGAATATGAGTTGTTCTTCTGCGGAAGAATCCTCATGTAAAGGGTACGACAGAAGCTTCTGCTTGAACCAACGCGTGAAACATGAGTTGTGCTCTTTGATTATATCTCCGTCCGTCCTCTGTTGGCCTCGGTCATTGTACGTCTTCTCAATAAAGGTTTTGTGCTCTACCACCCAAGGATCGACCACGTCTATGTGTTGTAGCGCGACTAGGTTTGCTCTTTCAAAGTCGGCGAGTCAACCCTCGAAGTCGACATGCATTTCGCGGCGACCCTCACGGTGACCCCATCCAGCGAGCCTGCCGAGGTGCCTGTTGACGGGCATACCAACGGGGTTCTCGATGCCTAGATAATTCATGCAGTAGGAGATGCACTCTTCGGTCAGAAAGCCCCTGGCTATACTTCCCTCTGGACGTGACATGTTGCGAACGTATCCTTTGATGACACCATTCATCCTTTCGAACGGCATCATGCTATGTAGGAACGTCGGCCCGAGTTGGATGATATCCTCCACGATATAGACCAGCAGATGCACCATAACATCGAAGAATGCAGGAGGGAAGTACATCTCAAGCTCGCATAGTATCACCACGATCTCTTCCTATAGCCTTCTGAGTTGCCTCACGCCAATCGACTTCCGAGAGATGACGTCGAAAAAGTTGCATAGGCCAAATAGCATTTCACGGACATGCGCATACATGATCCCACGGATTGCAACTGGAAGTATCTGCGTCATCAGCACGTGACAGTCGTGAGACTTCATCCGCTGAACTTCTGCTTCGCTGGGTCTAGGTATCTGCCTATCTTCCCCGCGTAACTGTAAGGAAGTTTTACTCCTAGGAGGCAGGTGAAAAACTGCTCGATCTCCTCCTGGCTTAGAGTGAAGCACGCGGGAGGGTAGTCATTTCCGGTCTTCTTGGCCTTTTTGCCTTTGCGACGACTTTCTGTGTCCTGCTTCGCCTCATCATCATCATCATCATCATCATCATCATTAGCGTGAAGCTCCTGCCTGATGCCCACTGATTTCAAGTCTGCCCTTGCTTTCGGCCCATCTTTGGTCCTCTCTGGCATGTTGAGCAGGGTACCAAGCAGACTCTCACACACGTTCTTCGTGATATGCATGACATCAGGGCTATGAGGCACACGGTGGATCTTCCAGTACGGCAAGTCCCAGAAAACAGACCTTGTTTTCCATACCTTCAGCAGCGGCTCTGGCGCCTTTCGCTTCTTTCCCGGCTCTGGCGCCTTTTTCTTCTTTCCCGGCAGTGGGCAGTCTTTCCAATTTTTCAACAGCTCGTCTATTTCCTCGCCGCTCCTCGTACACGGGTGTTTTCGGGGTTCGGTTTCACCATCGAACAGATCCTTGCGTTTCCTCCACGGGTCAATGTCGCGAAGCCACCTTTGATGTCCCATGAACACGGTTTTCAAAGACCTGGGATCTCTATCTAGCTGGCGATACGTTGTGTCATCCATGCACCTTACACATCCAGAAAATCCATGGACTACCTGCCCCGCGAGATATCCGTAACCGAGATAGTCGTGCACCGTCGTGAGCAGTGCGGCTCTCATAGGGAAATATTCTTTCTCTGTGGCGTCCCACGTATTGGCTGGCATTTTCCACAGCGTGTCTAGCTCCTCCTTCAGCAGCCCCAGATAGAGATTGATCTCGTTCCCTGGTTGTTTCGGCCCTTCAATTAGCATACTCATGTGAATGTACTTCCTCTTCATGCACAACCAGGGGGGAAGGTTGTACATCCACACAAACACAGGCCAGGTGCTACGTGTGCTTCTCTTGGCTGCCAAACGGATTGACTCCATCGGTGCTCGCGCCCAGCACGATGTTCCTTGGATCATTCCCAAATTCTGGGTATTCGAAGTTCAACGCTTGCCACTGGCTCGCATCCTTAGGGTGACTCAGCATCTTGTCTTTTTTATTTATCTCCGGATCATTTCCGTCATCTTCCCGCTTCTTCTCCTCCCTATCCGCGTGCCAACGCAGGAGCTTTGCTACCTTAGGGTCCGCGAAATACCGCTGCAGACGAGGAGTGATCGGAAAGTACCACACCGATTTTCGAGGAGCTTTCTTCCTCTTCTTGTATCGAGTGACGCGGCACACCAGACATATGGTAGACTCCACGTGCTCGTCCTGATAAATGATGCAATTGTTCATGCACACATGGTATTTCACGTGCGGTAAATCCAGAGGACACGATTTTCTTCGCCTCCTCGAAACTGGTCGGGCACTTGTTCCCCTTGGGAAGACGTTCGTGCCAGAATGACATGTTCTCGTCGAAGCATGCGTCGGTCATTTTGTGTTTTACCTTCATCTCCAGAGCCATGAGCGTTACTTTCAGGCGGGTATCCTCGGGCCTGCATCCTTCATACAATGGAGTAACCGCGTCTATCTCCAGTTGATCCAGCTTGGCTTTCTCTCGGGCGGCAACTCTTGCATTATCCGTTTGCTTGAGAAGCAACTCTTGAATATGAGGGTCCTGCACCCAGCCTCCATCGTCGTCTGCTCCGGCATCTTCATCTTCATGGTCATGCCCTTCGTCTTGATCTTCCTCATCATAATGTACGACATCTTCTACATGATGACTGTGTACAACATCACCATCGTGATCATGTCCTGGAGATTCTTCGTCTTCTCGCCCGCCCTCGCCGCGGTGGTTGTCTTGTTGCCCTTCCTCATTTCTTGCCCGGCCCCCATGGATGACTTCATAGTCATCTTCATCACCTTGCCACTGATAGCCATCCATGAAACCACGCAAGAGCAGGTGGTCCCGCACCTGCCCGGAATCCGGGTCCGCAATAAGGCTCTTCAGCTTGCATCTTCGACACGGACATCTTATCTCCGTCTCGTTCTTTTGAAGCATCTCGGCCTTCGCGGAGCTCAAAAACCTATTCACGATGCCTTCGGTCATCGTGCGGACCATGGTCGCCTGCGGGGTAGAGCAAACCGATATTTTATAACCAAGAAAAAAATTGGCATGACCTTCCCTAAAAATAGGACCAAAAAGAATGCATAGTGCCAAAATTCTCGCCGAAACGGAAATGAATCAACATTCCGGCAAAATATTGGCAACTATCGCATTTCAAATACCGGTACCTGCAAACACAAACATATATGCAACACCACAAACATATGCAACATCACAAACATACATAGATCTAGCTAGGCCACAAAAAGTGCATGTGCACGTTGTTGGAGCGAGCTAGGGAGAAAAAAAGTAGATCTACAACATGAAGATAGCTTTCCCCTTACTTACCTATATAAAAAAAAGGTAATTTCACCACTTAAGTTTGATGAATCTATGGTGCAAATGAGGTGAGGAGGAGGAGGCAGCCGAAATTTTGGAGAAGGAGGTGGAGGGAATGAAGTGGGGAAAGTGAGTGGGTAGGTGTGGCTGTCCAAAATATCTTATTGGGGTCCCAGGTTACTAATGGCGCACCACCAGCAAATGCGCCATTAGTATGACTGCTTACTAATGGCGCACCTGCAGGTGGTGCGCCATTAGTAGTTTTGCAAAAAAGTAAAAAAAAAATATATACTAATGGCGCACTATCTGTCTAGTGCGCCATTACTAGTTAGAACTAGTAATGGCGCACCTTGCTTGGATGCGCCATTAGTATGTATGGAAAAATGGGAAAAAAATTATTACTAGTGGCGCACCGTTTTTCTGGTGCGCCATTAGTGTCTTCCACACTAATGGCGCATGTCTAGAGGGTGCGCCAGTAGTATATAGTATTGGCGCACCACCTGACAGGTGCGCCATTAGTGCCCATTCCATCTATAGCCCTTTTTGTAGTAGTGGGTGGTGGGCCAGGAGCGAGGCCCATTGGTCCCGGTTCGTCCCGCCAACCGGGACCAGAAGGTCTAGACGAACCGGGACCAATGGCCCACGTGGCCCGTCCGGCCCCCGGGGCTCACGAACCGGGTCCAATGCCACCATGGGTCCCGGTTCTGGACTGAACCGGGACTAATGGGCTGACCCGGCCTGGACCATTGCCACCTTTTCTACTAGTGTATGTTCATATAGGTGAAACATTAAACACTTACTAGTTCTATTAATTCAACTAATTGAACTACGTCTATTAGTTCAACTAGTTCTATTAATTCAACTAATTCAACTAAGCATTTACTAAAAATAAACTTGTTCTATTAATTTTCTTACTAAAATAAAGTAGCTAGTTCTATATAGTAATATTTTAATTAGATCATCAAATCTCATATACCTAAATTTTCTTACTAAAAATAAACTAGTTCCATTAATTCAACTAATTCAACTAAGAATTTACTAAAAATAAACTAGTTCTATTAATTTTCTTACTAAAATATATAAAGTAGCTATATATAGTAATATTTTAATTAGATCATCAAATCTCATATACCTAAATTTTCTTACTAAAAATAAACTAGTTCTATTAATTCAACTAGTTCAACTAAGCATTTACTAAAAATAAACTAGTTATATTAATTCAACTAGTTCAAATAATCTCATATACCTAATTCAATAGAAAACAGAAAATAAGTAAAAGAATGTGTGTGTGTGTGTGTGTGTGTGTGTATGTGTGTGTTTGTGTGTGCGTGTGTGTATGTGTGTGTGTACGAGCGGGGGGCGGCAGTGTACGGGCGGCGGCGCGAGATGGCGACGCGACGGGGACGGCGCGACGACGGGTGGCGGGGGCGACGGCGCGATCGAGACGGCGACGTACGGGGCGGCGGCGTGAGACGGCGACGATGGGCGGCGGGGCGGCTGGGGCGGCGGGGCCGGCGAGGGCAGCGCGCGATGGGCGACGGCGCGGCGGCGACGGCGATGTCGCGTGAAGCAGTTTGAAGAAGAAGTGGTGGTCGATGAAACTGAATTTTCTTAAGTGCCATATATATAGGTGGGGCCTTTAGTACCGGTTGGAGCCACCAACTGGTACTAAAGGCCAATTTTGGCCAGGTCAAGCGGCGGGAAACGACCCCCTTTAGTACCGGTTCTTGCTTCCAACCGGTACCAAAGGCCCACCCATTAGTACCAGTTGGAGCCACCTCGCCGAGCGAAGGGCACCGGCACTGGTTTATAAACCCAGCCGTGCTGCTCCTTCAAACTTCTCTATATAGAAGGCTTCCGGGCCTAACTATGGCGCGCTGCCTTGTGAGCCTACTGGCCCTTCTGGGCCTGAATTTGCACACCCGAGGTCTGGCAGGCCCACTAGACAGCGCCCCAACAATTTTTTATATAGTTTTTTTCTTTTCTGCATTATTTATTTTCTTCTATTTTTTTGAGTAATTGTTTTATATAGTTTTTTATTTTCTGCATTGTTTATTTTCTTCTATTTATTTCTAAGTAGTTTTTTTGCTGTATTTAGTTTCTTTGTGAATATTTTTGCTTTAGCTATCTAAACAAATCGGTAAATGACTGAAAAACAGCAAATGATGTCAGGACGTGTTGGAAATTGATGACGTCGCTTTGAATGTTGCATACTGAATGCAAAAAAAGTCCAGAGTTCAAATAAGTTTTAAAAAATGAAGTGCCCGTGTAGTAACAGATGAGTTCTCGTCCGAAACCCTGATACTCCGAAAGAGATTGTCCAGTTTGTACACGAAGTGCGTCCATTTTTTGCCGTGACCCTCTCTACTCTTTTACACATGCTTTGCGGGTGAAATGATGATACCATGCCAAGTTTCAACATTTCCAGAGTTCATTTTGTAGTGATTTTCAATTTCATGGTCATTTAGCTCTCTAAATAAATCGGTAAATGACTGAAAACAGCAAATGATGTCAGGACGTGTTGGAAATTGAAGACGTCACTTTGAATGCTGCATACTGAACGCAAAAAAAGTCTGGAGTTCAAATAAGTTTAAAAAAATGAAGTGCCCATGTAACAGATGAGTTCTTGTCCGAAACCCTAATACTCCGAAAGAGATTGTCCAGTTTGTACACGAAGTGCGTTCAATTTTTGCCGTAACCCTCTCTACTCTTTTGCACGTGCTATGCGGGTGAAATGATGATACCATGCCAAGTTTCAACATTTTCAGAGTTCATTTCATAGTGATTTTCAATTTCACGATCATTTAGCTCTCTAAACAAATCGGTAAATGACTGAAAATCAACAAATGATGTCAGGACGTGTTGGAAATTCATGACGTCGCTTTGAATGTTGCATACTGATTGCAAAAAAAGTCTGGAGTTCAAATAAGTTTAAAAAAATGAAGTGCCCGTGTAACAGATGAGTTCTCGTCCGAAACCCTCATACTCCGAAAGAGATTGTCCAGTTTGTACACGAAGTGCGTCCAGTTTTTGCTGTGGCCCTCTCCACTCTTTTGCACATGCTATGCGGCTGAAATGGTGATACCATGCCAAGTTTCAACATTTTCAGAGTTCATTATGTAGTGATTTTCAATTTCATGGTCATTTAGCTCTCTAAACAAATCGGTAAATGACTGAAAAACAGCAAATGATGTCAGAACGTGTTAGAAATTGATGACGTCGCTTTGAATGTTGCATACTGATCGCAAAAAAAGTCTGGAGTTCAAATAAGTTAAAAAAATGAAGTGCCCGTGTAACAGATGAGTTCTCGTCCGAAATCCTGATACTCCGAAAGAGATTGTCCAGTTTGTACACGAAGTGCGTCCAGTTTTTGCCGTGACCCTCTCTACTCTTTTGCACGTGCTATGCGGGTGAAATGATGATACCATGCCAAGTTTCAACATTTTCAGAGTTTATTTTGTAGTGATTTTCAATTTCACGGTCATTTAGCTCTCTAAACAAAATCGGTAAATGACTGAAAAACAACAAATGATGTCAGAACGTGTTGGAAATTGATGACGTCGCTTTGAATGCTGCATACTGAACGCAAAAAAGTCTGGAGTTCAAATAAGTTTAAAAACATTGATTATACATGTGAGGGCGTAAACATGTAAAAATATACATCAAAAATACATTGATTATCAATGATCTTTTTGTGTACAATCTGAATTGTCAACATGAGTCATCAATGGTTTAGAAACCGGTGAAGACTCATATTGCGACCACAAATTCTACACATAGAGTTCAATGAAGACCAAGTGCTTGTGATAGTTTGAAAAGTAACATATTTAAGGTGGTAAAAATCCTACTAGGGAAGCAAGGTGGGACTAAAAACAACCTGCCACAACCTCTTTACTACCGGTTTGTGGCATGAACCGGTACTAAAGGGGCTGGCCGGGCCCCAGCCTCTTTAGTACCGGTTCGTGGCATGAACCAGAACTAAAGGTTCGTTCCGAACCGGTACTAAAGATCTACTCCCGCCTAGCCGTTGGAACCGACACTAATGGACACATTAGTGCCAGCTCAAATTCAAACCGGGACTAATGTGTCTCACATTTGACCCTTTTTCTACTAGTGGAGGTTCTTCCACCTCCATGAGAGAGTCGGACAATGGAAAGTTTTTGTTTAGTCTCCCGAGACCATTGCGTGATTATCTCACGGGAGGGTAAAGAAAAGATCATTGGCAACATTACGTTTAGTTTGGGATCCTCTTGTGCGTCCCTCTCGACTATCCATTTGAAGACACTTGGTACCAAACCGCGCACCCCTCACACCTATAGATTTCATTTACCATGGATGACATTCGTGACATGATTTTCGCCATGCCTATCGACAAAGTGTCGGGTCTAGATGGCTTCAATGAGCTCTTATTTTGTTCATGTTGGGACATTCCTAAAGATGACATGGTCATGAATTTTTTCAAACTGCATCACTTGCATGCCAATGGTTTTGCCCTTGTCAGCATGACAAACATTGTGCTATTGCCCAAATTCTCATTGTAGGTCGACAACCATCCACAACATCTCAAAAATCTTCAGAGAGGTGGACCGCCTAGCAATGATATTTGATGAAGTAGTCTTCGAATCTCAAACTGCACTCCTCAAACAGAGCTGCATACAAGACAATTTTCCCTATGTCCAAAATGTTTTAATCTATATACCTAATACCTAATATATTAAAAGGAGGAATATTTCTTAGTTCTCCTTCCGTCAGCCCTTATATCTATTAATTTTGTGTTAGCATAAAGATTGATGGCTGAGATTTCTCTCCTATCTGAAAAAGGAACGTCCCTATTTTTGTGTCTTCCCTCGTCAAGCCCACTTCCAACGCGTGTAGTGACCTCAGCCTGTGATCGACACCATAGATCAGATTTTGTGTTGTGTTTGTGGTGGAGTTTGTGCTTTGTTCGCGTCAAATGATCACCATAATAAGGTTTAGCTTGGAATGGAAGTAAATTTATACACCTGGGGTGCTTTTATAGGTGTATATCACCAGCCATATGTGATTTCCAACCAGAAAATAAAATGACCGATTGAGGTATGTATCTTCTACAGGTGTAAAATGTTGAAAACGACAATTCAATCAGGCCGTAAGGCTTGAGCCCTCGACCGTACCGAATCCCCTGAATCAATTGCAAATGAAAAATGTCGGGCCCTTCCTATCTTGCCAGAATGCCATCCCGCTCGCCGTGCTCAACTCGAGGCCAAAGAGGAGAAGTGTGAGACACGTATATCGTTTTTGTGCAAGGTGAAGAGGCAAATCTACCGACTGCCAAACTCTTACGGAGCGGATATGGAAGAGGGCTAAGAAAGCAAGGGGAATTGTCTTCTGCGCGTACCTCCCTGCCATCGGCAGGGACTGGGAGGACGACACTAATGAGCCACCCTTTTGATGCCTTCTCTCAAGATCTCCCAAAGACCATGGAAGCTAACAAGGTGGCAGCAGGCCAGTAGGGAAGGAAACTAAGGGAAGCATGGGATTTGGACCATCAACGCTGATTACCCGCCGCACCAGCCATGCTTCATCCAGTGGCAACACTAATTTTGGAGCGAGGTAGAGAAAAGTCAAGGAGAAAGGGGATCGGGACGTGCGAGTTTTTTTAGGCAATTCAACAAAGCTTTATTAAACTGTCACAACGTTTACAGGGATGGAAGGGACATTTCCGGGATGGCCTAACTAGACATGGCGGCCACTGTTAGGGAACGTAGTAATAATTCAAAATTTTCCTATGTGTCATCAAGATCAATCTAGGAGATGCTAGCAACGAGAGAGAGGGAGTGCATCTTCATATCCTTGAAGATCGCTAAGCGGAAGCGTTACAAGAACGCGGTTGATGGAGTCGTACTCGCGGCGATTCAAAACGCGGAAGATCCGATCCAAGCGCCAAACTGACGGTGCCTCCGCGTTCAACACACGTACAGCCCGGGGACGTCTCCTCCTTCTTGATCCAGCAAGGATAGAGGAGAAGTTGCGGGAGAACTCCGGCAGCACGACGACGTGGTGGTGGAGCTCGTAGTTTTCCTGCAGGGCTTCGCCAAGCACTATGGAGGAGGAGGAGGAGTTGGAGGAGGGAGGGGCTGTGCCAGGGAAGGATGCGGCTGCCCTCTCTCTCCCTCACTATATATAGGGGGAACGGGGGAGGAGGAGGTGCCCTAGGGTGTCACGACCGGTTTTTCAATAAAATACTTAGTGAGAAATCGATCTCTTGATTCCAGTATAGGAAGAGTTATCCTTACTGGTAGACAAATACTTGATTACAGAAGACCAGTAGCATCAAATATATTATAGGGTTGAGCTGAGGATGCTCAACAATTTATTACAAACACACCAATATTGTACATAAGGGCGGTTATGACACAGGGGTATGTTGACATGCTACTAGCTCGAGATAAAAGCGGTGGTGGATAACTTAACTCCTAAACTGGCAGCTCGTCGAGCATCGAGGTGAGGCTCCATGAGTTTATTTCTGGGGTAGAGGAAGCGGATATAATACAGTGACCAAATCCAAGATCGTACGGGACTTACTGGGACTCCTCTAGGCGTCGGACTCGCTATCGAACTCTTCATCCATGAGATCGCCTTCGTCAACATCTGGCCAAATCAACAAGCCAGGTGAGTACTTTGAAAGTACTCGCAAGACAGTTCGGACAAAAGATATGACAAATGCATGCATGAATGTGTCGTGAACAAATAATAATGCTCATTCCAATAATAAAAATTTGCACGACATGATAAGTAAAACAAATAACTGAAAACCGATCGGGTGTCTGGAGCGACGCCTCAAAAGGTAAACAAATGAAAATCATGCCGCAGTCGGGCGTCTGGGCGACACCACATAAAAGGCTTATATTGAAAAGTAAAATACAAGCGTGCCACAGTCGGACGTCTAGGCGACATCACAGAAAGGGCTTTTATTGAAAATAAATAACAAGCGTGCCACAGTCGGACGTCTGAGCGACATCGCGGAAAGGGCTTTTATTGAAAATAAATAACAAGCATGCCACAGTCGGATGTCTGAGCAACATCGTAGAAAGGGCTTTTATTGAAAATAAATAACAAGCGTGCCACAGTCGGACGTCTGAGCGACATCGCAGAAAGGGCTTATATCAAAAGTAAATAACAAGCGTGCCATAGTCGGACATCTGAGCGACATCACAGAAAGGGCTTATATCAAAAGTAAATAACAAGCATGCCACAGTCAGACGTCTGAGCGACATCGCAGAAAGGGCTTATATCAAAAGTAAATAACAAGTTAGTCCATCCATAAGAATAAACTTTTAACCGGACTTAACGCTCATGTGGTTCACCGAAGTTTTGTCACTGAGACTGACATTTGATGAGATAAGACGAACACAGTACTTGGACATGTACAAGATGGTTCAAAGGATTTTTGACTCTGCAGAGTTTGTACTAACTGCCCACAGCCAACGGATTTCCGTAGTCACGAATGACTAGTTCCGTTTACGGTATTTCGGTAGAAACACATCTAACCAGTACACACCCATTCCACCTCACGATGCCAGGAATCACCCTAGACAACGTCCAAGAAAAACTTTGAGACGGGGAGGTCACAACCTCGAATAGCATGGGATCAAATTTCTATACGCGCGCTCTAAGGGGTGCCCCCCTCTCGGTCCCAACTGGAAACACCCATGCCCCCTGACCGGATGACGGGCTTTAATCCAGGGCCATGGAACCCTCATCCCGGCCTCTCTATTTGTTGTGTACCAGGAAAACGGTTTCCAACTTACTAAGCCATATTCCTTGCAGAAAACATGTGGCTGTACAGGAAAGGAAATGAATGGGAATATGACTTGATTCACGTTGACACTAAAGTCAAAAAGACTGGCATGCCACAACACTGCCATCTTACCCATTCTCATGCCATCACATGGCCATGCAAATTTGTATCCAACAACATATGGATTTCTGAAACTCACTTGCCACATCTTTGCATGAAATATAACATTCAATGAAATGTTCATAAACATGCCATGATACTACTAAATGCAAACATTGCAACAACCACTCATCATATCAAGATTTCAAACATTCTTTCCTGGTTCGGAGTAGTCGGAGTCTAACTGGGTGAAGTTCGCGGCTCCGTCACCTCCTCCGGTATCTACGGTAAAAGAAAAATACGTACATAATGTAAATACCGTGAGTGCACAGAAAAGTGTTCCAAATATTTTTCAAATAAATATGACAAAAAACTAGACAGAAAAATAAAGATGACAGAAAGAGAATCAATCAAAAACCATTTTCTGTTTAAAAGTTATAAAGGTTTTAAAACCAGGGACCCATCTGTAATGAAACAGAAAGTTTCCAGGGGGTCAACTGAATAAAACAGAAAACGATTCAGAAAAGGAGAAAACACTGACGAGGGGGTCCCACCCGTCAGGTTTAAATTTTTGAACGGGGAAGAACAGAGTCTGCCGGCGCCCGAGAGCTGCGGTGGTCGCCGGCGGCGATCCACGGTGAGGCAGGGGGATCGGGCGGTACCAGGGTGATCAGCGTGTCCTTCCGCATCGGTGGGTGGTGGTGTTGGTCGCCGGCGAGCACCACGTCGACGGAGGCCCTTGCTTCGGTGGACGGCGGCTCGGGTGGAGGTGGATCTCGTCGGGGAAGGCTGCGAAGATCAAATCGACGCTTGGGTTAGCTCACTGGTTGCTCGAGGTGGCTACTGACGGGGTTTGGGCGTCGGGGATAGCCTCACCGGAGTGAATCAAGATGGTGGCCAAGGCGGATCGGGGCGGCCGGAGTTGGGGGAGGAGACCTTCTCGAGGTCCTCCTAGAGGCTTGGCGTGGCGTGGGTGAGGTGCAGTGGTGGTGCGTGCACGAGAGCGAGCTCGGGGCTCCTTTTTATAGGCGATCCGAGGCGGTGGCCGTGAACGGAGTCCTCCGGCGATGGTTACGGCGGCGCAGAGCTTGCTCGGGGAGGTTTAGGGAGTTGGGCGTCAACGTGGAGTTCCACTGGTTCCGTTTTGACGCTAAACAGGCTTGGATTAGGGGTCCTGGGTGGATTCGACGGAACGGGGCAGCGCGGGCCCGTTGGCGGCAGAGGGCACACCCTGTGCTTGCCGGGCCACGGCAACAATGCTGCGGGGATGCACTGGCATGCATGAGCCTCGCGGAGGGCTAGGGAGCAAAGGGCGACGTATAACGGCATTGCGAGCCGGAGCAGGCTCCGTTTGGCCGCCACGGGTGGCCCTGCCACCGCAGAGGCTGCCGGCATTGAAGATGCTCGCCGCCACCGACGCCTGCGTCCGTCCAAGCGTGCGTGCGGTGCCCTGGCTAGGGTAAGAGGCCGTGCGCAAAGCACCAGGGTGCACGGGCGACCAGTGCCAATACTCTGACAAAAACGACACTGAAACTCTGAACTTTCTGAAAGTGCACAGGAACAGTGCCGGCCAAGTGTTCGACGAAATGATTTTGGCATGTGGGGAATTTTTCTTGAGCTGACCTTTGGTGTGGTGGTCTCTCATTGCATCTGAGGACTGCCTGAATTTTGGTAGAATTTTTGGGGAAGAGGAGATATGAATTTCACCAAAAATGATGAATCTGGTCCAAACTTGCAGAGGTTAAATTTTGAAAATTTTGAAAATAGGAAGAGTGGATCTTGATGGTTCTAGGTTGTGGGTACTAAGGACTATCCAGAGGAGTTGGTTTGAGATCAAAACTTAAAGGAAATTAGGCACTTCCTTTGTAGAGCATCTAGGCTTAGAATAATTGGCAGAATTGTTTTGGGGAGAAAAACAAAAGGATAAAAATCCTAAAATGGATTTAACTTGTTGGGACAGAATGTTTGGAATGCCCTAAAGTGGAAGGAGGGGTCTTGGGAGAAATTTACCACAAGAGGCATGGTAAAACCAAGGATGGATCAAAACCAAAGAATAGCCCAAAACCAAAAGGTTTCTTTTTAGAAGAAAATAAATCCAAGAAATGCTTTTGAGAAGAAAAACTCAGAAGAGAGGTTATTAAGAAGGGTTTAAATGACCTTCTTCAAACCAAGCAAGGCTTTTGCTGAAAACAAAAACAACAAAAATTTTGGAGTGTCACAGCACCTACCCCCTTAGGAAAAATCTCGTCCCCGAGATTTTAGCTGATCCTTAAACAGGTGTGGGTGCTCTGTCCGAAGAAAATGCTCTCTTTCCCAAGTTGCTTCATTCTCGGTGTGATTGCTCCACTGAACTCTGAAAAACTTGATTGTTTTCTGTCGGGTCCTCTTTTCAGACTCCTCTAATATTTTTATTGGACGCTCCCGGTAGGTGAGGTCTGGTTGCACGTTAATGTTTTCATGTGATACTTGCTTCTCTGGGTTGCTCACGTACTTCCTCAACTGCGAGATGTGGAACACATCGTGGACGTCGGATAAATCTTCGGGTAAGTCTAGCTGGTAGGCTACCGTGCCTCTTCTGGCCACTACACAGAATTGTCCGTTGAATCTTGGTGCTAGCTTTCCCTTAACCTTGAATCGCTGCAGATCCCTCATAGGAGAAACTTTTAGGTACACAAACTCTTCGGGTTCAAAACTGATTTCCCGATGCTTTCGATCGTAATAACTCTTTTGTCGACTCTGAGCTATCTTGAGTCGATCCCTAATCATCTTAACTTTTTCCTCAGCCTCCTTGAGCATATCTGGGCCGAAGATATGGCTGTCTCCGGTCTCTGACCAATTTAGCGGTGTACGACATCTTCGCCCGTACAGAGCTTCAAATGGTTCCATTTGTAGGCTAGCTTGATAACTGTTGTTGTATGCAAACTCTGCATACGACAAGCTTTCTTCCCAACTGGTTCCATAGGTGAGGACACACGCTCTCAGCATGTCTTCTAGAATTTGATTTACGCGTTCAGTTTTCCCATCAGTCTGGGGGTGGTATGCGGTACTGAATGCTAGTTGGGTTCCCAGTGCATGTTGTAGGTGATCCCAAAATCTAGAGACGAACTGTGTGCCTCTCTCAGATATGATAGTCTTTGGGACTCCATGCAGACAGACGATACGGGCAAGATAAAGCCGGGCAAGCTTCTGTGTGGTGTGAGTTGACTTCACCGGGATAAAATGTGCTACCTTAGTTAATCTATCGGTGATGACCCATATGGCATTATTTCCATGTCGTGACTGAGGTAGCCCAACAATAAAATCCATTCCAATCTCGTCCCATTTCCACTCGGGTATCTTGTTTGGCTGTAATAGTCCGGCTGGTTTCTGGTGCTCGGCCTTGATGCGTTGACAAGAATCACAACATGCAATGAACGTGGCTATGTCCCTTTTCATACCGTGCCACCAAAATTTCCCTGAAGGTCCTTGTACATTTTTGTTCCTCCAGGATGGATTGAATACGGAGCGGTGTGGCTTTCAGCTAGAATCTGCTGTTTGAGGTCCTTGATATTTGGTACGCAAAGTCTTTCTCCGTACCACAGTATTCCTTGCTCGTCTACGTTGAATTCTGAGGCCCTGCCCAAACTTACTTTCCTTTTTATGCCATCAATGCTGGGCTGTCCACGCTGAGCCTCCTTAATCTTTTTCATCAGGGTAGGCTGTATTTCCAAATTCCACACACTGCCTTCGGTGACCAGTATTAAATTGAGTTTGGCAAATTCCTGTTGAAATTCTGGCCTCAAATTTGGTATACTGTCGTTGTCCGAGCTGGGGTTCCGACTAAGGGCATCTGCCACTACATTTGCTTTTCCGGGATGATAGTGGATTCCAACATCATAATCCTTCACTAACTCCAACCAACGTCGTTGCCGTAAATTGAGTTCCAGCTGTGTGAAAATATACTTAAGGCTCTTATGGTCTATGTATATTTCACAATGATTTCCATGTAGGAAGTGTCTCCATTCTTTGAGTGCATGGATGACTGCTGCCAACTCCAAGTCATGAGTAGGATAATTTTCCTCATGCTTGCGAAGTTGTCTGGAGACATACACAACTACCTTGCCTTCTTGCATCAATACGCATCCGAGGCCCTTCCGGGATGCGTCACAATATACCTCAAAATTCTTGTGTATGTCTGGCACAATTAATACTGGTGCCATTGTTAATTTGCTTTTTATCTCTTGGAAGCTTTTCTCACACGCTTCCGTCCATTCAAACTTCTTGTCTTTCTTGAGTAACTGCGTCATTGGCTTTGCTATGGTGGAGAATCCTTCAATAAATCTCCGGTAATAGCCTGCCATTCCCAAGAAACTTCGTATGTCCGTTACGCTGGCTGGTGGTTTCCAGCCAAGTACGGCCTTGACCTTTTCCGGGTCTACTGCAATACCTTCTTGGGTCAGTACGTGGCCCAGAAAACCCACCTGTCTTAGCCAAAATTCACATTTGCTGAACTTGGCGTACAGTTGATGTTTCCTGAGTTCTCCCAGTACAATTCTGAGATGTTCGGCGTGCTCTTCTGGTGTCTTGGAGTATATCAGAATGTCATCGATGAATACCACAACAAACTTGTCCATATACTTCATAAATACCTTGTTCATGAGCTGAACAAAATATGTGGGAGCGTTTGTTAGCCCAAATGGCATTACTGTGAATTCATACAGTCCATATCTGGAAGTGAAGGCTGTCTTGGGAATATCTTCTATTCGCACTTTTAATTGGTGGTATCCCGATCTCAAGTCAATTTTTGAGAAGACTTTGGCCTGAGCGAGCTGATCAAATAAATCATTTATTCGGGGCATTGGGTATTTGTTCTTGATTGTGACCATGTTAAGAGCTTGATAGTCTATACACAATCTCAGTGTCCCATCCTTTTTCTTGGCAAATAAAATTGGAGAACCCCAAGGTGAGGAACTGGCTCGTATGTATCCTTTCTCCAATAATTCTTTTATTTGCTTCTTCAATTCTACCAACTCGGATGGTGCCATTCTGTATGGTTTCTTGTAAATGGGAGCGGTTCCGGGTGCTAGCTCAATGCTGAATTCTATCTCTCGGTCTGGTGGCATGCTTGGTAGTTCTTCTGGAAATACGTCTGGAAATTCACACACTACTGGAACCTTGTTCAACTCAGAAACGTCCACCTTGTTTAATCTCGGCTGCCAAGGCATTTGTCTCTCTTTGGCTGAAATTTTTATTGTCTTCCCGTGATGGTGTGTGAGAATTACGGTCCGGTTGAAGCAATCAATAAAACCTTTGTTGGTGGTTAACCAATCCATCCCTAGGATGACATCCAGTCCTTTACTTTCCAATACAATAAGGGTGGCGTAAAACTTCAATCCTTCAAATTCAATAACCACACCTTGACAGTAATTCTAGGTCACTTGCTTAATCCCAGGGGACTTGATGATCATGGATTTTTCCAAGGGAAGCATCGAAAAATTATTTTGCAAAGCAAAACTCTTCGAAATGAATGAGTGAGATGCTCCAGAATCAAACAAAACCGTGGCAGGTATTGTGTTGATAGGAAACGTACCGAGTACGATATCCGGAGCATTTTGTGCTTCTTCCTTGGTCACGTGGTTCAGATGACCCTTCATGTGGTTGTTATTGGGGTTGAAATTGTTTCGCTTGGGCGCGGAATTATTGCCACCATTGTTAGGCTTTGGGGTTGAGTTCCTTGGCTTGGGGCACTGTTTGGCATAGTGCCCTTCTTCTCCACAAGCGTAGCAAATAACGCCTGGGCGATATGTGAACTCCTTGTCCCTTGCATGGAAATTCTTGATTGGGCATAAATTATTCGTCATGGGTTTATGTGCCCCACCTTTCTAAAATTCTGTCTTGCTTCGGTGGTTGCGAGCAAAAGTAGACTGGTCCCTTTTGCGTTTGCGGAAATCTTCCAAGCTGCATCGCTCATTTTCCAAGGTAATGGCCTTATCCACCAGTGTTTTAAAATCTGGGAAGGTATGCACAACCAGCTGGCATTTAAGTGCGGGTGCCAGGCCTTCCAAGAATTTTTCCATCTTCTTACTTTCAGTCATACGCTCTTCGTTGGAGCGAGACAGCAGAGTAAATTGGCTGTTGTATTCTGACACTGTCATGGTCCTTTGTTTGAGGTCATCAAATTCTCTCTTCTTGATCTTCATAACACTTTTAGGAATGTGTGCCCCACGAAAACCTTCTTTGAAATCCTCCCAGGTTATTTCATTTTCGTTGGGGTGCATGTGCAGGAAATTTTCCCACCACGATGCAGCTGCTCCAGTAAGATAATGTGGCGCATATAGTACTTTCTCACGGTCTGAACACTGTGCAATAATTAATTTTCTTTCCATGTCTCGAAGCCAGTCGTCGGCCTCAAGAGGTTTGTCAGTATGAGAAAATGTTGGGGGACGCGTCTTCTGTAACTTAGACAACTTGGATTGTTGCTGATACTATCCACGGTGATTTCCCATATTGATGAATTGGTTCATCATTTCCTGATGTTGTTGCTGACTCTGCTCATAAAGGCGGCATGCTTGGGTGAATGTTGTTTCACTGTCCTGTTGACTAGACTGTCCCTGTGTGAAATTGTTGTTTGGTGGTGTGCCATAATTTTCTTCTGGCGGGATTGGCATGGAGCGTGTCCAAGGACGAGAAATCTTTCACTCTGGGGATATATTTGTGAAACTCGTAAGACAAGAAAGAGAGTCGCAAAAGTCAACAAAATCACTCATACGGGAAATTTTAAAAGCTCCAGGAAAATACACGATTGCGCGCGGAGAAGGACTATTACATATCTTACATGCGAGCAGTAATTATACAATACATCACTCAGTATATGCGTACATATTCCTGACATGTTATTGAGACTAGTGCACTTCTCCAGACCCTACATGATGCGCAAACAAGCTACTTCTCACAACCTATGTACATATAAACATATCACACAAGTCGATGCATCGCATGGCGGCTAAGCGCACTCAGTCGGAGATGGTGAGGATCTCCCTTGGCCTGCCGAGGGTGAGGCGCAGTGAGGCTGGGGACTCAATCTCCTCCTCGCTAATAGGTTCCATACGAGAAGCGCTGTGCTGAGCTACTGGAGCGGGTGCCATAGGCGGAGTAACACGAATATGAGTGGGCGCAATAGGTAGAGTAGCATGAATAGGAGTGGGTGCAATAAGTGGTGCAGAGCGAACTGGAGTGGGTGCAATAACTTGGTTGAACTCCTCAGTGGTAGGCAGACGACGAGCAGTGGCGAGAATGGTAGGTGAATGAGATGCTGAGGACGAGATGAAAGTCAGCGGTGGAGCGGTGTGCAGGAGTTCCCTCCTGTTGGCGGCACAGCCATGGACTGAGTCCATGCGGGCAGCTACGATGTCGTCCACCATGCTGTCGAAGGCTGCCTCCAGGGCTCGGAGGTACTCGACAAGCATCTCAAAGGCCTCGTCTCGCTCTCCTCTGGGGCAAGAGAATGAGTAGTGACAGGTGTATGGTACGTGGCATGGAAGATAGCGGTAGCGACGGGTCTTCATTGCAGGAAGAACAGCCCGGAGACGAGCTATCGCCTCACGGGCAGCCATCTACATAGCATGCCTCTATGTAGGCATGGCTCTCCCCAAGAACCGGAAGCGGCGTATCTCAGCACGCCCTCCCTTGAATTGCACCGTGGCCTGGTGCATGGTCAGACTGTCGTTGATCTTGTGTGGGTAGAGTGTGAAGACTGGGCGCACTGACGGCCCCATCGCGACCTGAACGACGAAGGAGAGGAGCTTGACGAACCCCTCAGGCACATTGGCGAACATCTGAGACTCACAGTCGTTGCCAGCCATCTACAAAAGTAGGCAGAAATTTTGAACGACAGATCATAAAGTTTATGCTGACTGTCAGAAAAATGACTACATTTGCAAAAAAAAACATGAATAAACTCTAACATGCTAATAACCAATTAGCGATCGCACCTAGTGGCTTCCTACAGTCAGCCTGGCTCTGATACCAAGTTTGTCACGACCGGTTTTTTAATAAAATACTTATTGAGAAATCGATCTCTTGATTCCAGTATAGGAAGAGTTATCCTTACTCGTAGACAAATACTTGATTACAGAAGACCAGTAGCATCAAATATATTACAGGGTTGAGCTGAGGATGCTCAACAATTTATTACAAACACGCCAATATTGTACATAAGGGGGTTTATGACATAGGGGTGTGGTGACATGCTACTAGCTCGAGATAAAAGCGGTGGTGGATAACTTGACTCCTAAATTGGCAGCTCGTCGAGCGTCGAGGTGAGGCTCCATGAGTTTATTTCTGGGGTAGCGGAAGCGGATATAATACAGTGACCAAATCCAAGATCGTACGGGACTGACTGGGACTCCTCCAGGCGTCGGACTCGCTATCGAACTCTTCATCCATGAGATCGCCTTCATCAACATCTGGCCAAATCAACAAGCCAGGTGAGTACTTTGAAAGTACTCGCAAGACAGTTCGGACAAAAGATATAACAAATGCATGCATGAATGCATCGTGAACAAATAATAATGCTCATTCCAATAATAAAAATTTGCACGACGTGATAAGTAAAACAAATAACTAAAAACCGATCGGGTGTCTGGAGTGACGCCTCGAAAGGTAAACAAATGAAAATCATGCCGCAGTCGGGCGTCTGGGCAACACCACATAAAGGGCTTATATTGAAAAGTAAAAGACAAGCATGCCACAGTCGGACGTCTGGGCGACATCACAGAAAGGGCTTTTATTGAAAATAAATAACAAGCATGCCACAGTCGGACGTCTGAGCGACATCGCAGAAAGGGCTTTTATTGAAAAAAATAACAAGCGTGCCACAGTCGGACGTCTGAGCGACATCGTAGAAAGGGCTTTTATTGAAAATAAATAACAAGCATGCCACAGTTGGACGTCTGA
>NC_041389.1:551977085-551991042 GCF_002162155.2 Triticum dicoccoides
GAAAGGGCTTATATCAAAAGTAAATAACAAGCGTGCCACAGTCGGACGTCTGAGCGACATCGCAGAAAGGGCTTATATCAAAAGTAAATAACAAGCGTGCCACAGTCGGACGTCTTAGCGACATCACAGAAAGGGCTTATATAAAAAGTAAATAACAAGCGTGCCACAGTCGGACGTCTGAGCGACATCGCAGAAAGGGCTTATATCAAAAGTAAACAACAAGTTAGTCCATCCATAAGAATAAACTTTTAACCGGACTTAACGCTCATGTGGTTCACCGGAGTTTTGTCACTAAGACTGACATTTGATGATATAAGATGAACACAGTACTTGGACATGTACAAGATGGTTCAAAGGATTTTTGACTCTGTAGAGTTTGTACTAACTGCCCACAGCCAACGGATTTCCATAGTCACGAATGACTAGTTCCATTTACGGTATTTCGGTAGAAACACATCTAACCAGTACACACCCATTCCACCTCACGATGCCAAGAATCACCCTAGACAACATTCAAGAAAAACTTTGAGACGGGGAGGTCACAACCTCGAATAGCATGGGATCAAATTTCTATACGCGCGCTCTAAGGGGTGCCCCCCTCTCGGTTCCAACCGGAAACACCCATGCCCCCTGACCGGATGACGGGCTTTAATCCAGGGCCATGGAACCCTCATCCCGGCCTCTCTATTTGGTGTGTACCAGGAAAACGGTTTGCAACTTACTAAGCCATATTCCTTGCGGAAAACATGTGGTAGTACAGGAAAGGAAATGAATGGGAATATGACTTGATTCACGTTGACACTGAAGTCAAAAAGACTGGCATAAGACTGGCATGCCACAACACTGCCATCTTACCCATTCTCATGCCATCACATGGCCATGCAAATTTGTATCCAACAACATATGGAGTTTCGAAACTCACTTGCCACATCTTTGCATGAAATATGACATTCAATGAAATGTTCATAAACATGCCATGATACTACTAAATGCAAACATTGCAACAACCACTCATCATATCAAGAGTTCAAACATGCTTGCCTGGTTCGGAGTAGTCGGAGTCTCACTGGGTGAAGTTCGCGGCTCCGTCACCTCCTCTGGTATCTACGGTAAAAGAAAAATACGTACGTAACGTAAATACCGCGAGTGCACAGAAAGTGTTCCAAATATTTTTCAAATAAATATGACAAAAAACTAGACAGAAAAATAAAGATGACAGAAAGAGAATCAATCAAAAACCATTTTCTATTTAAAAGTTATAAAGGTTTTAAGACCAGGGACCCATCTGTAATGAAACAGAAAGTTTCCAGGGGTCAACTGAATAAAAAAGAAAACGATTCAGAAAAGGAGAAAACACTGACGAGGGGGTCCCACCCGTCAGTTTTAAATTTTTGAACAGAGAAGAACAGAGTCTGCCGGTGCCCTGGAGCTGCGGTGGTCGCCGGCGGCGATCCACGGCGAGGCAGGGGGATCGGGCGGTACCAGGGTGATTAGCGCGTCCTTCCGCGTCGGTGGGTGGTGGTGTTGGTCGCCGGCGAGCACCATGTCGATGGCGGCCCTTGCTCCAGCAGACGGCGGCTCGGGTGGAGGTGGATCTCGTCGGGGAAGGCTGCGAAGATCAAATCGACGCTTGGGTTAGCTCACTGGTTGCTCGAGGTGGCTACTGACGGGGTTTGGGCGTCGGGGATAGCCTCACCGGAGTGAATCGAGATGGTGGCTGAGGCGGATCGGGGCAGCCGGAGTTGGGGGAGGAGACCTCCTCGAGGTCCTCCTAGAGGCTTGGCGTGGCGTGGGTGAGGTGCAGTGGTGGTGCGTGCATGAGAGCGAGCTCGGGGCTCCTTTTTATAGGCGATCCGAGGCGGTGGCCGTGAACGGAGTTCTCCGGCGATTGTTACGGCGGCGCAGAGCTTGGTCGGGCAGGTTTAGGGAGTTGGGCGTCAACGTGGAGTTCCACTGGTTCCGTTTTGACGCTAAACATGCTTGGATTAGGGGTCCTGGGTGGATTCGACGAAACGGGGCGGCGCGGGCCTGTCGGCGGCAGAGGGCGCGCCCTGTGCTTGCCGGGCCATGGCGACGGTGCTGCGGGGATGCGCTGGCATGCATGAGCCACGCGGAGGGCTAGGGAGCAAAGGGCGGCGCAGAATGGCGTTGCGAGCCGGAGCAGGCTCCGTTCGGCCGCCACGGGTGGCCCTGCCACCGCAGAGGCTGCCGGCGTTGAAGATGCTCGCCGCCACCGACGCCTGCGTCCGTCCAAGTGTGCGTGCGGTGCCCTGGCCAGGGGGAAGAGGTCGTGCTCAAAGCTCCAGGGTGCACGGGCGACCAGTGCCAATACTCTGACGAAAACGACACTGAAACTCTGAACTTTTTGAAAGTGCACAAGAACAGTGTCGGCCAAGTGTTCGACGAAATGATTTTGGCATGTGGGGAATTTTTCTTGAGCTGATCTTTGGTGTGGTGGTCTCTCATTGCATCTGAGGACTGCCTGAATTTTGGTAGAATTTTTGGGGAAGAGGAGATATGAATTTCACCAAAAATGATGAATCTGGTCCAAACTTGCAGAGGTTAAATTTTGAAAATTTTGAAAATAGGAAGAGTGGATCTTGATGGTTCTAGGTTGTGGGTACTAAGGACTATCCAGAGGAGTTGGTTTGAGATCAAAACTTAAAGGAAATTAGGCACTTCCTTTGTAGAGCATCTAGGCTTAGAATAATTGGCAGAATTGTTTTGGGGAGAAAAACAAAAGGATAAAAATCAAAAAATGGATTTAACTTGTTGGGACAGAATGTTTGGAATGCTCTAAAGTGGAAGGAGGGGTTTTGGGAGAAATTTACCACAAGAGGCATGGTAAAACCAAGGATGGATCAAAACCAAAGAATAGCCCAAAACCAAAAGGTTTCTTTTTAGAAGAAACTAAATCCAAGAAATGCTTTTGAGAAGAAAAACTCAGAAGAGAGGTTTTAAGAAGGGTTTAAATGACCTTCTTCAAACCAAGCAAGGATTTTGCTGAAAACAAAAACAACAAAAATTTTGGAGTTTCACATAGGGTTTCCCTAGGGGAGGGGCGGCGGCTACAGGGGAAACCCTAGATGGGTTTGGGCGGCCCCACCCCTAGGAAACTTGCCCGCCAAGCCGGGAGGGGCGGCTGCCCGAGGGGAGGCGCCCCACCTCTGCATGTTACATGAGATGGGGTGGGAGGGGCGCACAACCCCTTAGTGGGCTGGTGTGCCCCCTCCCCTTGGCCCATAAGGCCCCCCAACGCTTGTCGGGGCCTCCAAAACCCCTTTCGGACACGCTGGTCGTCACCCGGTACCCCCAGAACAATTCCAGACTCCAATACTCTTCGTCCAATATATCGATCTTCACCTCTGGACCATTCCGGATTTCCTCGTTACATCCGGGATCTCATCTGGGACTCCGAACAACCTTCGGTAACCACATACTATTTCCCATAACAACTCTAGCGTCACCGAACCTTAAGTGTGTAGACCCTACGGGTTCGGGAACCATGCAGACATGACCAAGACATCTCTCCGGCCAATAACCATAGCGTGATCTGGATACCCATATTGGCTCCCACACGTTCCACGATGATCTCATCGGATGAACCACGATGTCGGGGATTCAATCAATCCCGTATACAATTCCCTTTGTCCATCGGTATGTTACTTGCCAGAGATTTGATCATCGGTATCCCCATACCTCATTCAATCTCGTTACCAGCAAGTCTCTTTACTCGTTCCGTAACACATGATCCTATGGCTAACTCCTTAGTCACATTGAGCTCATTATGATGATGCATTACCGAGTGGGCCCAGAGATACCTCTCTGTCATACGGAGTGACAAATCCGAGTCTCGATTCGTGCCATCCCAGGAGACACTTTCGGAGATACCTGTAGTTCACCTTTATAGTCACCCAGTTACGTTGTGATGTTTGATACACCCAAAGCATTCCTACGTTATCCGGGAGTTGCACAATATCATGGTTTAAGGAAATGATACTTGACATTAGAAAGCTCTAGCAAACGAACTACACGATCTTGTGCTATTATTAGGATTGGGTCTTGTCCATCACATCATTCTCCTAATGATGTGATCCCATTATCAATGACATCCAATGTTCATGGTGAGGAAACCACAACCATCTATTGATCAATGAGCTAGTCAACTAGAGGCTCACTAGGGACATGTTGTGGTCTATGTATTCACACATGTCTTACGGTTTCCGGTTAATACAATTATAGCATGAACAATACACAATTATCATGAACAAGGAAATATAATAATAACCATTTTATTATTGCCTCTAGGGCATATTTCCAACAGTCTCCCACTTGCACTAGAGTCAATAATCTAGTTCACATCGCCATGTGATTAACACTCATAGTTCACATCGCTATGTGACTAACACCCAAAGAGTTTACTAGAGTCCATAATCTAGTTCACATCACCATGTGATTAAGACTCAATGAATTCTAGGGTTTGATCATGTTATGCTTGTGAGAGAGGTTTTAGTCAATGTGTCTGCAACACTCAGATCCGTATGTACTTCGCAAATCTCTATGTCATATCATAGATGCTGCTTCCACGCTCCACTTTGAGCTATTCCAAATGGTTGCTCCACTATACGTATCCAGTTTGCTACTCTGAGTCATCCAGATAGGTGTTAAAGCTTGCATCGACGTAACACTTTACGCCGAACTCTTTACCACCTCCAAAACCGAGAAACATTTCCTTATTCCTCTAAGGACAATTTTGACCACTGTCTAATGATCCAATCCTGGATCACTCTTGTACCCCCTTTCCAGA
Source organism: Triticum dicoccoides (assembly GCF_002162155.2). Lineage (NCBI taxonomy): Eukaryota > Viridiplantae > Streptophyta > Magnoliopsida > Poales > Poaceae > Triticum > Triticum dicoccoides. Next base: position 551,981,893 of record NC_041389.1, read on the forward strand.
CTCGTGGCAAGGCACATATCAGGTGCGGTACACAGCATGACATATCGTATAGAGCCTATGGCTAAGGCATAGGGGACAACGTTCGTCCTCTCTCTTTCTTATGCCGTGGTCGAGCCTCAAGTCTTAACTTCACATCTTACAACTCAGACAAGAACTCCTTCTTTGACTGATCCATCTTGAACTCCTTCAATATAATGTCAAGGTATGTGCTCTGTGAAAGTCTTATCAGGCGTCTTGATCTATCTTTATAGATCTTGATACCCAATATGTATGCAATTTTACCCATGTCTTCCTTTGAAAAACTCCATTCAAACAACCCTTTATGCTTTCCAGAAATTGTACATCACTTCTGATCAACAATATGTCATCCACATATACTTATCAGAAATGTTGTACTGCTCCCACTCACTTTCTTGTAAATACAAGTTTCTTGCAAACTTTGTATAAACCCAAAAACTTTTATCACCTCATCAAAGCGTTTGTTCCAGCTCCGAGATGCTTGCTCCAGTCCATAGAAGGATTGCTGGAGCTTGCATACCTTTTAGCATCCTTAGGATCGACAAAACCTTCGGGTTGTATCACATAGAACCACTCCTAACGGAAACCGTAAGGAAACTTTGTTTTGACATCCATCTGCTAGATTTTGTAAATGAAAATGCAGCAATTGCTAACAAAAATTCCAACAGACTTTAGCATCGCTATTATTGAGAGAGTCTCATCACATTCAACTCCTTGAACTTGTCGGAAACTTCTTTGAGACAAGTCGAGCTTCATAAATGGTGACATTACCATCATCGTCTGTCTTCTTCTTAAAGATCCATTTATTCTGAATGGCTTGCCGATCTTCGGGCAAGTCCACCAAAGTCCATACTTTGTTCTCATACATGGATTCTATCTTGGATTTCATGGCTCCTAGCCATTTGTTGGAATTCGGGCCCACCATCGCTTCTCCATAGCTCATAGGTTCACCGTTGTCCAACAACATGACCTTTAAGACAGGGTTACCACTCAGAAGTTGTACACACCCTTGTCGACCTACGAGGTTTGATAGTAACTTGATCTGAATCTCCATGATCATCATCATTAGCTTTTTCTTCAACTGACATAGGTGCCATAGAAACATCTTTCTGTGCTGCGCTACTCTCCGGTTGAAGTAAAGGTTCAACAACCTCATCAAGTTCTATATTCCTCCCACTCAATTCTTTCGAGAGAAACTCTTTCTTGAGAAAGGACATGTTCTTAGAGACAAACACTTTGCCCTTAGATCTGAGATAGAAGGTATACCCAATCGTCTTCTTTGGGTATTCTATGAAGACACAATTGTCCGCTTTGGGTTCGAGATTTTCTGGCTGAAGCCTATCGACATAAGCATCGCAGCCCGAAACCTTAAGAAACAACAACTTAGGTTTCTTGCCAAACCATAGTTCATACACTGTCGTCTCCACAGACTTAGATGGTGCCGTATTTAAAGTGAATGTAGTTATCTCTATTGCATAACCCCAAAACGATAGCGGTAGATTGGTAAGAGACATCATAGACCGCACGATATCCAATAGAGTGCGATTACGATGTTCGGACACACATAACGCTATGGTATTCTAGGTGGCGTCAACTGTGAACGATTCCACCTTGTCTTAAGTGATTGCCAAACTCATAACTCAGATACTCTCCCCTTGATCATATCGTAGGAACTTGATCTTCTTGTTACGATGATTCTCAACTTCACTCTGAAATTGCTTGAACTTTTCAAACGTTTCAGACTTATGCTTCATTAAGTAAACTTGCCCATATCTACTCAATTCATTGGTAAAGGTGAGAAAATAACGATATCCACCACACGTGTCAACACTCATTGGACCGCACTCATCAGCATGTATGATTTCCAACAAGTTACTTGCTCGTTCCATTGTTCCATAGAACAGGGTTTTAGTCATCTTGCCAACGAGGCATGGTTCGCATGTGTCAAGTGATTCAAAATCAAGTGACTTCAAAAGTCCATCAACATGGAGGTTCTTCATGCGCTTTACACCAATATGACCTAAGTGGCAGTGCCACAAGAGAGTGGTACTATCATTATCAACTCTACATCTTTTGGCATCAATGTTATGAACATGTGTATCACTACGACCGAGATTCAAAAAACCATTCACATTGGGTGTATGACCATAGAAGGTGTTATTCATGTAAACAGAATAACCATTATCATCTGACTTAAATGAATAACCGTATTGCAATAAACATGATCTAATCATGTTCATGCTCAACACAGACACTAAGACAAACAACATTTATCTAGGTTCAACACTAATCCCGAAGGTAGAGGGAGCGTGCGATGGTGATCACATCAACCTTGGAAATACTTCCAACACACATCGTCACCTCGCCCTTAGCTAGTCTCCATTTATTCTGTATCTTTTGTTTCGAGTTACCAATATTAGCATCTGAATCGGTATCTAATACCCAGGTGCTACTAGGAGTACTAGTAAGATACACATCAATAACACATATATCCAATATACTTTTGTTGAAGTTGCCAGCCTTCTTATCTACCAAGTATTTGAGGCAGTTCCGCTACCAGTGACAGTTCCCCTAATAGAAGCACTTTGTCTCGTGTTTGGGTTCATGGGTTTCTTCACTGGAGCAGCAACTGGCTTGCCATTCATGAATTTTACCTTCTTGCCCTTGCCCTTCTTGAAACCAGTGGTATTGTTAACCATCAACACTTGATTCTCCTTCTTGATTTCTACCTTCACGGCCTTAAGCAGGATGAATAGCTCCGGGATCATCTTCCCTTGCATGTTATAGTTCATCACAAAACTCTAGTAGCTTGGTGATAGTGACTGGAGAACTTTGTCAATCACTCTCTTATCTGGAAGATTATCTCCCACTTGATTCAAGCGATTGAAGTACCCAGACATTTTGAGCACATGCTCACTGGCTGAGCTATTCTCCTCCATCTTGTAGGCAAAAATCTTGTCAGAGGTCTCAAACCTCTCAACATGGGCATGAGCCTGAAATACCAATTTCAACTCTTGGAACATCTCATATGTTCCATGGCGTTCAAAACGCCTTTGGAGCCCCGATTCTAACTTGTAAAGCACGGTGCACTAAACTATCAAGTAGTCATCAGAACGTGTCCGCCAGATGTTCACAACATCCACAGACGACGCTAGAGGGGTTGGCACACCGACCGGTGCATCAAGGATAGAAGCCTTCTGTGTAGCAGTGAGGACAATCCTCAGACTACGGCCCTAGACTGCACAATTGCTCACAGTATCTTTCAACTTAGTCTTTCTCTAGTAACATATTAAAACAGGGAGCTGAAATGTGAGCTATTGATCTACAACATAATTTGCAACGACAATTTAGACTATGTTCATGATAATTGGTTCAATTAATCAAATTATTTAATGAAGTCCCACTCAGATAGACATCTCTTTAGTCATCTAAGTGATACATGATCCAAATCGACTAGGCCGTCTCCGATCATCAGGTGAGACGGACTAGCCATCAACAGTGAACATCTCATGTTGATCGCATCTACTATACGACTCATGTTCAAACTTTCGGTCTCTTGTGTTCCGAGGCCATGCCTATACATGCTAGGCTCGTCAAGTCAACATAAGTGTTTCGCATGTGTAAATCTGGCTTACACCCGTTGTATGCGAATGTTAGAATCTATCACACCCGATCATCACGTGGTGCTTCGAAACAACGAGCCTTCGCAACGGTGGACAGTTAGGGGGAACACTTTTCTTGAAATTTTAGTGAGGGATCATCTAATTTATGCTACCGTCGTTCTAAGCAAATAAGATGTAAACATGACAAACATCACATGCAAATCATAAAGTGACATGATATGGCCAATATCATCTTGCGCCTTTGATCTCCATCTTCGAGGCGCGACATGATCACCTTCGTCACCAGCATGACACCATGATCTCCATCATCGTGACCTCCATCATCATGTCTTCATGAAGTTGTCTCGCCAACTATTACTTCTACTACTATGGCTAACAGTTAGCAATAAAGTAAAGTAATTACATGGCATTTGCATTGACACGCAGGTCATACAATAAATTAAGACAACTCCTATGGCTCCTGCCGGTTGTCATACTCATCGACATGCAAGTCGTGATTCATATTACAAGAACATGATTAATCTCATACATCACATATATAATTCATCACATCCTTTTGGCCATATCACATCACATAGCATACCCTGCAAAAACAAATTAGACACCCTCTAATTGTTGTTGCATGTTTTACGTGGCTGCTATGAGTTTCTAGCAAGAATGTTTGTTACCTACGCAAAAGCCACAACGGTGATATGCCAATTGCTATTTAACCTTCATAAGGACCCTCTTCATCGAATCTGATCCGACTAAAGTGGGAGAGACATACACCCGCTAGCCACCTTATGCAACAAGTGCATGTCAGTCAGTGGAACCTGTCTCACGTAAGCGTACGTGTAAGGTCAGTCCGGGCCACTTCATGCCACAATGCCGCCAAATCAAGATAAGACTAGTAACGGTAAGCAAACCGAACAAATCATCGCCCACAACTGCTTGTGTTCTACTCGTGCATAGAATCTACGCATAGACCTAGCTCATGATGCCATTGTTGGGGAACGTAGTAATAATTAAAAAATTTCCTACATGTCACCAAGATCAATCTAGGAGATGCTAGCAATGAGAGAGAGGGAGTGCATCTTCATACCCTTTAAGATCGCTAAATGGAAGCGTTACAAGAACACGGTTGATGGAGTCGTACTCGCGGCGATTCAAATCGCGGAAGATCTGATCCAAGCGCCGAACGGACGGCGCCTCCGCGTTCAACACACGTACAGCCCGGGGACGTCTCCTCCTTCTTGATTTGCTCATGGGGAGAGGAGAAGTTGAGGGAGAACTCCGGCAGCACGACGGGGTGGTGGTGGAGCTCGTAGTTTTCCTGCAGGGCTTCGCCAAGCACTACGGGGGAGGAGGAGGAGTTGGAGGAGGGAGGGGTTGCGCCAGGGAAGGAGTGCGGCTGCCCTCTCTCTCCCTCACTATATATAGGGGGACGGGGGGAGGAGGAGGCGCCCTAGGGTTTCCCTAGGGGGGGCTACAGGGGAAACCCTAGATGGGTTTGGGCGCCCCCACCCCTAGGAAACTTGTCTGCCAAGCCGGGAGGGGCGGCTGCCCTAGGGGAGGCACCCCCACCTCTCCATGTTACGTGAGATGGGGTGGGAGGGGCGCACAACCCCTTAGTAGGCTGGTGTGCTCCCTCCCCTTGGCCCATAAGGCCCCCCAACGCTTGTCGGGGCCTCCGAAACCCCTTTCGGACACGCTGGTCGTCACCTGGTACCTCCAGAACAATTCCAGACTCCAATACCCTTCGTTCAATATATCGATCTTCACCTCCGGACCATTTCGGAGTTCCTCGTCATGTCCGGGATCTCATCTGGGACTCCGAACAACCTTCGGTAACCACATACTATTTCCCATAACAACTCTAGCGTCACCGAACCTTAAGTGTGTAGACCCTACGGGTTCGGGAACCATGCAGACATGACCGAGACATCTCTCCGGCCAATAACCAATAGCGTGATCTGGATACCAATATTGGCTCCTACACGTTCCACGATGATCTCATCGGATGAACCACGATGTCGGGGATTCAATCAATCCCGTATACAATTCCCTTTGTCCACCGATATGTTACTTGCCAGAGATTCGATCATCGGTATCCCCATACCTCGTTCAATCTCGTTACGAGCAAGTCTCTTTACTCGTTCCGTAACACATTATCCCGTGGCTAACTCCTTAGTCACATTGAGATCATTATGATGATGCATTACCGAGTGGGCCCAGAGATACCTCTCCGTCATACGGAGTGACAAATCCCAGTCTCGATTCGTGCCAACCCAACAGACACTTTCAGAGATACCTGTAGTGCATCTTTATGGTCACCCAGTTACGTTGTGACGTTTGATACACCCAAAGCATTCCTACGATATCCGTGAGTTGCACAATCTCATGGTCTAAGGAAATGATACTTGACATTAGAAAAACTCTAGCAGACGAACTACACGATTTTGTGCTATGCTTAGGATTGAGTCTTGTCCATCACATCATTCTCAGACATGTATTACGGTTTCCGGTTAATACAATTATAGCATGAACAATAGACAATTATCATGAACAAGGAAATATTGTAATAACCATTTTATTATTGCCTCTAGGGCATATTTCAACAGCCACCACCTAGATTAAAATGCATGCTTCACTAAATTGTGCGCTTCAAAATTTAAGCTCCTATGTTCATGAACTATCTTACAAAAATTGGAAGAAATAGAATGATCTATGATTTATCAGGACGTGTGAGTGCAAGAGATGATTTGATGTTGTAGGCCTGGCCGTGTTGGACTAAAGCCCAACTATACATTCCAGCACGAAAAAAATCTCTTTTCCACAAACACAGTAGAAAACGTGTTAGGCCCTATATATATGGATAGAGGGAGTACTACCAAACTAACCGGCTATGGTTTCCGTACAGTGAATACTCCCTCCGTTTCTTTTTAGTTCGCATATAAAATTTGGTCAGTGTCAAACTTTGTAATGTTTGACTAACTTTATAGGAAAAATATCAATATTCCCAATATGAAATCAATATTATTAGATGCATCACGAAATTAACTTTCATATACCATATAACTTTGGTATTGTAGATGTTGATATTTTTTTATATAAATTTGATCAAACTTTGGTTAGTTTAACTTTGACCAAGTTTTATATGCAAAGTAAAAAAGAAACAGAGGGAGTATGAAATACGAGTACATCTCCCTAAAAATGGATAGAGTATATATGAGTGTTTAGCCGCGAAAGTATATAGTTTTTTGTGTTGAACTTTATTTTTGCGAAATCCATGCAAACGTAGCGTACATGATTATATCAAAATTAATATCTCACACCAGTACCCGTCATCAGTAAAATATTTGGTCTAAAATTCACAACATAAGGAAGTTCCACAGAAAACATCTGATATATTGAACACGAAAAGTTTTTTTTCCTCGTCAAAATTACCAGAAGGTATTCCAAAGGTAGAACCGTGTAACATTACCACTTGATGTTCAAACTGGCAGAAGTGGAAAATATATAGCTGCTCCAAATTGCGAGTGGTATATCTAGAACCAGGAAATTTTGGGTGGCATTAAGGTATGTAGGAAACTTCTTAACGGTAATATAAAAAAAATTCTTCCATGAGTAAGTGATCCATGCATCACATATGGTGTATATTAAACTATAAGCAATAGAAGCTAACATATTTAAAACAAAACTATTTTAGCAAAAGGCTCATATTTGATCTCAAAATTTCGCTGGACAACTCAAATAATAGTGTTCTCATAATAAATGGTGACACGAGGCATCGTCGTCCTTTCTCGAACACTCCTTGAGATCTTTGGCAAGCATAATTATTGCACTTTGGTGTTGTATTATTTGTTGCAATGCATATGCATATTTGCTATAAAAAATTGCAAACCTTTGGAATTCAAATATATATTTTTTGAATGATATAGATTGGACTTTGGAGTGCATATTGCCTCAAATTTTAATACGCATCCAAATTTTCTCCCGTTGCAACAAATGAGTATGTTTGCTAGTTATTCCAGAACATGAGAATGCAGACACTTCCTATTACTAAACAGTAGAACTGAGCTAGTTAGGAGCATCCACAGCTATTTAAACTCCTTAGCCGTTAGATGATGCTCGTGAACGTACTGGATTCATCTGCAGCCCCGCACAACGTTTTTACCATCATTCATTGCCGTCACACATGACACTAGATGACCATCCCAACTTAGCAGGGCTGCTGCTCTGCTGATTGATCCAGGTGCGTTTTGATGAACTGGACCAACAAAGGAGCAACGTGACCCGGCCCAGCAAGCCCTCCCAATGATTCTGCCAGCCCAACGACCGCCAACAACTGTGTTTTTCGGTTGAGTCTGCTTACACCACCACGTTGGTCGAGTTGCCGTTTCACGCTAAACTGATTTGTTTTCATTTGTTTGCTTGCTTGCAATTGTAGTGGACAAGTCAAGTCTAATTAGTGTATTATGGGAAGTATAACAACTTGCATCATGGGATGCGTCCACCCACCCCTAACTTCTCTCGATAGTACGTACGTATATCCCACAGAATAGTACGTATATCCTAGAGAAAAGGAGAAATAAAATCTACTCCTCTAGATATTCAAATTTCAAAATGACGTTCATACTCACATGCTCTTGGATAAAACGTAAATTCACAACAAATAATTCGAAATCAAAATATCCTTACTATTTCGGTGTGTTGATGCTCAACATATTGTTTCAGAAAGAACTTTATGAAACATGATTTAAACATTTTTTTTACGCCCCATTGGTCACCAATCTCCCTGTCTTTCTCCTTAATCCAAATTTTTTTCCATGTTCTAGGTTAATTCAAATTTGTCAAATACTTATACCATTCTTTCCTCAACATAGACCAGCGCGGCAACGCACGCTTTTATATTCTAGTAACTTGATATTGTGAAAGCTTTTTACACGGTCAATTGGAGTTACCTTTTGGAGGTTCTTGGCAAGTAGTAGTAGTACTACAAGCTTGGGATCGTGCCATGAGTAGCTAGATTGAGCCATTTAGATTTAGGGCCTGTTCGGAGTCCCTCTTGCTCCGTGACTCCGCTTCCGGAGCAGCAGTTTAAATTTTTGGAGCGAAGAAATAGGTATTCCACGAATCCTTGGATTTGGCGGAGCCGTTGGTTTCCCAAACAACTCCTTAGGCCAACTCCACCGCACGACCCCAAACGAATGTCCGTTTCGTCCGGATTCTGTCCGTTTGAGGTAGCAATGGGTGGCAAAACGGACATGCATGTCCGGGATAAGTTGAGGGCGCCCAACGCGGCAAACGACCCCAAACTGTCCGCCCCAGCCCCCGGCCACGCGCCTGCCGCCCTCGAGTCTGCGCCGCCTCGCCGGCAACAACAGCAGCCACCCCCGCCGGCGCCACGGCCTCGCCATCCCGGCCCTCGCCGCGGCCTGGCCGCCCTCGCCCACGCCATCCCCGCCCCGCCGCGCTCGGCCGCACCTGCGGCCTCCGCCTCGCACTGCCGCGCCCCGGCCCCGCCCGC
>NC_041389.1:551991527-552016011 GCF_002162155.2 Triticum dicoccoides
GAGGCCTCAACGACGGCGAGGCGAGGCCGGCCGACGGGAGCGCAACCGCGCTGCGTGCTCCTCGGCGGCCACGACTGTTTTGCCTCGTGGTGGTGTGCGGGCGTGGTAGGCCAGGAGAGAAAAGGAGGAGAGAGAGAGAGGGGGGTGGGTGGGTGGGTGTGTGGGCCCAGGGCAGGTCCTGAGATTTTGGGGGCCCGGGGCGAAACCTAAACTAGGGGCCCTTGGAATAAACAATATAGTAATAACAAAGGATATGTGTACATATGAAATTTTATTGATAAACACATAAATGAATCAAAAACAATATAGGCATACATATGAAATAATTATAGGTGTTACCTTTTAAAAAATTCTAAAATTCCTCTATGCGAAGCCACTTATGATGGGGTAGATGTCAGTCTCATCAAATAATTTCTTGATGCATAATTTTGCCAAACCATTTAAGCTCTCTTGGGTCATTGTTGATCTCAAATAGTTCTTCAATAATTGTATGTTTGTAAAACTTCTTTCAACCAATGCCACAGTTATATGCACTGTGAATAAGATGATAAGCAATACAAACATTAGGATAAAAATTGACATCTCTCACATGTATGAAAATCACCATAGTAAACATTACACCATCTAGCAAAGAGAAATTTATAATCTTTAATACAGAAAAAAGCAAAACAGGATCAACACTAGCAGATTGTGCTTGTGCGCCTGTTCAAATAATTATACTACCAGGACCACTTACATTTTTACCACCGATGTTGATGTCAACATTTTTCTCTTGTTCATATTCAGAATTCCCATCATTTGCCCCTCTTCCTGCACAATAATTGCTGCTAATTCAGCATTTGGGATCAGCGAAGCACCATAATTACTTTTGAAATTTTATAAGAGTGTTCCTCTGATTGTATCAATTCATCCACACATTGTATAGAAAATGTCATCAAAGGTAAATCGGCGCCAGATATGCAACATGTATGTAAAGGATAGATTATTTATTCAGTACTAAACTTATAGGGAGTAGGGAGTAGGGACTAGTAGTAGTAATATAATATACCTTGCACCTTGGACGGATTGGGTCGTCTTTGGTCGTAGGGCTTTCAGCGACGAGCCTGTCTCCTGTGACACGATGTGGACTCCCGTGTCCCGTCTAGCTCTAGCGCTCACGAATCAGCGATGCCTATGTGCATCTCCATTGCCTGAAATCGGAAGAGAAAGCATCCTTGCGTACTGAGTACAGACTGCGTTTTGCGATCGGGCGCACGGGAATAGATCGGCATTGGTGAGGCGGCCAACTGGCGATCGGAGTTAGGAAAGAAATTAAGAGAGAAAAAGACGGCGTGGGATCTGGAGATTGCTACGTGATGCAATAGGAATAATCGCTACCTTTGGTTGCGTTCATGCCTAAGCTAGCTCTCTAAGCCACGGCCCATATACTTTAGCCTACATGCACACAGATCTGGGGGAGGCCCCCCTGAGTTTTGGGGGCCTGGGGCGGCCGCCCCCCCTGCCCCCTAGGGCCGGGCCTGTGTGGGTCAATGATAGGCGGGCCAGGGTCACATGCAAAAGGACACGCCCCGGACGAGGACGACGCAAAGAGCGTTCGTTCGTGTCCGTTTTAGACCCAAAACCAGCTTAACTTTGGTCCCAGGATAGCGCAGCGGATAGAAAACAAACGTTTTTTAGGATGGGGTCGCGCGTTGGGTCGTCTGGTACGTTCGTTTTATCCCAAACGAACATACGCGGACAAAATGGGATCGCGCGGTGAAGTTGGCCTTAGAGAAGTCGGAACTGCTGTACACATGACAAACACTATGCACGACCAGTGCACGACCGCCCATCTGTGGCTGTGCTGCCGGCTGTTGACATACATCAACGGACTGATTTGACTGTCGTCTGTAAATCGTGTGCATATGTCGTTCATATAGCAGTGCTCTAGAGAAGTTGGGTCGTTTGATCAGTCAGTCAAGTCTGTAGTACTCGATGGCAGTGCTTGCACGAGTCAGTCGTTTTTGGGTGCGCATGCTTGTAGTTAATCAAGAATGACGGGTCAATTTCCTAGACCCCCGGAGTTAATTTAGTCCAAGGATTAGTGCTCCCTATTTTTTCTTTGATGTGTTCACATCTGTAAACCGTTCGCATTCCACTCTCTATAAATAGCTTGAGTTGAGTTGCTCAGTGGACGGAAGAGAAGTTCTGAGTTTTGAAGTTGCTGCATCCTTTCTGGTCGGCCATGGACGGCGGTGTGGCTGCCGCCGCTTCCGTATCCAAGAAGAGGAAGCAGTGGCTGAACAATCAAGACCTCATCAGCGATCTCCCCGACGAGATCCTCGACATCATCATCTCCCGCCTTCCCACCAAGCCAGCGGCGCGGACAGCCGTCCTCTCCTCCCGGTGGCGCCATCTCTGGCGCTCCGCCCCGCTCAACCTTGCCGTTGACCGGCGCCTCTCCGGGTGGGAGTGCGACCGCATCGCCATCGTCTCCAAGATCCTCGCCGCACACGCTGGCCCTGTCTGCCGCCTCTCCCTCCACGGCATCATCTGCCTCCGCCGCGGCATCTACCGGAAGATCGACCGCTGGTTCCGGTCACCCACCCTGGATGGCCTCGAGGAGCTCGACTTCACCTCCAACGGATCTTACTACGGCGACGGCGACGGAGGCGACAGGCCACCGCGCCCGCTGCCGCCTTCGGCGCTCCGATTCGCGATCGCGCCCACCCTGCGTGCTGTCAACATCGACTCCTGTGATTTTCCTGAGATTGATGCTGCCCCTGCGCTTCTTTTCCCTCGGCTGAAGCAACTTAAGCTCTACAAGGTCGCCATCTCACAGGCGGCCATCCACCGCCTGCTGTCTGGTTGCATCGCGCTCGAGAGCCTTGAGCTTGAATCGACCCATGGGCTCAACACCGTCCAAATTGTCTCCCCAACTCTACGAAGTATTGTTGTCTCTGTTTCTTACCACAACAGAGCAAATGTGATGCTTCAGAAGCTTGTCGTCGAGGACGCGCCATGCCTTGAAAGATTGATCCCACGTGGGGATGGCCCCAAGATAATCAAGGTCATCTCGGCATCGAAACTGGCGGTGGACTACCTGTCTAGCAAAACATGATATGTGGATGCCTGATCCCTTTGATAGCTCATTATGCAAGTGATGCTGGCCGGTTTGATGCCCTCTCGAGAGAATATCAGGAGATAGATGCTCCATTTATGTCGTCATATCTTTCGTTCCAAGCATCCCGATGTCTTTATATGTAATGTTCCTTTGCTGCTACTACCATCTAGCGTACGTATGTTACCTGCAGGAAACTGAAACATCATGCACCTATTTACGGTTCCATCACCTGAATTGCTGAAATGTGGTCGATTGTGTTATTTCAGAATTTTGATATACCTATGCTGATGTGCAAACATACTATTATGTACTCCCTCCATCCGAAACTACGTTCTAGATACATCTCTTTTTGTCCATTTTGATGACAAGTATTTTCGGACGGAGGGAGTATGTACTATGTAGTCTTGTTTTTGAAGGGAAAATTGATGTAGGAAATGGCAGACGGATGGCATCTTACTTTGGTCTCTGAAAGTGTAGGTAAGAGGGTTATATTGTTTGCGAGATTGTTACGCAACATCTGAGAATATGAAAGTGTAGCTTACCAAGTTTACGTCGAGATGGTGCTACTAGAATTTCAATCTGAAAGCTTATGTTTTAGTTTGCGTTGTTTTGGTCTGTGTTGGGTGATGTCTGTAATTATTTGGTCTATGAAAACGCATCCAGAACAGCTACGACTTGTTACGGAAAGTGCTGGGCAAAGTCTAGGAATCATTTCCTTGTCGTGAACTATTGTTTTCCCCCGCAAAAAAACAAAACAAAACTAGATTTTACTTTCATTTCCCCAGCTTGCTGTATATCTTCACAGCGTAGAGTGGTTCAATCCTGTGTACCACACAGAGTGTTTTTTCTGAATTCTGACAGTTCAGCGTGTACATATAAACTGCTGAAATACGATTGCAGGTTGGTCAATAGCTCCTATGCAACACATTTCATGTGAATTGGAAGGAGTAAGACGTTGTTCGACAGAATGGTTTTGGGGCGACACTTTTGAGCGTGTAAATAGCCCACACACGACATGGCCCTTAAACTGAATTGATGCCCTTATTAGTTGTTATGGACTGAAGCCACAGCTTATCCACGTAAGCGCGGGACCCACCACTTGTCTAGTAAGTGCGGGACCCACCTCTTGGCGGCTAGATTAGACGACTGCCCGTGCCCGTCCGCCCGCCGCCGCCCATTGCTTCCCCTTTCCCCATTCTTCCTCTTCTCCGGCGACCTAGTCCAGATGTTCACCTCCTTCGCCACGCACTCAAAATGGCGTCAGTATGGTCCAGTGCTGCTCACAAGGTGCTCGTCATGCCCACGCCCAGAGCCTCTGAAATGGTCGGTCAGTAGGACTGATGAGAATGGAAATTCTTGGGCGGGAATTTGTGAAGTGCTTGAGCAAATCAATGGCAGGAAGGGATGACAAGGTTAGATCTCAGTTCTTAGCCCGTTCTTTCACTGCCGTTTGCTCTAATTTCTCCATATTTTGTTTTTTCCCTTGAATTTTGAATTTAGGGTTCATGTTGTTGTTTTCAGATCCTGAAGAAATACACACATTTCGAGTGGATGGATGATTATGTTGAGAGGATTCAGTTCGAGGGCTACGTTGATTCGAGCGGGGCCACAACCTGGAAGCTCAACTTGGGCGGGATGCCACAGATAAAGAATTTTGGAAGCTCGGACAGAAGGGCGGGCAGAGTCGTGCCACCACCACCGCCAGCGCCAAATCTACCTGATGGTGTCCTGAAGGGGTACCAGAGGACCGGCGTCGTCCGGGAGTGGGTCACCGCCCCAGCAGTGTGGATGCACTCCACCGACGAGGAGGAGTTGCAACACCTTGAGGTCTAGAAGGCAAACTTGCTGGTGGAGGAGCAGGCTGACACCGAGAGGCAGATGCAGACGGGGCGCGAGGAGGAGGAGGAGGAGGAGGAGTGTCGGAGCGTTGGGCGCGCGAGAAGGAGGAACGGTGGCAGCAACAGCAGGAGGGCGCGCGCACCGTGGCAGGTAGCAGCAGTCCCCGCATCAGCAACGCCGGAGGAGGCGGCGTTGGCAGCCTACCCCTGTCCTTAGGCGGAGGCGTCGATGTACTTTGAACTCAGCAGCTCCTACTCCGAGAACGATGACTAGGGCCACGGCCGGGTGAATGCTTTTATTTTCCTAAGTTTTATTTATGTTTTATGTATATAAGTGGACTTTGGCCAGCGTTTTTTATTATGTTTTATCAATATGCGTGCTTATGTGTAGAGTCAAAAAACGTCTTACGTTATGGGACAGAGGGAGTATTTTTCAAGATCGTGCGGACGAAAATGCTAATGCTGCATTCGGCGCATTGACGCACCCGAATTAAAAACCGAACAAACGCATTCAGTTTGCCGGTCTAAACAGATGAAAAGCGGACAAAAACCGTGTCCGTTCGCGTCAGCCGGTTAGAGTTGCCCTTATCATCCCATGAGACCTAGCTTTTTTTATTTTTCTTTCTTATAAAAAAGAAATATTTTGTGATATGTATACCTGTGTAAATCGTACACATTCCAAACTCGTTAAATAGATCGCTCGTGGGTTCCAACCTAATTCTCGGATTTTTTGGGCGGCGGCGTCCATGGACGATGCGGCGGCTTCCCTATCCAAGAAGCGGAGGCGGGACGATCCGCAATCTCCGGCGAGCAGGGACGTCAGCGGCGGCGATGGTGCGAGCCTCGACCTCATCAGCCGCCTCCCTGACGAGATCCTCGGCACCATCATCTCTCTCTTGCCTACAAAGGACGCTGCGCGGACAACCGCTCTCTCTTCCCGGTGGCGCTACCTCTGGCGCTCCGCCCCGCTTAACCTCGCGGTCGACTACCTGGGGCACCAACCTGTTTACCGCCAGGTGAGCGAGCGCATCGCCGTCATCGTCTCCAAGATCCTCGCCGTGCACAGCGGCCCCGCTCGCCGCCTCTCCTTCGGTGACCGCCACGGCACCCGCCCCAGCCGTGACCTCTGCGCCAAGTTCGCCGGCTGGTTCTGGTCCTCCGCCCTCGATGGCCTCGAGGAGCTTGATTTCTACTTGGGCGACAATCCGTGGTGGACGCTGCCGCCGTCCGTGCTCCGCTTCACGCCCACACTGCGCGTCGCCACACTGCGCGGCTGTGATTTCCACGAGATTAAAGCTACCCCCGCACTTCATCTCCCTCGGCTGAAGGAGCTTAAGCTCTGTGGTGTCGCTATCTCAGAGGCGACCCTCCACTGCCTGCTCGCTGCCTGCACTGCGCTAGAGAGCCTTCAGCTTGATAAGATCCAGGGGCCCAGCTCCGTCCGGATCATCTCGTCCACTCTACGGAGTATTGGTGTCGCTGGTTCTTACTCCAACGGTGAAGAGTCCCTTCTTCAGGAGCTTGTCATTGAGGATGCACCTTGCCTTGAGAGATTGATCACACTTGGTCCATCTGGTGGCCCGAGGATAGTCAGAGTCCTTGCGGCGCCGAAATTGATGGTGTTGGGCTGCTTGTCTAGCGAAAATCTCAAAACTGTGAATGGAACAATTGTGCGGGTAAAAAACTTGCATGCATTTCGGTATTTTCTACTTGCAATATATTGATGTGTGTGTATCTCTTTTCTCCAGGAAATTATCCCCACTAGTTTGACTGCGTCGGGACGCACAGTGAAGGTCTTGGTTCTAGAATCTATCGGCCCCAATCTGGATGTAGTTGTTGGCTTTCTTAGATGCTTTCCCTGCTTGGAGAAGCTATACATCCAGGTAAAAATCTTTGTTGTTAAATCTAGTCACATGGTATTTTAACTTTGATCAATTATACTATATCTCTGGAAGTTTAGTTTGGACGTAATATTTAGTACATTTTGGTAAAATTAGCCTCCACGGTAAAGATTGTTGTGTAATTTTCCCCCTATAATTGTACAATGAAAAATATGGTAGTCAAAACTACACGTAGGAGATTTTAAAGTTAAAATGAAGTAAGGGGATTACATTGTTCAGCAATCCCTAATTAATTCAATCATCATGCAAATACAACTAATCCTTATCTAACTAGGTGCCAACTATGTAGAATCATTGTTTCCCTGCCCACAGTAAACTCACTCCTTTTATCGCGACCTAAAGTGGCCACCAATACCTATTTTGTTCTTTTGCAGTCACACCATAGGAAGGATATGGAAAATTTGTGCCAATATAGCACACTCGATCCCATCGAATGCCTCGAACTCCATCTCAGAGCAATAGTTTTGAACACCTATGAAGGCAAGAGAGCAGATGTTAACTTTGCCAAGTTCTTTGTTCTGAACGCAAAGGTGCTCAAGGTAATGAAATTTGGCGCATGTGGTACCTGCAATGATAAATGGGTGGCTAATCAGCGCAGGCGGCTACAACTGGATATCAGTGCTTCCAAAGGTGCAGAATTTTATTTTAAAAGAGATTTTGATATCCCCAGCTTTTGCGATCACTATCACTTTCATGGTATGTGGACAGTTGATCCCTTTGGTAGCTCGTAGTGCAAATGTTGTTGTCTGCTATGGTGCCCTTTCAGTGGAGTCTTCTTGCAAAAAAAGAAAAAAAAACAGTAGCCTGAAGTATACTGAAATATAGAAGTCTGCGGAGCCAGGGGATATGTTTGTCTATGCTCTTTCAATGTACTGAAATAATATGTTTCTATCCATGAAGTGGACTGGAATTCCGAAGTCTGCAGAACCAGAATTCAGAAGACCACAGGGGGATTAAGTAACCGGTGGCAGGGCAGGGTAGCTTCTTACTTTGGTCTCTGAAAGTGTATTTAAAAGAGTTTGTATTGTTTGCAAAACTCTCTTGCAAAATCTGGGCCAAATTAAGTGTTAGTGCAAACTCTGATATCCTTCGATTATGTAATGAACTAGTGCTTGATCATTCCATCACAGAGATCCATCCACTAGTGCAGTCTGTTGCAAAAGCAGGACAGGCTGAATATGAACTACTATGTTTTTCGATAAAGAATGGACTAGTATTCATACAGAAAGAATAGCGTGTCTACTTACAAACTCTGGAATGAACACTTTACAAATGGAATCTACCGGAATTCTCCCTGACCCATTACAAAATTGAACTGTTCATGGTTGCCTGCTTCATGCTTCAGGAGAGGATGGACATGAAGACGGTGGACCAGGTGGTGAGCGCCACAGCAGCGACGAGGTACGTCCACAGGAAGATCACCGAGCACTCCTCCTGCCCGACGTCGAACAGCTGCGCCATTGTCCCGATGTTCATGGCGGGCGGCAGCGCGAACTGCAACATCAGCACGTACCGGTAGAGAGGGTCGTGGGGAAGGAACCCGACCCCGTGCGCCGCACGGACGACGGCGATCCCGATAACCGGCATAGCCACGTAGCGGATAAACACGATCGCCACGATCACCGCGCGCTTCAGCACCGACTTCCGCAGCCCTGCAGACGAATTTTCAGAGTGGGTTCAGATAATTGTTTTCGAGGACGAGGCGACACTATGCAGATGAGCTGCTACCGAACGATCCTTACCTTGGGTCAGGTTTCCTCCGAGGATGAGGGTGATGCAGGGTATAGTGCCATTGCTGCAAAGAGAAGTACTTAGTCATTGGAGTGAGACTGAATGAACACTGAATTAGGTTCAGAGCTTTCAAAATGAATATAGGAAAAATTATCATCAGCAGGGATGTTGCTTCGTACCCCATCAACTCCAGAGAATCCTGGATAACTCTGAGAGGGGCACCGTCGCCGATGATCAGCGACTTCAGCCATGGCACTAGCCCAACGACGAATCCAATTATCTATCAGAATGCAGTTAGCACCAAATTCAGTCAAAACACCTTTTCCACTTCAAATGACAAATGTTCCAGCTTGTTAGATAGAGACGTACCGCGGATATGGTCGGCGGCGCCATGAGCTCCTCGACGAGCTGGTGCACGGCCTCCTTCAGGTTCGTCCAGAACCCTTTGTTGTTGGCGACATCGCTCTCGCACGACAGGAGTGGAGCCTCCTGCATTCCTGTCCGAGTCAGTTTCTCTGAACTCTGAATATGCTCCCAAGAACCAACCGACCAACCAACATGGACAATTCTGAACTTACAATCTGTCTCCCCTCGTTGTGTTCGTCATCGTGTCCAGCCGATGCGGGGAGTGCTGCTTCCTCGTCGCCGGCTTTGAATCCCTCGAGATGCTCCTCGTCGCTGTCGGCCGGGCACTGGATGCTCTTGGACTGCATCTTGTGGTACAGCTTGCCGGACTTCTGCATCAGGCTGTAGGTGTACGTCCATATGAAGAGGCCACCGAGCTGCAGACATCCTCAGAGTGAATTAACAGCCTGATCTCTCGGCGGCCTCGGAGGGACGAGCAACTGGTAGGTGGCAAATTATGCTTACAGCCATGGACAGCGACGAGTAGGAGAGGCCGCGCGAGCGGCACTGGCTCCGATCGTTCCCAAACGGGTTGCCGTCTTCGTCGCAGACCGCCGGGACGACGATCAGCAGCAGGTTGCCGAGGTTTCCTGTGGTATTTTTGGTCGATGCAGGACACGGTTAGCATCATGATATGGATACCAACATCATCATGGCAGCTCAAAGTCTGACATTGTGTGTACCTGCAGAGCAGAAGGCCATGATGAGGCCACGGAAATGCGGCGGCGGTTTCAGGATCTTGCACGCTAGCCAGCCTAGAGCACTGCCAACCAGGAATGTGATTGCTATGTTCACCGGCATGAACCACCTGTATGATGTAAATCCTATCCGTGTCAGTCCACTTGAATTATATGATTATGCAGGCATTTTTTACTGAATGTTCTGTCCCTTGGGAAAACAAATGCATCCGTCTTCCTTGACATTCAGAGAACTTGTTAAATGGAAGCATGGTGCTAACTCTGGCACATGTTCACGAACTGCAGCAACTATTTAACGGACTGTCTTTTTGGAAACTGTGAAACTGATGAAGCCGCTGACTCACCAGGAGATGACGTCGGACAGTGTGACCGTCTTGGCGAGGTTGGCGAAGATGAGAGATGGGGTGAAGACTGTAAAAACAACCTGCCCAAGAGAACCAGGTAATGGGGTTAGCAAAGAACAAGGGCAGTATTATGCTAAGGATGATACAGAATTTAATGTGCCCATGGAAGCAGCTGGATCACCTTGTTCATGTCCCTGCGGGCGCTGGCGGTGAGGACCTTGCTGTACCCCGAGGCGAGGAAGGCTCCGATGACGCCGATGAGCAGGACCTGGACGATGGGCATGGAAGCCACGACGAGCAGCGACAGGAAGCCCATCTTCTTCCCGGCCGGCCCTGATGCAGGAGCAGGTCTCCTCCTCAGTCAAGGGTGGTTTTCGCACACGTCTCCTGAAAGATTCAGATAAGAGAGAGGAAACAGAGATCAAAATCGTTAAATGATCCACGGAACGGAACCGTTGGCAGCCGCAGCATGTGTAGCAGGAGTAAGCTTTTACTACTACATTTATTTGCGAAATCTTATTTGCTGCTGCTACCTTCTAGTATATGCTGGTTTTGCTGCGATCCGAAAGAGACGGGTCCTCTCCTCATGGCAGCAAGTTGCGAGAGGCGAGCTACCACAAAAAAAAACATGTGGTTTCGATGAAATGAAATCGTAAAGACGGCTCTCTTTTTCAAAAAAAAAAAGAAAAGGAAAACAAAAAGAGGTGTGCCTTGTCAGCAGACGGTGGGAGGTGAAGGCGTAAATCACTTGTGCGCTTAGAGAGGCAGCACCATGCTTTGAGGAAAGGAAAACGCGAGCTAGCGGGCGTCCGGCGATGATGCAAATTAACGGACGGACGGGCGGGCGGGGACACGCAAATTTCTCCAAGACTCACGGAGCTTGCTACTTACTATTCACCAAGGATTAATAAGAAGAAAAGACATGGAACGCAGCAGCAGGTAGGAGATGGAGCTCCACAAGCTAAGAAGAGGAAGCAAATAAAGACGGTGGTGGTGCCGGTACCAAGCTGCCAGCTGCATGCTGATCGCGGGTGCAGAAGCCAGGTTTTCAAGCGTGATTACCTGAAGAATGCGCGGCGGGGCAGGGGAGCGAGGAGGATGGGGAGACCCGCCGGAGTTGGTCGTGGCCGGAGACGGGCGAGGAGGGGGCGTACGGTGGTAGCCTGCTCTGGATGGATGGATGGATGCGATGCGATGCAGTCAAGAGTCCAGAGAGGAGGAGGAGGAAGAGGTTTAAATAGGATAGCGACGGAGACACGTACGTACACGGACAGTCAGGCGGACTGGGCCGGAGAAGAGATGGCGCCTACACCGCATCCACCTATAATCCTTCCTTCCCGTGCAGGCAGCCGCCGCCGCCAACACAGGCGCCCGTCCGTCTGTCGCTAGCTACCTACTCGCTTCCCTCCTCCTTCCTCTGCAGTCAGGCTAAAACGCACATGGTTGGTTATCTGTTTGCCCGATCAGCTAGCCGATCGATCGGCTCGCGTCTCCATCTCTTTGACCACGCACGCACGCGCATCCCGTGTCAAGTCTCCCCTTGTTTCCGCAAGAGCGAGAAGTTGGGCTCGCCTTGGGTTCAGTAATAATTAAATATATTTCTTTTTAGAATCGAGTTGGCCTCCTGCTCGTGCTCTATTCTGCTACACTTAGTTCGTTTTTATTTACTCTGCATATTAAATTTAACTGGAGTTAAACTTCGTTAAGTTTAATCAAGTTTATAAAAAACAACATAAATATTTACCATATAAGTCTATATGATAGGAAAATACATTCACTAATGAATCTAATGATATTGATTTATTAGTGTACAGTATATGTTAATGTTTTTGTTTAGAAACTTTGTCAAAGTTTACAAAGTTTGACTTTCACCAAACCTAATACGCGAACTAAATAAAAACAGAGGGAGTACGTACATACTCTGCATTATACTTGGCCATACCTCGGGCCGGGCCGGGCCTAGCCAAGCCCGACGCAAAAAAACCAGGCCCGAGCCCGGGCCGGCCCGTCCATCGGGCCTGTTTTCTGGGCCCGAGCCTGGCCCAAACATGTAAAAGCCCGTCAGGCTTCGGGCCCGCCCGACCCGTCCTTCTGGAAAACGTGAAAACGATGGGCCCGGGCCTGGCCCAGCCCGGCCTTCGGGCTCAAAATCTAGGCCCGGGCCCGGCCCGGGAGCAGCGTCGGGTCGGGCTTTTTTGGGCCGAGCTGCCCATGGCCAGGACTACTCTGCATCCAGCTTTCTCTGCTTGCTGCTGACGCAGTAGTTGATGACTGTGACACAACCCCTCTGTCTGTTAGGGGAAGCGGGGAAAGTTAATTGTGTTGAAAATAACAAATTGCACCGCGTCCTTGCCCTTGTCCTGCTCCTTCGATGCCACCACCTTCTTTGCCTTGTTCTTTGTGTCGAACTGCATTATGAAGAGGTTCAGAGGCTGGGCCAGGAAGTGCAGTATGAACCTTGCAACATCGCCATTAAAACCTATGCTCATGTGCCCCTTTATTTACCCAACGTGAAGGTCACCACTTACCCACCACCTCCCTGTCTCGTACTCTTCTTCCAACCCAACGCCATGAACCCCAACAACAAGTTGAACCCCAACCCCTTCCCTTCGGGCATTGGAGGGAGGGCTTTCATCCTACGGTGCTCGCTGGGTGACAACACCAAGTTTGAGAACACTGTGATTCCTGACCCAATGAAGGGCGCTATGTCAGGCGACATACTTTGCCGGGCAATGAATCAGCTGACTCCGGCGACGCTGGAAAGAGGACAAAGTGGGCCAAGTACAGACAGTACCTGCGTCCTCGTGACCATCGTGCCTCTGAGTACTTGAGCACAAAGATTGTGGTGGTGCCGCATGAGGATCAAGCAGCGGTGCCTATGGAGATGGAAGAACAAACAATGGCAATGGAAGGCACCGGAGCCAGGACAACGAAGCATGCCAATCTAGCTGGACTCCGACGACGAAGAAGAGACGGCGGTGCAGGTCGAGGAGAAGACCAAGACCAAGGCCACCCGACTCTCCAATCGCCTCCAGGGTACCGAGGCTAAAATATGTGTGTACTATGTAAGATGAACCCTAATCCCCATTTCAATGTACTCAATCCGGATCGGGAAACTCATATCTACCAATAGTCATGATGATGTTATGATCACTCTTATGGTGTTTACCCCGATTCCCCGTTCCCCTAAGGTGGATCAAATCTAAACTCGAATCGAATGCGAAGTAGTAGATGAGGAGGGGGAAAATGCTTATCACCATTGCAAAAGTCTTGATGCGGATGCCTGTGAAGGTGGTCGGACGTCGACTTGTTGTTGTCCGATCTACGTTGGCACCGGTGTCGAGAGTTGGGAGAGGGGAGAGAGAGCGGTGAGGATAATAACTGCCAGATCTTCGGGAAGTAGCGCGGTTTCTTGAGGGTAGCTCCTCGCGTGCAGCCGTCGCCGCCGACGTGCCTCGCGCGGGCCTGACTAGCGAGAAACTGTCGATTCGAGCGTGCCTCGCGAGACAGGCCCAGAGGTGCTTTTGTTGGGAATATGCCCTAGAGGCAATAATAAAATGGTTATTATTATATTTCTTTGTTCATGATAATTGTCCGTTATTCATGCTATAATTCTATTATCCGGAAATCGTAATACACGTGTGAATACATAGACCACAACGTGTCCCTAGTGAGCCTCTAGTTGACTAGCTCGTTGATCAACAGATAGTCATGGTTTCCTGACTATGGACATTGGATGTCATTGATAACGGGATCACATCATTAGGAGAATGATGTGATGGACAAGACCCAATCCTAAGCATAGCTCAAGATCGTGTAGTTCGTTTTGCTAGAGCTTTTCCAAATGTCAAGTATCATTTCCTTAGACCATGAGATTGTGCAACTCCCGGATACCGTAGGAGTGCTTTGGGTGTGCCAAACGTCACAACGTAACAGGGTGACTATAAAGGTGCCCTACGGGTATCTCCGAAAGTGTCTGTTCGGTTGGCACGAATCGAGACTGAGATTTGTCACTCCGTATGACAGAGAGGTATCACTGGGCCCGCTCGGTAATGCATCATCATAATGAGCTCAATGTGACCAAGTGTCTGGTCATGAGATCATGCATTACGGTATGAGTAAAGTGACTTGCCGGTAACGAGATTAAACGATGTATTGGGATACCGACGATTGAATCTCGGGCAAGTAACATACCGATTGACAAAGGGAATTGTATACGGGATTGATTGAATCCTCGACAATCGTGGTTCATCCGATGAGATCATCGAGGAGCATGTGGGAGCCAACATGGGTATCCAGATCCCGCTGTTGGTTATTGATCGGAGAGGCGTCTCGGTCATGTCTGCATGTCTCCCGAATCCGTAGGGTCTACACACTTAAGGTTCGGTGACACTAGGGTTGTAGAGATATTAGTATGCAGTAACCCGAAAGTTGTTCAGAGTCCCGGATGAGATCTCGGACGTCACGAGGAGTTCCGGAATGGTCCGAAGGTGAAGAATTATATATAGGAAGTCAGGTTTCGGCCATCGGGAAAGTTTCGGGGGTCACCGGTATTGTACCGGGACCACCGGAAGGGTCCCGGGGGTCCACCGGGTGGGGCCACCTATCCCGGAGGGCCCCATGGGCTGAAGTGGGAGGGGAACCAGCCCCTGGTGTGCTGGTGCTTCCCCCTTGGGCCCCCCTGCGCCTAGGGTTGGAAACCCTAGAGGTGGGGCGCTTCCACCTGGCTTGGGGTGCAAGTTTCCCCACTGGCCGCCGCCCCCCCTTGGAGATTGGATCTCCTAGGGCCGGCACCCCCCCCAAGGGGGCCTATATAAAGAGGGGGGAGGGAGGGCAGCCGCACCCATGCTCTTGGCGCCTCCCTCTCCCTCTGCAACACCTCTCCCTCTCGTAGAGCTTGGTGAAGCCCTGCCGAGATCGCTGCTGCATCCGCCACCACGCCGTCGTGCTACTAGATCTTCATCAACCTCTCCTTTCCCCTTGCTGGATCAAGAAGGAGGAGACGTCTTCCCAACCGTACGTGTGTTGAACGTGGAGGTGTTGTCCGTTCAGCACTAGGATCATCGGTGATTTGGATCACGACGAGTACGACTCCCTCAACCCCGTTCTCTTGAACGCTTCCGCTCGCGATCTACAAAGGTATGTAGATGCACTCCTCTCTCTCGTTGCTAGATGAACTCCATAGATTGATCTTGGTGAAGCGTAGAAAAATTTTATTTTCTGCAACGTTACCCAACAGTGGCATCATGAGCCAGGTCTATGCGTAGTTTCTATGCACGAGTAGAACACAAACTTGTTGTGGGCGTAGATGTTGTCAATTTTCTTGCCACTACTAGTCTTATCTTGCTTCGGCGGCATCGTGGGATGAAGCAGCCCGGACCGACCTTACACGTACGCTTACGTGAGACAGGTTCCACCAACTAACATGCACTAGTTGCATAAGGTGGCTAGCGGGTGTCTGTCTCTCCCACTTTAGTTGGAGCGGATTCGATGAAAAGGGTCCTTATGAAGGGTAAATAGAAATTGGCATATCATGTTGTGGATTTCACGTAGGTAAGAAAACGTTCTTGCTAGAACCCTATTGCAGCCACGTAAAACATGCAACAACAATTAGAGGACGTCTAACTTGTTTTTGCAGCATATGCCTTGTGATGTGATATGGCCAAAAGTTGTGATGAATGATATATATGTGATGTATGAGATCATGTTCTTGTAATAGGAATCACGACTTGCATGTCGATGAGTATGACAACCGGCAGGAGCCATAGGAGTTGTCTTTATTATTGTATGACCTGTGTGTCAATGAATAAATGCCATGTAATTACTTTACTTCATTGCTAAACCGTTAGCCATAGTAGTAGAAGTAATAGTTGGCGAGCAACTTCATGGAGACACGACGATGGAGATCATGATGATGGAGGTCATGGTGTCTTGCCGGTGACGAAGATGATCATGGCGCCCCGAAGATGGAGATCAAAGGAGTAATATGATATTGGCCATATCATGTCACTATTTGATTGCATGTGATGTTTATCATGTTTTACATCTTATTTGCTTAGAACGACGGTAGCTTAAATAAGATGATCCCTCACAATAATTTCAAGAAAGTGTTCCCCCTAACTGTGCACCGTTGCGAAGGTTCGTTGTTTCGAAGCACCACGTGATGATCGGGTGTGATAGATCCTAACGTTCGAATACAACGGGTGTAAGCCTGATTTACACATGCAATACACTTAGGTTGACTTGACGAGCCTAGCATGTACAGACATGGCCTCGGAACACAGAAGACCGAAAGGTTGAGCATGACTCGTATAGAAGATACGATCAACATGAAGATGTTCACCGATGTCGACTAGTCCGTCTCACGTGATGATCGGACATGGCCTAGTTGACTCGGATCATGTTTCACTTAGATGACTAGAGGGATGTCTGTCTGAGTGGGAGTTCATTGAATAATTTGATTAGATGAACTTAATTATCATTAACTTAGTATAAAAACCTTTGCAAAAATGTCTTGTAGATCAAATGGACAACGCTCATGTCAACCTCAACTTCAACGCATTCCTAGAGAAAACCAAGCTGAAAGATGATGGCAGCAACTATACGGACTGGGTCCGGAAACCTGAGGATCATCTTCATAGCTGCAAAGAAAGATTATGTCTTAGAAGCACCGCTACGTGAAGCACCCATCCCAGAGAACCAAGACGTTATGAACGCTTGGTAGTCTCGTGCTGATGATTACTCCCTCGTTCAGTGCGGCATGCTTTACAGCTTAGAACCGGGGCTCCAAAAGCATTTTGAGCAACACGGAGCATATGAGATGTTCGAAGAGCTGAAAATGGTTTTCCAAGCTCATGCCCGGGTCGAGAGATATGAAGTCTCCGACAAATTCTTCAGTTGTAAGATGGAGGAAAATAGTTCTGTCAGTGAACACATACTCAAAATGTCTGGGTTGCACAACCGCTTGACTCAGCTGGGAGTTAATCTCCCGGATGACGCGGTTATTGACAGAATCCTTCAGTCGCTTCCACCGAGCTACAAGAGCTTTGTGATGAACTTCAATATGCAGGGGATGGAAAAGACCATTCCTGAGGTATATTCAATGCTGAAATCAACGGAGGTAGAGATCAAAAAGGAACATCAAGTGTTGATGGTGAATAAAACCACTAAGTTCAAGAAAAGCAAGGGTAAGAAGAACTTCAAGAAGGACGGCAAGGGAGTTGCCGCGCCCGGTAAGCCAGTTGCCGGGAAGAAGCCAAAGAATGGACCCAAGCCTGAGACTGAGTGCTTTTATTGCAAGGGAGGCGGACACTAGAAATGGAACTGCCCCAAATACTTAGCGGACAAGAAGGCCGGCAACACCAAAGGTATATGTGATATACATGTAACTGACGTGTAACTTACCAGTACTCATAGTAGCTCTTGGGTATTTGATACCGGTCCGGTTCCTCATATTTGTAACTCAAAGCAGGAGCTGCGGAATAAGCGGAGACTGGCGAAGGACGAGGTGACTATGCGTGTCGGGAATGGTTCCAAGGTCGATGTGATCGCCGTCGGCACGCTACCTCTACATTTACCTACGGGATTAGTTTTAAACCTCAATAATTGTTATTTAGTGCCAGCTTTGAGCATGAAGATTGTATCTGGATCTCGTTTAATACAAGATGACTACTCATTTAAATCCGAGAATAATGGTTGTGAAAGAACATGCGATGCCCCCATGTTTGGTTTTGGTAATTGATGACAATCTCTATGGACTAATGGTTGCCTTGAGTTATATTTGAAGGTTTTGTCCATAGGCTTTTCTTGAAGTCCATGTGTTGGTTTCAAGGAGTTTATGAGTTGACCAAGGTGTTATTAAGGAATTATCCAAAGATTGGTCATGTGAGTGTTGAGCTTATTGCAAGCATGTCTTGAAGAAGAAGATTATGTGATCATTCATGTTTACCTTCAAGACATCATCCAAATGAAGAGAGTTGGAAAGATTCAAGGTTGATCTAGCCTAAGTACAGAGAGTGATTCAAGTTGATCAACACACAAAGTGCACAAGTTGTACCGAGAGGGACCAAGTGTTCCCATGGTATGGTAAGCATTGTCCATTACGCTTTGTGTACTAACCCATGGTCTACGTGAGAGTTCTTTGTGGGGTTAGGTATGTTTCCATGGTCTTGCGTCAAGAGGAAGATCCCATACAACCCATGGAGGATGACATCAAGTGGTGATCGTCATCAAGTTTGCTGTGTGCAAGTTCAAGTGGAGCAACACGAAGAATGGCTCACCCATAATGGAGTATGGGGGAGCAATCAAGTTTGAATCTTGCCATCCATTATGGTGTCAATGGACTTGTGAAGATGTGCCGAAGAGTCGCTCACCCATAGTGGACTATGGGGGAGCAATCATCTAGTCTTCATCGAGCCAACGCAATCAAGAAAGGTGGTCCAACTTGAGGGAGTCAAGATCGTCTTCGTCTAGCTCAAGTGGACCATGTGCAAGGCAAAGGTTTGCCCTTGATAGATTTTCTATTTTACCGGTCTCATGATGGTAGTTGGGAGACCGGGTTATAGGATCGTTTGCCGTACTATCAAGGGGGGCTCTCAAGTTGGTAGCTTGATCATCGTTAGTAGAGAGCTCAAACCATTGCATCCTTACATCATGTTTCTTTGTTCTTGTTTGGTTCTATTTGTGAGTCTTAGAGCTTATGGTCATCTTGATGACAAGCTTGAGTTCATCGAAAACGGAGTTCGCATGCGTCTTCTATGATGTTTTCGGTGTTGGAGGTTTTACCGGTCTTATCCAAGCAAGGGTTCTCACCATTTTCTTATGGGACTTTTCTCATTTGCTTCTTATTGATATTTCTATCAAGATTGTGTTAGCCCTTGTTGCTAGATTTCCAACAAACTTGGTTTCATCGAATTCGGAGCTCGTATGCGAAAGTTGTGGCTGTTTTGATATTGCCTGTTTTACATAGAGAGGTTGTACCGCCCCGTAGAGAGGTTGTACCGGTTGACCGGTACAACCGGTGTTTGGAGCGGTTGTACCACTCCAGAATTGGTCCGGAGGTTGTACCGGCCATGTACCGCTCTACCACCGGACTAGTTTCTATTTTGGAGCGGTTCTTGGGCGGTTGTTGACCGGTTTAACCAGTTTAACCGGTACTACCAGTTCCCCAGGCTGTTGTACTGCTTAGAGCTTTTCCCAGGTTGGTTTTTCCTCTGCTTTGGCCGGTTGTACCGGTTCGTGCACCGGTTGTACCGGTTCGTGCACCGGTTGTACCGGTCCTACAATTTTCTGCACATAACGGGCAGATTCGTGGGGACCTATTTAAGGGGGTCTTCTTCCCCAATGGTTCCCCATCTCTTGAGCTCGTTTTTTCTCCCATTGTTAACCTTCTTTGAGCTTGCTAACTCTCAATCCCTCCATGGATTCTTGCTAGTTTTTGAGGGAAAAGAGAGAGGAGATCTAGATCCACACTTCCACCAATCACTTTCTCCTCTATGTGAGGGGGAACCCCTTGGATCTAGATCTTGGAGTTCTTTGTGTTCTCCTTCTTGTTCTTCCTCTTACTTTCCTCCCTAGCATTAGTTGCTTTGGTGGGATTTGAGAGAGAAGGACTTCGGTACTCTGTGTGCCCTTGCCATTGCATTTGTGCATCGGTTTGAGTTCTCCATGGTGATACGTGGAAGTTACAAGTTGAGAAGCTTATTACTCTTGGGTGCTTGGTACCCTTGAGCTTGTTCCTCTTGGGTGCTTGGGCACCCTAGACAGTTGGTGGTGTTCGGAGCTCAATCATTATGGTGTAAAGCTCCGGGCAAACGTCGGGGTCTCCAATTAGGTTGTGGAGATCGCCCGAGCAATTTGACGGGTACCGGTGACCGCCCCCAAGGGTTGCCAAAGTGTACGGGTTCGGTGACCGCCCCCAAGGGTCGCCATTTGTACGGGTTCGGTGACCGCCCTCAAGGGTCCCTTAGTGGAATCACGGCATCTTGCATTGTGCGAGGGCGTGAGGAGATTACGGTGGCCCTAGTGGCTTCTTGGGGAGCATTGTGCCTCCACAGCGCTCCAAACGGAGATTAGCATCCGCAAGGGTGTCAACTTCGGGATACATCGTCGTCTCCGCGTGCCTCGGTTATCTCTTACCCGAGCCCTTTACTTATGCACTTTACTTTGTGATAGCCATATTGTTCTTTGTCATATATCTTGCTATCGCATAATTACTTATCTTGCTTAGCATAAGTTGTTGGTGCACATAGGTGAGCCTAGTTGTTTTAGGTTTTGTGCTTGACAAATTAACCGCTAGGTTTATTCCGCATTTGTTCAAGCCTAAACCGTAATTATTTTAAAGCGCCTATTCACCCCCCCTCTAGGCGACATCCACGATCTTTCATGTTGTTCTATTTATATGAGAGATATGTTTTATGGTCATGCCCCGATGGTCAATGCTTTATTCTTAATGAATCTCGAACGTGATGTTACACATATTCATAGTGTGAATACCAAAAGATGTAAAGTTGATAACGATAGTCACACATACTTATGGCACTGCCGCCTTGGTCACATTGGTGTCAAGCGCATGAAGAAGCTCCATGCTGATGGACTTTTAGAGTCTCTCGATTATGAATCATTTGACACATGCGAACCATGCCTCATGGGCAAAATGACCAAGACTCCATTCTCCGGAACAATGGAGCGAGCAACCAACTTATTGGAAATCATACATACTGATGTGTGTAGTCCAATGAGCGTTGAGGCTCGCGGAGGATATCGTTATGTTCTCACTCTCACTGATGACTTGAGTAGATATGGGTATGTCTACTTGATGAAACACAAGTCTGAGACCTTTGAAAAGCTCAAGGAATTTCAGAATGAGATAGAGAATCAACGTGACCGAAAGATAAAGTTCTTACGATCAGATCGTGGAGGAGAATATTGAAGTCACGAATTTGGTACGCACTTAAGGAAATGTGGAATCGTTTCACAACTCACGCCGCCTGGAACACCTCAGCGTAACGGTGTGTTCGAACGTTGTAATCGCACTTTATTGGATATGATGCGATCTATGATGTCTCTTACCGATTTACCGCTATCTTTTTAGGGATACGCTCTAGAGACAGCTACATTCACTTTAAATAGGGCACCGTCTAAATCCGTTGAGACGAGACCGTATGAATTATGGTTTGGGAAGAAACCTAAGCTGTCGTTTCTAAAAGTTTGGGGATGCGATGCTTATGTCAAGAAACTTCAACCTGAAAAGGTCGAACCCAAGTCGGAAAAATGCGTCTTCATAGGATACCCTAAGGAAACCATTGGGTATACCTTCTACCTCAGATCCGAAGGCAAGATCTTTGTTGCCAAGAACGGGTCCTTTCTGGAGAAAGAGTTTCTCTCGAGAGAAATAAGTGGGAGGAAAGTGGAACTTGATGAAGTACTACCTCTTGAACCGGTAAGTAGTGTAGCTCAGGAAGATGTTCCTGTGGTGAGAGCACCAACTGAAGAGGAAGTTAATGATGATGATCAAGGTACTTCGGATCAAGTTACTACTGAACTTTGTAGGTCCACAAGGACACGTTCCACACTAGAGTGGTATGGCAACCCTCTCCTGGAAATCATGTTGTTAGACAACGGTGAACCTTCGAACTATGAAGAAGCGATGGCGGGCCCAGATTCCAACAAATGGCTTGAAGCCATGCAATCCGAGATAGGATCCATGTATGAAAACGAAGTATGGACTTTGACAGACTTGCCCGATGATTGGCGAGCGATAGAAAACAAATGGATCTTTAAGAAGAAGACGGATGCGGATGGTAACGTTACCATCTATAAAACTCGACTTGTCGCTAAAGGTTATCGGCAAGTTCAAGGGGTTGACTACGATGAGACATTCTCTTCTGTAGCGAAGCTAAAGTCCGTCTGAATCATGTTAGCAATTGCCGCATACTATGATTATGAGATATGGCAAATGGACGTCAAAACGGCATTCCTTAACGGGCATCTTAAGGAAGAATTGTATATGATGCAGCCGGAAGGTTTTGTCGACCGTGAGAATGCTAACAAGGTATGCAAACTCCAGTGATCCTTTTATGGGCTGGTGCAAGCATCTCGGAGTTGGAACATTCGCTTTGATGAGATGATCAAAGCGTTTGGGTTTATGCAGACTTATGGAGAAGCCTGCGTTTACAAGAAAGTGAGTGGGAGCTCTGTAGAATTTCTCATATTATATGTAGATGACATACTTTTGATGGGAAATGACATAGAACTTTTGGGCAGCATTAAGGCCTACTTGAATAAGTGTTTTTCAATGAAGGACCTTGGAGAAGCTGCTTACATACTAGGCATCAAGATCTATAGGGATAGACTGAGACGCCTCATAGGTCTCTCACAAAGCACATACCTTGATAAGATATTGAAGAAGTTCAATATGGATCAGTCTAAGAAGGGGTTCTTTCCTGTGTTGCAAGGTGTGAAATTGAGCTCAGCTCAATGCCCGACCACGGCAGAAGATAGAGAAAAGATGAGTGTCATCCCCTATGCCTCAACTATAGGGTCTATTATGTATGCCATGCTGTGTACCAGACCTGATGTAAACCTTGCCGTAAGTTTGGTAGGAAGGTACCAAAGTAATCCCGGCAAGGAACACTGGACAGCGGTCAAGAACATCCTAAAGTACCTGAAAAGGACTAAGGATATGTTTCTCATTTATGGAGGTGACGAAGAGCTCGTCGTAAAGGGTTACGTCGATGCTAGCTTCGACACAGATCTGGATGACTCTAAGTCACAAACCGGATACGTGTATATTTTGAATGGTGGGGCAGTAAGCTGGTGCAGTTGCAAGCAAAGCATTGTGGCGGGATCTACATGTGAAGCAGAGTACATGGCAGCCTCGGAGGCAGCGCATGAAGCAATCTGGGTGAAGGAGTTCATCACCGACCTAGGAGTCATACCCAATGCGTTGGGGCTGATCACACTCTTCTGTGACAACACTGGAGCTATTGCACTTGCCAAGGAGCCCAGGTTTCACAAGAAGACCAGGCACATCAAGCGTCGCTTCAACTCCATTCGTGAAAATGTTCAAGATGGAGACATAGATATTTGTAAAGTACATAAGGACCTGAATGTAGCAGATCCGTTGACTAAACCTCTCCCTAGAGGAAAACATGATCAACACCAGAACTCTATGGGTGTTCGATTCATCACAATGTAACTAGATTATTGACTCTAGTGCAAGTGGGAGACTGTTGGGAATATGCCCTAGAGGCAATAATAAAATGGTTATTATTATATTTCTTTGTTCATGATAATTGTCCGTTATTCATGCTATAATTGTGTTATTCGGAAATCGTAATACACGTGTGAATACATAGACCACAACGTGTCCCTAGTGAGCCTCTAGTTGACTAGCTCGTTGATCAAAAGATAGTCATGGTTTCCTCACTATGGACATTGGATGTCATTGATAACAGGATCAGATCATTAGGAGAATGATGTGATGGACAAGACCCAATCCTAAGCATAGCTCAAGATCGTGTAGTTTGTTTTGCTAGAGCTTTTCCAAATGTCAAGTATCATTTCCTTAGACCATGAGATTGTGCAATTCCCGGATACCGTAGGAGTGCTTTGGGTGTGCCAAACGTCACAACGTAACTGGGTGACTATAAAGGTGCACTGCGGGTATCTCCGAAAGTGTTTGTTGGGTTGGCACGAATCGAGACTGGGATTTGTCACTCCGTATGACAGAGAGGTATCACTGGGCCCACTCGGTAATGCATCATCATAATGAGCTCAATGTGACCAAGTGTCTAGTCACGGGATCATGCATTACGGTTCGAGTAAAGTGACTTGCCGGTAACGAGATTAAACGAGGTATTGGGATACCAACAATCAAATCTCGGGCAAGTAACGTACCGATTGACAAAGGGAATTGTATACGGGATTGATTGAATCCTCAACATCATGGTTCATCCGATGAGATCACCGAGGAGCATGTGTGAGCCAACATGGGTATCCAGATCCCGCTGTTGGTTATTGACCGGAGAGGCGTCTCGGTCATGTCTGCATGTCTCCTGAACCCGTAGGGTTTACACACTTAAGGTTCTGTGATGCTAGGGTTGTAGAGATATTAGTATGCAGTAACCCGAAAGTTGTTCGGAGTCCCGGATGAGATCCTGGACATCACGAGGAGTTCCGGAATGGTACGGAGGTGAAGAATTATATATAGGAAGTCAGGTTTCGACCATCGGGAAAGTTTCGGGGGTCACCGGTATTGTACCGGGACCACCGGAAGGGTCCCGGGGGTCCACCGGGTGGGGCCACCTATCCCGGAGGGCCCCATGGGCTGAAGTGGGAGGGGAACCAGCCCCTGGTGGGCTGGTGCGCCCCCCCCTTGGGACCCCCTGCGCCTAGGGTTGGAAACCCTAGGGGCGGGGGCGCCTCCACCTGGCTTGGGGGGTAAGTTTCCGCCCTGGCCGCC
>NC_041389.1:552016264-552016778 GCF_002162155.2 Triticum dicoccoides
ATCTCCTAGGGTCGCCCCCCCCCAAGGGACGGAGGGCAGCCGCACCCATGCTCTTGGTGCCTCCCTCTCCCTCTGCAACACCTCTCCCTCTCGTAGAGCTTGGCGAAGCCCTGCCGAGATCGCTGCTGCATCCACCACCACGCCGTCGTGCTGCTGGATCTTCATCAACCTCTCCTTCCCCCTTGCTGGATCAAGAAGGAGGAGACGTCTTCCCAACCGTACGTGTGTTGAACGTGGAGGTGTTGTCCGTTCAGCACTAGGATCATGGGTGATTTGGACATCATGCAATGCAGACCCTATAGTGTACGCTGGCAAACAAACAACCCAGTTTCTTCCGGTGCGGGCCTGGTTGAACCTTATGCGGGCAACCAACCACGCTTATAGAGAGATGTTTTGCCAATACAATAATCGTTGTATTGATGGGGTGCCGGTGCACGTATATATAAGTACAGGTAGGCCTCAACCTCAATTATACACAACTAGGAGGTGGGCCACAATACGAAATACATGCAAC
>NC_041389.1:552016966-552034694 GCF_002162155.2 Triticum dicoccoides
AGTCGAAGCGTCACCGGAGACGCAAAGACTGGACCGAAACTCCTCGAAGACGGGAGTAGGCAATCCCTTAGTCATCACATCAGCAAACTGTTGCGTCGTCGGAACATGAAGAACTCAAACACGACCAAGGGCAACTTGCTCTCGCACGAAGTGAATATCGAGCTCAACATGCTTCGTACGTCGATGGTGCACCGGGTTGGCAGAGAGGTAGACCGCGCTGACGTTATCGCAGTAGACAAGAGTGGCTTTATGAACATCACAAAGCAACTCCTAAAGTAGCTGACAGATCCAAGAGCATTCGGCCACGGCATTAGCCACGGCCCGATACTCTGCCTCGGCGCTGGAGCAGGAGACCATGGGCAGCCGCTTCGATGACCAAGAGATCAACGAGGGCCCAAGGTAGACATGAAAGTGCAACTAATCCATGGGTGGTTTTGGTAATTCTTAATAACATATAGTTCATTGAACTAATGCTCTTTCAAGATGATCATTTCAGAAAGTTCAATGATTGGCATGGCATGGACTAGAGATGTGGACCCTCAAAATGCTAAGGACACATTGGCAACAAGCTCAAGACTCTACATTTTTCATTTAAGTGATCCAAGATCACATTGAGTCAATAGAAAGCCAATACTTTTAAAAGGGGAGGAGCTGTTGCTTAATGGCTTAATTGCTAAAAATGCTTAGTGATATGATCCAAAAACCCTCAACCACTTTCTCATTTCCACATATGTCCCAAACCTAAAAGTCAAACTCGGCCCCATCAATTTGATCTGCCCGGCGCCACCGAGTTTCATTTGACATAGACACGCGACAAACCCTAGTCATATCGGTTTCACCGATAGGGATCCCGGTCTCACCGAGATGGGATTGCAAACTCACCGTTTCCTTTTTGTAACATTTCAGTCCCACCAAAATGAGCGAATCGGTCCCACCGAGTCTGCAATGCAAATTCACTGTTTCCCTTTCGTAACACTTCGGTCCCACCGAAGTGAGCGAGTCGGTCCCACCGACTTTGCTTGACCAACTCTCTATGTGCCTATTGCTGAAATCGGTCCCACCGAGTTCACGTGATCGGCCACACCGAGATTACATTATGCCATAACCCTAACATATCGGTCCCACCAAGTTGACTATGTCGGTCCCACCGAAAAGCCTAATGTTCATATTTTGACCTGAATCGGTCTGGCCGAGTTTTACCATTTGGTCCTGAAGGAAATATGCCCTAGAGGCAATAATAAAGTTATTATTTATTTCCTTATATCATGATAAATGTTTATTATTCATGCTAGAATTGTATTAACCGAAAACATGATACATGTGTGAATACATAGACAAACATATAGTCACTAGTATGCCCCTACTTGACTAGCTTATTAATCAAAGATGGTTATGTTTCCTAACCATAGACATGTGTTGTCATTTGGTTAATGGGATCACATCATTAGGAGAATGATGTGATTGACATGACCCATTCCGTTAGCCTAGCACTTGATCGTTTAGTATATTGCTATTGCTTTCTTCATGACTTATACATGTTCCTGTAACTATGAGATTATGCAACTCCCGTTTACCGGAGGAACACTTTGGGTACTACCAAACGTCACAACGTAACTGGGTGATTATAAAGGAGTACTACAGGTGTCTCCGAAGGTACATGTTGAGTTGGCGTATTTCGAGATTAGGTTTTGTCACTCCGATTGTCGGAGAGGTATCTCTGGGCCCTGTCGGTAATGCACATCACTATAAGCCTTGCAAGCAATGTGACCAATGAGTTGGTTACGGAATGATGCATTACGTAACGAGTAAAGAGACTTGTCGGTAACGAGATTGAACTAGGTATTGGATACCGACGATCAAATCTCGGGCAAGTAACATACCGATGACAAAGGGAACAATGTATGTTGTTATGCGGTTTGACCGATAAAGATCTTCGTAGAATATGTAGGAACCAATATGGGCATCCAGGTTCCGCTATTGGTTATTGACCGAGAATAGTTCTAGGTCATGTCTACATAGTTCTCGAACCCGTAGGGTCCGCATGCTTAACGTTACGATGACAGTTTTATTATGAGTTTATAAGTTTTGATGTACCGAAGTTTGTTCGGAGTCCCGGATGTGATCACAGACATCACGAGGAGTCTCGGAATGGTCGAGACATAAAGATTGATATATTGGACGACTATATTCGGACACCGGAAGCGTTCCGGACGTTTTCAGAGAAAACCGGAGTGCCGGAGGGTTACCGGAACGCCCCCGGGAGAGATAATGGGCCACATGGGCCTTGGTGGAAAGAGAGAGGGGCGGCCAGGGTGGGCCGCGCGCCCCCTCTCCCTCTGGTCCGAATTGGACTAGGAGGGGGGCAGCACCCCCCTCTCCCCCTTCCTTCCCCCTCCTAGTAGGAGTAGGAAAGGGGGAGTCCTACTCCTACTAGGAGGAGGACTCCTCCTCCTTGGCGCGCCCACAAGGGCCGGCCGGCCTACCCCCTCCCTCCTTTATATACGGGGGCAGGGGGGCACCCCATGACACACAAGTTGATCTACGGATCGTTCCTTAGCCGTGTGCGGTGCCCCCCTCCACCATATTCCACCTCGGTCATATCGTCGTGGAGTTTAGGAGAAGCCCTGCGCCGGTAGAACATCATCATCGTCACCACGCCGTCGTGCTGACGGAACTCATCCCCGAAGCTTTACTGGATCGGAGCCTGGGGATCGTCATCGAGCTGAACGTGTGCTGAACTCGGATGTGCCGTACGTTCGGTGCTTGGATCGGTCAGATCGTGAAGACGTACGACTACATCAACCGCGTTGTCATAACGCTTCCGCTTACGGTCTACGAGGGTACATGGACAACACTCTCCCCTCTCGTTGCTATGTCATCACCATGATCTTGCGTGTACGTAGGAATTTTTTTG
Organism: Triticum dicoccoides; assembly: GCF_002162155.2. Taxonomy (NCBI): domain Eukaryota; kingdom Viridiplantae; phylum Streptophyta; class Magnoliopsida; order Poales; family Poaceae; genus Triticum; species Triticum dicoccoides. The sequence goes on from NC_041389.1 coordinate 552,019,881, forward strand.
AAATTACTACGTTCCCAACAATGGCATCCGAGCCTAGGTTTTATGCGTTGATGTTATATGCACGAGTAGAACACAAGTGAGTTGTGGGCGATACAAGTCATACTGCTTACCAGCATGTCATACTTTGGTTCGGCGGTATTGTTGGATGAAGCGGCCCGGACCGACATTACGCGTACGCTTACGCGAGACTGGTTTTACCGCCGTGCTTTGCACACAGGTGACTAGCGGGTGTCAGTTCTCCAACTTTAGTTGAACCGAGTGTGGCTACGCCCGGTCCTTGCGAAGGTTAAAACAGCACTAACTTGACGAACTATCGTTGTGGTTTTGATGCGTAGGTAAGAACGGTTCTTGCTCAGCCCGTAGCAGCCACGTAAAATTTGCAACAACAAAGTAGAGGACGTCTAACTTGTTTTTGCAGGGCATGTTGTGATGTGATATGGTCAAGACGTGATGAGATATAAGTTGTTGTATGAGATGATCATGTTTTGTTGAAGTTATCGGCAACTGGCAGAAGCCCTATGGTTGTCTCTTTGTTGCATAAGATGCAAGTGCCAAATAATTGCTTTACTTTATCGCTATGCGATAGCAATAGTTGCAAGAGCAATAGTTGGCGAGACGACCATGTGATGACACATTGATATAGATCAAGATGATGAAGATCATGGTGTCATGCCGGTAACGATAGAGATCATGACAGTACTTTGGAGATGGAGATCAAAGGCGCAAGATGATCATGGCCATATCATGTCACATATTTTGATTGCATATGATGTTTATCTGTTATACATCTTATTCTGTTTTGTTTGACGGTAGCATTATAAGATGATCTCTCACTAATTATCAAGAAGTGTTCTCCCTGAGTATGCACCGTTGCCAAAGTTCGTCGTGCCCAGACACCACGTGATGATCTGGTGTGATAAGCTCTACGTCCATCTACAACGGGTGCAAGCCAGTTTTGCACACGTGGAATACTCAGGTTAAACTTGACGAGCCTAGCATATGCAGATATGGCCTCGGAACACAGAGACTGAAAGGTCGAGCGTGAATCATATAGTAGATATGATCAACATAATGATGTTCACCATTGAAAGCTACTCCATTTCACGTGATGATCGGTTATGGTTTAGTTGATTTGGATCACGTGATCACTTAGAGGATTAGAGGGATGTCTTTCTAAGTGGGAGTTCTTAAGTAATATGATTAATTGAACTTTAATTTATCATGAACTTAGTCCTGGTAGTATTTTGCAAATTATGTTGTAGATCAATAGCTTGCGTTGTTGCTTTCATATGTTTATATGTTCTTAGAGAAAATTGTGTTGAAAAATGTTAGTAGCAATGATGCGGATTGGATCCGTGATCTGAGGTTTATCCTCATTGCTGCGCAGAAGAATTATGTTCTTGATGCACCGCTAGGTGACAAACCTATTGCAGGAGCAGATGCAGACGTTATGAATGTTTGGCTAGCTCAATATGATGACTACTTGATAGTTTAGTGCACCATGCTTAACGGCTTAGAATCAGGACTTCAAAGACGTTTTGAACGTCATGGACCATATGAGATGTTCCAGGAGTTGAAGTTAATATTTCAAGCAAATACCCGAGTTGAGAGATATGAAGTCTCCAACAAGTTCTATAGCTAAAAGGTGGAGGAGAATCGCTCAACTAGTGAGCATGTGCTCAGATTGTCTGGGTACTACAATCGCTTGAATCAAGTGGGAGTTAATCTTCCAGATAAGATAGTGATTGACAGAATTCTCTAGTCACCATCACCAAGTTAGTAGAACTTCGTGATGAACTATAGTATGCAAGGGATGACGAAAACGATTCCCAAGCTCTTCGTGATGCTGAAATCGATGAAGGTAGAAATCAAGAAAAGCATCAAGTGTTGATGGTTGACAAGACCACTAGTTTCAAGAAAAGGGCAAAGGGAAGAAGTGGAACTTCAAGAAGAACGGCAAGCAAGTTGCTGCTCAAGTGAAGAAGCCCAAGTATGGTCCTAAGCCTGAGACTAAGTGCTTCTACTGCAAAGGGACTAGTCACTGGAAGTGGAACTGCCCCAAGTATTTGGCGGATAAGAAGGATGGCAAAAGTGAACAAAGGTATATTAGATATACATGTTATTGATGTGTACTTTACTAGTGTTTATAGCAACCCTCGGCATTTTGATACTGGTTCAGTTGCTAAGAGTAGTAACTCGAAACGGGAGTTGCAGAATAAACAGAAAATAGTAAAAAGGCGAGGTGACGATGTGTGTTGGAAGTAGTTCCAAGATTGATATGATCATCATCGCACACTCCCTATACTTTCGGGATTAGTGTTGAAACTAAATAAGTGTTATTTGGTGTTTGCGTTGAGCATGAATATGATTTGATCATGTTTATTGCAATACGGTTATTCATTTAAGTAAGAGAATAGATTGTTGTTCTATTTACATGAATAAAACCTTATATGGCTACACACCCAATGAAAATGGTTCATTGGATCTCGATCGTAGTGATACACATATTCATAATATTGAAACCAAAAGATGCAAAGTTAATAATGATAGTGCAACTTATTTGTGGCACTGCAGTTTAGGTCATATTGGTGTAAAGCGCATGAAGAAACTCCATGCTGATGGGATTTTGGAATCACTTGATTATGAATCACTTGATGCTTGCGAACCATGCCTTATGGGCAAGATGACTAAAGACTCTGTTCTCCGGAACAATAGAGCGAGCAACTGACTTATTGGAAATAATGCATACTGATGTATGCGATCCGATGAGTGTTGAGGCTCGCGGCAAGTATCATTATTTTCTGACCTTCATAGATGATTTGAGCAGATATGGGTATATCTACTTAATGAAACATAAGTCTGAAATAGTTGAAAGGTTCAAAGAATTTCAGAGTGAAGTGGAAAAATCATCGTAACAAGAAACTAAAGTTTCTGCGATCTGATCGCGCAGACAAATATTTGAGTTACGAGTTTGGTCTTCAATTAAAACAATGTGGAATAGTTTCGCAGCTCACGCCACCCGGAACACCACAACGAAATGGTGTGTCCGAACGTTGTAATCGTACTTTACTAGATATGGTGCGATCTATGATGTCTCTTATCAGTTTACCACTATCATTTTGGGGTTATGCATTAGAGACAGCTGCATTCACTTTAAATAGGGCACCATCAAAATCCGTTGAGACGACACCTTATGAACTGTGGTTTGGCGAGAAACCAAAGTTGTCGTTTCTTAAAGTTTGGGGCTGCGATGCTTATGTGAAAAAAGTTTTCACCAGATAAGCTCGAACCTAAATCGGAGAAATGTGTCTTCATAGGATACCCAAAAGAAACAGTTGGGTATACCTTCTATCACAGATCCGAAGGCAAGACATTCGTTGCTAAGAATGGATCCTTTCTAGAGAAGGATTTTCTCTCGAAAGAAGTGAGTGGGAGGAAAGTAGAACTTGATGAGGTAACTATACCTTCTCCCTTATTGGAAAGTAGTTCATCACAGAAACCGGTTTCTGTGACACCTACACCAATTAGTGAGGAAGCTAATGATATTGATCATGAAACTTCAGATCAAGTTTCTACTGAACTTCGAAGGTCTACCAGAGTAAGAGCCGCACCAGAGTGGTACGGTAATCCTATTTTGGAAATCATGTTACTTGACCATGACGAACCTACGAACTATGAGGAAGCGATGATGAGCCCAGATTCCGCAAAATGGCTAGAGGCCATGAGATCTGAGAAAAGATCCATGTATGAAAACAAAGTATGGACTTTGATTGACTTGCCCAATGATCGGCGAGACATTGAGATTAAATGGATCTTCAAGAGGAAGACGGACGCTGATAGTGTTACTATCTACAAAGCTAGAATTGTCGCAAAAAGGTTTTTGACAAGTTCAAGGTGTTGACTACGATGAGAGTTTTTCACTCTATCTATGCTTAAGTCTGTCTGAATCATGTTAGCAATTGCCACATTTTATGAAATCTGGCAAATGGATGTCAAAACTGCATTCCTTAATGGATTTTTTAAAAGAAGAGTTGTATATGATGCAACTAGAAAGTTTTTGTCAATCCTAAAGATGCTACCAAAGTGTGCAAGCTCCAGCGATCCATCTATGGACTGGTGCAAGCATCTCGGAGTTGGAATATACGCTTTGATGAGTTGATCAAAGCATATGGTTTTATACAGACTTTTGAAGAAGCCTGTATTTACAATAAAGTGAGTGGGAGTACTACAACATTTCTGATAAGTATATGTGAATGACATATTGTTGATCGGAAATAATGTAGAATTTTTCTGGAAAGCATAAAGGAGTGTTTGAAAGGAGTTTTTCAAAGAAAGACCTTGGTGAAGCTGCTTACACATTGAGCATCAAGATCTATAGAGATAGATCAAGACGCTTGATAAGATTTTCAATGAGTACGTACCTTGACAAGATTTTGAAGTAGTTCAAAATGGAACAGTCAAAGAAAGAGTTCTTACCTGTGTTGCAAGGTGTGAAGTTGAGTAAGATTCAAAACCCGACCATGGCAGAAAATAGAAAAGAATGAACAGTCATTCCCTATGCCTCAGTCATAGGTTCTATAAAGTATGCTATGTTGTGTACTAGACCTACTGTATACCTTGCTCTGAGTTTGGCAAAGGAATACAATTTTGATCTAAAAGTAGATCACTAGAACAGCGGTCAAGAATATCCTTAGTGAGGACTAAGGAGATGTTTCTCGATTATGGAGGTGATAAAAGAGCCAGTCGTAAAAAGTTACAACGATGCAAGCTTTTACACCAATCCAGATGACTCTAAGACTCAATCTGGATACATATTGAAAGTGGGAGCAATTAGCTAGAGTAGCTCCGTGCAGAGCATTGTGGACATAGAATATTTGCAAAATACATACGGCTCTGAATGTGACAGACCCGTTGACTAAGCTTCTCCCACGAGCAAAACATGATCATACCTTTATACTCTTTGGGTGTTAATCACATAGCAATGTGAACTAGATTATTGACTCTAGTAAACCCTTTGGGTGTTGATCACATGAAGATGTGAACTATGGGTATTAATCACAGACAGATGTGAATATTGGTGTTAAATCACATGGTGATGTGAACTAGATTATTGACTCTAGTGCAAGTGGGAGACTGAAGGAAATATGCCCTAGAGGCAATAATAAAGTTATTATTTATTTCCTTATATCATGATAAATGTTTATTATTCATGCTAGAATTGTATTAACCGGAAACATGATACATGTGTGAATACATAGACAAACATATAGTCACTAGTATGCCTCTACTTGACTAGCTCATTAATCAAAGATGGTTATGTTTCCTAACCATAGACATGTGTTGTCATTTGATTAATGGGATCACATCATTAGGAGAATGATGTGATTGACATGACCCATTCCGTTAGCCTAGCACTTGATCGTTTAGTATATTGCTATTGCTTTACATGTTCCTGTAACTATGAGATTATGCAACTCCCGTTTACCGGAGGAACACTTTGGCTACTACCAAACGTCACAACGTAACTGGGTGATTATAAAGGAGTACTACAGGTGTCTCCGAATGTACATGTTGAGTTGGCGTATTTCGAGATTACGTTTTGTCACTCCGATTGTCGGAGAGGTATCTCTGGGCCCTCTCGGTAATGCACATCACTATAAGCCTTGCAAGCAATGTGACCAATGAGTTGGTTACGGAATGATGCATTACGTAACGAGTAAAGAGACTTATCGGTGACGAGATTGAACTAGGTATTGGATACCGACGATCAAATCTCGGGCAAGTAACATACCGATGACAAAGGGAACAACGTATGTTGTTATGCGGTTTGACCGATAAAGATCTTCGTAGAATATGTAGGAACCAATATGGGCATCCAGGCTCCGCTATTGGTTATTGACCGAGAATAGTTCTAGGTCATGTCTATATAGTTCTCGAACCCGTAGGGTCCGCACGCTTAACGTTACGATGACAGTTTTATTATGAGTTTATAAGTTTTGATGTACCGAAGTTTGTTCGGAGTCCCGGATGTGATGACGGACATGACAAGGAGTCTCGAAATGGTCGAGACATAAAGATTGATATATTGGACGACTATATTCGGACACCGGAAGTGTTCCGGACGTTTTCGGAGAAAACCGGAGTGCCGAAGGGTTACCGGAACACCCCCCCCCCCGGGAGAGATAATGGGCCACATGGGCCTTGGTGGAAAGAGAGAGGGGCGGCCAGGGTGGGCCGCGCGCCCCCTCTCCCTCTGGTCCGAATTGGACTAGGAGGGGGGCGGCGCCCCCCTCTTTCCTTCCCCCCTCTCCCCCTTCCTTCCCCCTCCTAGTAGGAATAGGAAAGGGGGAGTCCTACTCCTACTAGGAGGAGGACTCCTCCTCCTTGGCGCGCCCACAAGATCCGGCCGGCCTCCCCCCTCCCTCCTTTATATACGGGGGCAAGGGGGCACCCCATGACACACAAGTTGATCTACGGATCGTTTCTTAGCCGTGTGCGGTGCCCCCCTCCACCATATTCCACCTCGGTCATATCATCGCGGAGTTTAGGCGAAGCCCTGCGCCGGTAGAACATCATCATCGTCACCACGCTGTTGTGCTGACGGAACTCATCCCCGAAGCTTTGCTGGATCAGAGCCTGGGGATCGTCATCGAGCTGAACGTGTGCTGAACTCGGAGGTACCGTACGTTCGGTGCTTGGATCGGTCGGATCGTGAAGACGTACGACTACATCAACAGCATTGTCATAACGCTTCCGCTTACGGTCTACGAGGGTATGTGGACAACACTCTCCCCTCTCGTTGCTATGTCATCACCATGATCTTGCGTGTACGTAGGAATTTTTTTGAAATTACTACATTCCCCAACAGGTCCCACCAAGTTTTGGAATCTGTGTGTAACGGTTAGAATTTTTGTGGAGGCTATATATACCCCTCCACCCATTCTTCATTCGTGAGGAGAACCATTAGAACGTGCATACACTTCCAGCATTCATTTTCTGAAAGAGAACCACCTACTCATGTGTTGAGACCAAGATATTTCAATCCAACCACAAGAATCTTGATCTCTAGCCTTCCCCAAGTTGCTTTCCACTCAAATCATCTTTCCACCATAGCTAAATCTGTGTGAGAGAGTTGAGTGTTGGGGAGACTATCATTTGAAGCACAAGAGCAAGGAGTTCATCATCAACACACCATCTATTACCTTTTGGAGAGTGGTGTCTCCTAGATTGGTTAGGTGTCACTTGGGAGCCTCCGTCAAGATTGTGGAGTTGAACCAAGGAGTTTGTAAGGGCAGGGAGATCACCTACTTCGTGAAGATCTACCGTAGTGAGGCAAGTCCTTCGTGTGCGACGGCCATGGTGGGATAGACAAGGTTGCTTCTTCGTGGGTGGAGCCCTCCGTGGACTCGCGCAACCGTTACCCTTCGTGGGTTGAAGTCTCCATCAACGTGGATGTACGATAGCACTACCTATCGGAACCAGGCCAAAAATCTCCATGTCAACATTGTGTTTGCTCCCTCCAAACTTCTCCCATTTACTTTCTTGCAAGTTGCATGCTTTACTTTCCGCTGCTCATATACTATTTGCATGCTTACTTGAATTGTGTTGAGATTGCTTGACTTGTGCTAAGTTGCTTAAAATCTGCCAAGAACTAAAATTGGGAAAATGTTAAGTTTTTATTTGGTCAAGTAGTCTAATCACCCCCCCTCTAGACATACTTTCGATCCTACAAGATGCAATAGCCAGACGTAGAGTGCCGGGGGTCGGGGCAGCCTGCCCAGTCGGCTCCGAATAGGCGACGATGTCGATGGAGGCGGAGTCCGTCAGGGTGAGTCCCAAGGACATGGTGTCGCGTATGTAATGGAGAATGCGCTTCACCAAGGTCCAATGAGAGTCACGCGGGGTGTGCATGTGAAGGCACACCTGCTGAACAACGTACTGCAGGTCGGGTCGGGTCAGCATCAGGTACTGTAAAGCGCCAACAACGAAGTGATAGAGCGTTGCATCGGACGCGAGAGACTCCTTCAGAGCAGATACAGATAAGAGAGAGACAAGAGAGATCAAAATGGTTGAATGATCCACTGAAAGTGCGTTATATCGACTAGAGGGGGGTGAATAGGCGATTTTTATGAATTCTTCACTGAGGAATTTGCCGGTGAGGAAATTCCTTAGCAAAGAACTACTAGCAGCGGAATAAGTACTCAGAAGTAAGCATAACAGGATACAGACATAGTCATCATGATGAGATGAAGACAAGCACAGAGTACAGAAAGCGTAAACACAAGATAACACAAGATGAAGACAAACAGACTGAAGAAATTGAACTGAGAAAATTGAGAAAGTCTTCTGTCAAAGTCTTCAAACACAGATATGAATAATCACTCAACACAGTAATGAGGAAATGAAAGAGTTGAGGAAATAGAACCAGTAAGATTGGTGAAGACAATGATTTGTTAGACCAGTTCCAACTGCTGTCTTAGTTGTACGTCTGGTTGGAGCGGCTGAGTATTTAAACTCGAGGACACGCAGTCCCGGACACCCAGTCGCTGAGCACATAGCTCAGGACACCAAGTCCTCACCGTATTCTCCTTGAACTAAGATCACATAGATCTCGTCCAATCACTCGTGGTAAGTCTTCAGGCGACTTCCAAACCTTCACAGACTCGGTCACTCGGCGATCCACAATTCCTCTTGGATGCTCTAGACCATGACGCCTAACCGTCTGGAAGAAGCACAGTCTTCAAAGGTAACAAGCCTCGGATCCACGCACGATCAATCTCTTCAGTGACGCTCAATCACTTTGGGTTTGTAGATGTTTGGGTTTGGGGTTTTTCCTCACTCGATGATTTTCACTCAAAGTCCTCGGAGGATGGGTTGCTCTCAAATGACAAGTGTCAAGTTCTCTCGGAGCAGCCAACCAACTAGTGGTTGTAGGGGGCGGCTATTTATTGCCTAGGGAGCAGCCCTACATGATAAGACATAAATGCCCTTGTCTGATATGACCGTTAGGTGGATAAGATATTTTGGGACAGCTGGCGCGTAGCACAGCAACGGTCAGAAATTTGACTATCAAATTCCTCAGGGCTATCATGTTCCTCACTGTGTAGGCAATCCGCACTGGCGAATTCCTAACTCCTCAGTCAGAACAAATTCCTCAGCGACTAGAAGAACTTCGTCTCTATCACTGAAGAAATGACTGAACTATATGAGATTTCCAAAGGCTTCACTCGAAGGGTTTGGTAGGTGTAGGATTTTGAGTTGAGCATCACTTGGAAATTTTTCCTTAGTATTTCCTCGACCCCCTTTAACAGTACGGTGTTTCCTATGACTCAAGAAAGAGAGAAACAAAACTATGAAAACAAAAGTCTTCAAGCTTCATATTCCTCGCATGAATATCAAGTCTTCACGGTAACACCAATTTCTTCACTTTCAAAGTCTTCATGAAAGTCTTCAGAAATACCAAAATCTTCAGTCAAAGATATACATTTTTAGGGGTCGACATTCCCTGTAAATATCAAACTCCTCATAGACTTATAGACCTGTGTACACTCACAAACACATTAGTCCCTTAACCTATAAGTCTTCAATACACCAAAATCACTAAGGGGCCCTAGATGCACTTACAATCTCCCCCTTTTTGGTGATTGATGACAATACAGGTTAAGTTTTCAACGGGGATAAACATGTGAAGTGTAAGTACTGAAATTGAGGAATTTGATTGCAAGATATAGAAGAACTCCCCCTGAAGATGTGCATAGTGAGGAATTTGCTTTTGAGGCAATGCACACTTGAAGAGTTGAATCATGGAGATCTCCCCCTATATCTTGTAATTCATACACGCATTTGACATATGATATGAAGAATTTGAAATGCATGATGGAATATGGTGCCTAATGAAATTCAGCATGCTTGCAATAATATTAATGAGGAACAAGCATGCAGAATAACATATCGAGAGTATCAATGCACAGTGCATCAAAAGTATCAGGGCACCATCGGGTTTAAGATTACAACTCGATCCAATAAAGTTTCAGAAGAACAAGAGTTGTAACTTAGCAAAAATAAACGCCCATATAATAGACCCGCTTGAAAACTAACTCAAATTTCTCCCCCTTTGTCATCAAATGACCAAAAGGATTGAAACTGAGGACTAACGCCCCTGAAGAATATCAAGTTGATGGAGGAGCGCCAGCGTTGTTGGGGTCGGTTGTTGTAGTAGGGCCTGCCGCAGTGTTGTCCAAGTCTTCATTTTCATCAGTCTCGCGTGATGAAGAATAGGAGCTGGCCACCAAGGAAGGAACTTTGACCTTCTTGAATTTCTTCGGTGGAGGTGCAGACCAGTCAAATTCTTCCTTGAGACCCATATTCTTCAGATCTGCAGTGCTGTAGGCATGAGATAGAACAACCCAGGTACGGTTGAAGGTTTCATGGAGGTAGTATTGGTTTTTCTTCACTGCATTGTGTGTTGAGGTCATGTTGTGAAGAATTGAACCAAACTGGCGCTTGACCCATTTATGATTGCGATCAACCTTCTGATGAAGACTGAGGAGTAACTCACGATCAGTCATCACCCTGGGAGCTGTGGCTTGAGGATTTTTCTTGGCGGCAAAGTCATGTGTGGCAGAGTCATCATTGGTGGAGTAAGATGCAGCCTTGCGAAATTAACCGTCCAATGGACGAATGCCTTCATCTATCACAGCAGTTGCCTTGCCTTTGTCATCAGCTGAGGAATATGTCCGTTTGAGGACTTCAATCGGGGGCAAGTAGTTGCCATGGTTCAAAGTGTCAGCTTTGTAATTGAGTGAAGCCCTTGACCTGATGAATCTCATAATCCATGGTGCATAAGGCTTCAACTCAAATAGTGACATAGCAATATTCGCCAGAGTCCTCATGAAGAAATCATGGAAGTTGACGGGAACGCCATGAATGATATTGAAAAGCATGTTCTTCATGATGCCAACGACCTCTTCATCATTTGAGTCGTGGCCTTTGATAGGACTCATTGTCTTCAACAGAATGCGATATACAGTCCGGGGCACATATAGTAGTTCCTTGACGAGGAATTTGGTTCAAGGAGCCTGCCCTGGCTTCAAAGGCTTCATCAGCACTTGCATGAAATGATTTGAAAGTTCGGGTTCATTGTAGACACAACAAGCACCGTCAAGGGGAGGACTGAGTGGAAGGGCACGAAGCAATTCAGTTGCTGGTGCCTTGTAGTGAGTATTTTCAGACATCCAGTCCAACACCCATGAATTCACATCTTGAGAGTTTCCTATGATGTGCAGCGTTGCATAGAATTGAAGAATGAGTTCTTCATTCCAGTCGCAGATGTCAGTGCAGAAATTTAACAATCCAGCATCGTGAAGAACACTGAGGACTGGCTCGAAGCACGGCAGAGACTCCATGTCTACATGAGGAATGTGTTCATGATCAAAGACTTTGTCTTTGTTGAATAGCACTGAGGAATAGAAATTTACTTGACTAGCAGTCCAGAAATGCCTCTTCCTTATGCGAGCAGAATCATAGGGGTTATAGTCAGTGAAGAACACATGCTAGCTGAAGAAATCTTCAGCCTTGAACTTCTGCTTCTTTGAGAATGGATCCGTTGGCTTGGGCACAGGAGTGTCAGTGAGTTGCATCACAACCTCGGGAATCGCAATCTCAGGTTCTTCAGGCTGAGGAATTTCTGGTTCCTCTTCAGTAGCAGGCTGCGTGTTCAAGGGTTCAACAACAGCAGCTTCTTCAGCACTAGCGGCTGGAATGTCTTCATGCACAGATGAAGTGGGATGAGTTTCTTCAGAGCCCATTTGAACAGTTGGTGCAGGTGACTGAGGCATTTGTTGAAATGGGGTGAAGAGTGGAGTATTGGGGTGCTGACTTTCCCAAAAGTCATCATTCATCACGGGCATTGTGCAGCCAATGTCCATGTCTTCATCTTCAATTTCTTCAACGTCAGCCTCTTCAGCAGTGAACTGAGGCATTGGCAAGGAAGCAACAGGTGTTGAAGGGATCGCATGCACTTCAATTTCTTCATCAACCTGCTTTGACGAAGCAGCAGATTGAGGTTCTTTATTAGATCCGCTTGGGATCACATATTCCTCACCAAAAGGAACAAGGTCCTTTGATGACATGGTGGAAATTGGAACGACATCAATTGGATTCTCAATAGAGCTCGTTAGAGGCTTCATCTTCTTTGGAGCTGAAGATTCTGAAGCATTGGATGCTTTCCTTTTCTTCACTGCAGCTCGTTCTGCAACCTTGGTCTTTCTCACATCTGATGCGGATGGAAGAATAGGAGTTGGTGTAGGCGCAGGAGGAGCTGAGGAATCTGGTTGAATTTCCTCAGGCACAACTGATGCAGTTGCCCTGACATTTTCGGTTTCATCAGGCGCACCACTAGTGGACGCCCTGTTAATTTCTTCAGCAGCTGGAATGGAGTCATCAGCCCTGGAACTAGCATTTTCTTCAGCAGCCTGAATGTCATCAGCGGTGCTGGCATGTTCTTCAGTTGGCTGAGCAGAAGCTTCTGCTTGAGGAATTTCTTGTTGCGATGGGGTTGCAACATTTGTGAATTTCTTAGTCAGTTTCACAAACCTGACTTTGGCTCCTTGCCAATCAGCATAGTAAGCATTGAAGTCATTGCTGAGGGTTTTGATTTCAGCTTGGATCTTGAGGAGTTCAGCAGGTGTCATATTGACAACGTTATTCTTCAGGAACTTCTCCTTTCTGAACTGAGTCTTCTTGATCTTCCTGGCCTTCTCAAATTTCCATTTCTCTTTAGTGATGAAATGGGTCAGCATGTGACTTTGACCAGGAGTCAACTTGAAATCAGGCGTAGGAGTATTTGGATCCTTGTGCCAGAGATCAATGTAATCAAGGATCGCCCTTGGATCCAAAAGCAGTGGCACATTTGTGCCTTTGGCTCTAGCGGCCCTTTCTTGTCGGTCTCTGATGATTTCTGCAAGTTCATCATCATCAGCTTCATCGTCAGATAGCACGTGGAAGGCAACCTGTTTCTTCTTCGGACTAGGCCGAGGACCTCGACCAGCCGTTGCCTTAGTCTTCAACAGAGTGGAGCCTGATGTAGATTTTGGTGCAGCTGAAGAACTTGCTGAGGCACCAGAGGCAATAGAGATGCCTGTTGTCCTTTGGCACGTGGCCAGATGTACAGGTGTTGAGGACTTTGCTAGAGCAGCTGAGGACTTTGGAGGAGGAGCAGTAGTTGGTACTGGCCGTGAGGGCTTTGAAGAATCTGGCCGTGAGGGCTTTGAAGATTCTAGCCTTGAGGGCATTGCTGAGGAACTTGACAGTGAGGGCATAGTTGGTGAAGCACTTGGCTTGTGAGCAGGCTTCTTTGCCATTGATTTACTTGGCTTGACAGAGGCCTCAGTGGCAGTAGCAGCAGCAGAGTCTTCATTGGATTTCCTCACTGCTTCTTTGGCATGTCTTGCCAACTTAGCTTGGCATTTGGCCCATTCTTCAGGAAAATCCTCTCCACGCTTGATGCTGGTGGGGTCAGCCACTTGGCCAGGTGCCAATGGAACTCTTGGGCATGGAGGATTAAGTGCGAATTTCTTCATATACTTTGGAGTCACATATCTGTACTCCCTCCATTTTCTTGCCCATCTCCGTTCAATTTTCTGAATGCGCACCTTGCGCTGATTTTTAGATTCTTTTCCGTACTTAGCCTCATCAGGTGTGCAATAATCAGCATAGAGGTCCTCAGGGATTTCAAAAGCAGTCATGACCTCAGGCTTCTTTCCTCCTTTCTGCGGCCTCTTACCATCAGCCATATTCTTCAGATGAGGAATTTGAACAATCGAATTTTCTGAAGAAGTATGCAACTTTTCTTCAAGGAACGTTGCAAATGAGTTAAGTTGATGAGAACCTAGTGATTCGGCAGCGGACATGAGTACCTGTGAACAGAGTATAGTTGCGAGGAATTTGGAGAGGTCATATGCGTTCTCAGAAGGTTTTTCAAAAAGAACAAGTTTGAGGAATTTGACCAGATGAGCCTTGAAGAATTTCACTAAGCGTTCTTTGTCTTAGGTTTCAGAGTTGTATAGATCGAGGATCCACATAATTGAGGAATCTTGAAGAAAAACAATGCTTAGAGAAACGAATCAAGAACAGATGACTAGTGAAGTGTTTTGTGTGTGAGGATTTGAAGAATAAAACACCTTTGAAGATTTTGTTGTGAAATTTCGAATCAAAAGGGGTAGTAAATGTAATTTTTAATTACCCTGGATGAAGAACACGACGAACTGTGAAGAAGAACAGTGAAGTTCGTCGGTGTAGATCTTCCACGCCCTAACTTGGCGGAGGAAGACAACTACGACAGCAGCGGAGTGAAGATTTCCGCGGTCGGCGCGAGTACGACGGCGATGAGGTCGAGGCAGTGAAGCTCTTCCTCACCGGCGACGATGGAGTAGCGGCGGTGCTAGGGTTTGAGAAGCTCGAGCGAGAGAGAGAGAGAGAGAGAGAGAGCGGTCGACCGGAGTAAAGGAAGTGAGGAAGGGATGAGGGGGTATTTATAGTCGCAGTGAAAAACTGTTCGCCCGAAGATTTAGGACGAACCTGCCCCTGACCCTTCTCCTTTGCTTGACATGTGTCACCCACGTACTGAGGAGTGGAGATCGTGTTAGATCGTGGGTGAATAGATAAGTCTTTCGTGGGATCTGGAATGGATTGAGCGGTAAAACCGAAAATTTTGGATAAGATTAGTTTTAAAGTCCCGTTTCTTCAGCTGTCAAAGACACAGTGAAGATTTTGAACAAGTTTCAAATAGAACGCACATGAAGAATTTGTGAATAG
>NC_041389.1:552034909-552044821 GCF_002162155.2 Triticum dicoccoides
CGACGGAAACATTGAAGATTTTGCAAAGTTGAAGAATTTGAAAAACTGAAGAATTTCAAAAACTGAGGAATTTCAAAAATGAAGATTTTCAACTTTTGTGGTGGCGTGACCCACTGTATAAGAATGATGATTTCAGATACCGCGTACAATTGTCGTAGGGTTCTGAGAATCAAATTCTTCATTAATTTCTTCACACTTAGAGTGTTATTCTTCATTGATTGAAGAAAAATGTTTCTTCATGTGTTGCACATCTAAGTCATCAATTTTGCATAAGTGTCAGGATGTGTGTCCTTTTTTCAAAGAACATTTGAAGATTCTAGGATATTTAGCTCACACTGCAACTTGCTAAATCTCTTCTCATCCAAGGGCTTTGTGAAGATATCTGCTAGCTGTTCTTCAGTCTTCACGTGCTCGATGGAGATGTCGCCCTTCAACACATGATCACGAAGAAAATGATGACGAATCTGAATGTGCTTTGTCTTCGAGTGCTGAACTGGGTTGTGAGCAATCTTGATTGCACTCTCATTGTCACAGAGGAGAGGCACATTCTTCACGTTGATGTCGTAGTCCTTGAGGGTTTGCTTCATCCATAGTAGTTGAGCACAGCACGAACCAGCAGCAATGTACTCAGCCTCTGCAGTAGACAGTGATACGCAGTTCTGTTTCCTCGAGGACCAATAGACCAAAGATCGTCCGAGGAAATGACAAGTACCAGATGTTGACTTGCGGTCCACACGATCACCAGCATAGTCAGAGTCAGAATATCCAATGAGATCAAGAGTAGAACCCTTGGGGTACCATAATCCTAGTGTTGGTGTGTGAGCTAGATATCGAAGAATATGTTTCACAGCCTTATGGTGTGATTCCTTCGGTGCAGCTTGAAATCGGGCACACATGCAAACACTAAGCATTATATCTGGCCTAGATGCACATAAGTACAATAACGAACCAATCATGGAGCGGTATACCTTGTGATCGAAGTCAATACCATTTTCATCAGTGCATAGATGGCCATTCGTGGGCATAGGAATTTTGACGCCTTTGCAATCTTGCATACCGAATTTCCTTAGAACTTCCTTGAGGTATTTCTCCTGAGATATGAATATACCGTTGTGCTGTTGATGAATTTGAAGACCTAAAAAGAATTTCAACTCTCCCATCATAGAAATTTGATATTCTTCACTCATCATATAGGCAAATTCATCACTATAATGTTGGTCAGTACAGCCAAAGATAATATCATCAACGTATATTTGGCACACAAACAGTTCACCATCATAAGATTTAGTAAAGAGAGTAGGGTCGAGTGAACCGGGTGTGAAGCCATTCTTCATGAAGAATTCCTTCAAAGTGTCATACCACGCCCGAGGGGCCTGCTTGAGGCCATACAGGGCCTTGTTGAGTCTGAAGACTTTGTCAGGATTCTTTGGATCTTCAAAACTGGGGGTTCAGCAACATATACTTCTTCCTCAAGCTTACCATTGAGGAATGCACTTTTCACATCCATTTGTTGTAAGATAATATTATGATGGTTAGCATAAGCAAGTAATATGCGAATAGCCTCAAGTCTAGCAACAGGTGCAAAAGTTTCATCGAAATCAATTCCTTCAACCTGTGTGTAGCCTTGAGCTACAAGTCGTGCCTTATTCCTCACCACAAGGCCATTTTCATCTTGCTTGTTGCGGTAGATCCACTTTGTGCCGATGATATTATGCTTGCGAGGATCTGGATGTTTGACCAGTTCCCAGACATTGTTGAGCTCGAACTGATGTAATTCTTCTTGCATGGCCTGAATCCACTCAGGCTCCAGAAATGCTTCATCTACCTTAGTTGGCTCTGTAATAGAGACAAAAGCATAGTGCCCACAAAAGTTAGATAAATGTGAAGCTTTTGAGCGTGTGAGAGGACCTGGCACTCGAATGTCATCGATGATCTTTTCAACTTGCACTTCTTTTGCAATGCGAGGATGAGCTCGTTGTCGTTGAGAAATTTGATCAACATTTTCTTCAGCACCATTTTCTTCAGCATTTTCATCAGGTGCACCAGCTCGATTTTCTTCACGTTCAGGAATGAATTCTTTAACAGGTTCTTCGGTAGGAGTAACATCCTCAGTAGCCTTGAACTTGATAGAATCCTCAGGTTCTGGTTCATCTATCACAGAAGGTAGGTGCTCTCTTTGCGAGCCATTAGTTTCATCGAACCGCACATCTACAGTTTCAACAACCTTGTGAAGAACGTTGTTGAAGACTCTATAGGTGTGCGAGTCCTTTCTGTAACCAAGCATAAAACCTTCATGTGCTTTCGGTGCAAATTTAGCATTGTGATGAGGATCTCTAATCCAACATTTAGCACCGAAGACTTTGAAATAACTCACATTGGGTTTCTTGTCAGTGAGGAGTTCATAGGCAGTCTTCTTGAAGAATTTGTGAAGATATACTGATTGATGATGTGGCACGCAGTATCAATTGCATCAATCAAAAAACGACGAGGCGTTTTGTATTCATCAAGCATAGTGTGAGCCATTTCAGCGAGGGTTCTGTTCTTGCGCTCCACGACGCCATTCTGTTGAGGAGTATAAGGAGCATATAACTCATGAGTAATACCAAGTTCATCAAGATAGTCATCAAGACCGGAATTCTCGAACTCGGTTCCATTGTCAGTTCTGATGTGCTTGATTTTCACGCCAAAGTTGGTTGAAGCCCTCGAGGAAAATCGTTTGAAGATTTCCTGCACTTCATGTTTGTAAGTGACAATGTGTACCCATGTGTAACGAGAATAGTCATCAACAATAACAAAGCCATATAGAGATGCATCATTTGAAACAGAAGAATAATGATTAGGACCAAAAGATCCATGTGAAGCAATTCAAATGGACGAGTAGTGGTCATGATAGTCTTCGCTGGATGCTTGGCCTTTGTCATCTTTCCTGCTTCACAAGCTCCGCATAAGTGATCCTTGAGGAATTTGACATTCTCAATGCCAATGACATGCTTCTTCTTTGCAAGCGTGTTCAGATTCCTCATGCCAGCATGACCAAGTCGTCGATGCCATAGCCAGCCTTCTGAAGCTTTTGCAAGTAAGCACACGGCTGGTTGTGGTCCTGTAGAGAAATCAACAATATACAAATCTCCTCTCCTAAACCCTTCGAAGACTTCGGAATGGTCAGCTTCCATGATCACAACACAACGATACTTGCCAAAGACAACAACCATATCAAGATCACAAAGCATTGAGACAGACATGAGGTTGTATCCTAAGGACTCGACAAGCATGACTTTATCCATGTCTCGATCCTTTGAGATCGCAACCTTACCTAGACCCAATACCTGACTTTTGCCTTTGTCAGCAAAGATGATGTGCTTCAGATGTGACGGTGATAAAGGAGCATCCATCAATAGACTCTTGTCACCCGTCATGTGATTTGTACATCCACTATCTAGAACCCACTCGTTGGCTTTGGGTTGATCATCCTGCAAATGAATTAGTGCAACTTACGATCTCATATACTTCATCAGTGAAGAATATGATATCAAGTTCATCAGTACAATTTCATTAAGCAATAGCACAGATAAGCAGTGTGAGGACGTGTGAAATGAAAGTTCATTTCATCATGATTCGCCTGCGTCCTTTCAGGCATTTTTGTCAGGCCTCCAGCAAATTCTTCAGACGTTAAAGCACGTCTGGAGACCTGACCCTGCAGAAGAGATTAGTTCTTTTTCTTCACCACCCACATCTGAAGGGGTGGCAAAGAGTTCATCACTCTGCGAGCACCATATGAGAAAGGTGGCATAGAAGCCAATCCATTTCGTTTCACATAAGAGGGGTTAGGGTAAGCATATGAATAAGCAGAGAAATTCTTCGAGGACTTATGAACATAGTGATTTGAAGAATAATGCGCATATTCATAGCCCTTAGCTCTACCCTGCGAAACAGAGTTGTTAGCACGATGATAATCATATGAGGACTTTGATCCATTTGAGGAATTTGATCCATGTGAAGAATTAGGTCCATATGAAGAATTGGATTTGGGGTTCCTATTCTTCACAGGTGGTGTCATGAGGACATTCACCTGAAGACTTTCAACATAACTTTTGGGAACCCAGATTTTCTTCATAGGGGAACCGTTCCTGCAGTTAGTCCCAACATATCTAGCAAATACTTCACCATTCTGATTTTTGAATAGTTTATAGTTGGAGTCAAATGACTCATCAGAAGAGTGAGGAGATTCACATGTAAAGCCAGATAAGTTGGATGGATCAACTGGAGGTCCCTTTGCAGCAACCCATGAGGTTTTGGGGTACTGTTCAGGCTTCCAATATGTTCCATCAGCACTGAGTTTCCTCTCAAAGGCAATACCCTCTTTCCTAGGGTTTCTGTTGAGGATCTGCTTTTTGAGCACATCATAAAGAATCTGATGCCCTTTGAGGCTTTTGTACATGCCTGTCGTGTACAATTCCTTCAGCCCTGCATCGTTAGTGATACTAGCAATGTCCTCAGATGAGGAATTAGTGATAGCAGAGGCAGGTGAAGAATTTGTAACAGTTGAAGCATTTGAACATTCAGGTGAAGAATTAGCAGATTCACGTTCAATGCACTTTAAGCATGGAGGAACAAATTCTTCTTGAGTAGCGCTGATTTGTTGACCAAGTAATGAATCGCGATCCTTCAGAAGATCTTCATAACTCACTCTTAGCTTCTCAAGATCTTGCTTTCATTGAAGAAATTCATAAGAAAGCTTCTCGTGATCAGATAAGAGAGTGTTATGATGACTTTGAAGGTTGTCAAACTTAGACTGAAGTCTCTGAAGATTTTCAGTTAAGTCTTTAGTGTGGTCCATTTCATCACTTAACATATCATCACTTTTGTCTAGCATGTTTTGAAGTTTTTCAATAGCCTTTTGTTGTTTCAGCAATCTTAGCAAGTTTAGAGTAACTTGGCTTAAGATTTTCATCAGATTCATCCTCACTAGATTCAGAGGAGGGATATTTTGTTACCTTGGCACCTTTTGCCATGAAGCAATAGGTGGGAGCGTAGTCATCATTGTCTTCGTCAGCCTTGTTGGTGTGGTCAATTTCTTCAGAGTTGAAGATAGACTTGCTGACGAAAGCAGTAGCGAGAGCCAGACCCGCCACACCAGACTCGGACTCCTTAGAAGCCTCCTCTTCCTCATGTTCCTCAGATTCAGCTTCAGAGTCCATTTCCTTGCCAATGAATGCCCGGGCCTTCTTGGAGCTGCTCTTCTTGTGAGATGAAGACTTCGAGGATTTTGATGATGAAGATTTTGAAGATTTCTTCTTCTTCTGAGCATCATCAGAACTGTAATCCTTGTATTTCTCCTTCTTTAATTCCTTTTCCCACTGAGGACAATCCTGAATATAGTGACCAGGTTTCTTGCATTTGTGGCAAAGTCTTCTCTTATAGTCACTTGATGAGGAATCACTACTTCTTGAGGATTTTCCAAAGCGACCACGTCTTGAGAACTTCTGGAACTTCTTCACGAGCAGTGCTAGCTCCTGACTCAATTCTTCAGGATCACCGAGGCTACTACCAGAGTCTTCACATTCAGATTCAGACACAACCTTGGCCTTCAGGGCACGTGTTTTGCCATAGCTTGAACCATAGAGATCTCTCTTTTCAGCAAGCTGGAACTCATGAGTATTTAGCCTCTCGAGGATATCAGCTGGATCTAGTGACTTGTAATCAGCTCGCTCTTGAATCATCAGTGCCAGAGTATCAAATGAGGAATCTAGCGATCTCAGCAATTTCTTCACCACCTCATGGTCGGTGATGTCAGTGGCGCCAAGCGCTTGAAGCTCATTTGAGATGTCGGTGAGGCAATCGAAGTTTTGCTGAACATTTTCATTGTCGAGTCTTTTGAAGCGGTTGAAGAGATTGCGAAGAACGTCAACACGAGAGTCACGTTGAGTTGAGACTCCTTCGTTTACTTTGGAGAGCCTATCCCAGATAAGCTTACCAGTTTCCAAAGCACTCACTCTACCATACTGTCCTTTACTCAGATGGCCACATATGATATTCTTCGCTTGAGAATCGAGTTGCTTGAATCTCTTCACATCAGCAACATTCAGAGAAGGTGTGACTGAGGGAACACCATTTTCCACAACGTACCAGAGATCGTTGTCAATTGCTTCAAGATGCATTCGCATCTTATTCTTCCAGTAGGGGTAGTCCGTGCCATCGAAGGTAGGACACCCAGCGGAGACCTTGATCATACCTGCGGTCGACATAACTAGAACTCCAGGTGGTTAAACCAAAATCACACAGAACAAGGGAGTACCTTGCTCTGATACCAATTGAAAGTGCGTTATATCGACTAGAGGGGGGGTGAATAGGCAATTTTTATGAATTCTTCACTGAGGAATTTGCCGGTGAGGAAATTCCTTAGCGAAGAACTACTAGCAGCGGAATAAGTACTCAAAAGTAAGCATAACAGGATACAGACATAGTCATCATGATGAGATGAAGACAAGCACAGAGTACAGAAAGCGTAAACACAGGATAACACAAGATGAAGACAAACAGACTGAAGAAATTGAACTGAGGAAATTGAGAAAGTCTTCATTCAAAGTCTTCAAACACAGATATGAACAATCACTCAA
The DNA here is from genome assembly GCF_002162155.2 of Triticum dicoccoides. NCBI lineage: Eukaryota > Viridiplantae > Streptophyta > Magnoliopsida > Poales > Poaceae > Triticum > Triticum dicoccoides. The sequence goes on from NC_041389.1 coordinate 552,041,527, forward strand.
CACAGTAATGAGGAAATGAAAGAGTTGAGAAAATAGAACCAGTAAGGTTGGTGAAGACAATGATTTGTTAGACCAGTTCCAACTGATGTCTCAGTTGTACGTCTGGTTGGAGCGGCTGAGTATTTAAACTCGAGGACACGCAGTCCCGGACACCCAGTCGCTGAGCACGCAGCTCAGGACACCAAGTCCTCACCGTATACTCCTTGAACTAAGATCACACAGATCTCGTCCAATCACTCGTGGTAAGTCTTCAGGCGACTTCCAAACCTTCACAGACTCGGTCACTCGGCGATCCACAATTCCTCTTGGATGCTCTAGACCATGACGCCTAACCGTCTAGAAGAAGCACAGTCTTCAAAGGTAACAAGCCTCGAATCTACGCAGGGTCAATCTCTTCAATGATGCTCAATCACTTTGGGTTTGTAGATGTTTGGGTTTGGGGTTTTTCCTCACTCGATGATTTTCACTCAAAGTCCTTGGAGGATGGGTTGCTCTCAAATGACAAGTGTCAAGTTCTCTCGAAGCAGACAACCAACTAGTGGTTGTAGGGGGCGGTTATTTATAGCCTAGGGAGCAGCCCGACATGATAAGACATAAATGCCCTTGTCAGATATGACCGTTAGGTGGATAAGATATTTTGGGACAGCTGGCGCGTAGCACAGCAACGGTCGAAAATATGACTATCAAATTTCTCAGGGCTATCATGTTCCCCACTGTGTAGGCAATTCGCACTGGCGAATTCCTAACTCCTCAGTCAGAACAAATTCCTCAGCGACCAGGAGAACTTCGTCTTTGTCACTGAAGAAATGACTGAACTGTATGAGATTTCCAAAGGCTTCACTCGAAGGGTTTGGTAGTGTAGGATTTTGAGTTGAGCATCACTTGGAAATTTTTCCTTAGTATTTCCTCGACCCCTTTAACAGTACGGTATTTCTTATGACTCAAGAAAGAGAGAAACAAAACTATGAAAACGAAAGTCTTCAAGCTTCATATTCCTCGCATGAATATCAAGTCTTCACGGTAACACCAATTTCTTCACTTTTAAAGTCTTCATGAAAGTCTTCAGAAATACCAAAATCTTCAGTCGAAGATATTCATTTTTAGGGGTCGACTTTTCCTGTAAATATCAAACTTCTCATAGACTTATAGACCTGTGTACACTCACAAACAAATTAGTTCCTTAACCTATAAGTCTTCAATACACCAAAATCACTAAGGGGCACTAGATGCACTTACATCCACGGAACCGCTGGTAGCCGCAATATGTCTGGCTGGCATTACCCGCAAAAAAAGGCATTGCTCTAGGGAGCTAAGCTTATAGCTACAGTATTTACGAAATCTTTGTTGCTGTTGCCAGGCTGGTAGCTTCTCGTGTATGTTGGTAGCTTCTGCTGCACTGTCACCATCGTCGGTATCGTTTCTCTTCTCTTCACCCGCATCATGTTGCACTGTCACCACCGACGACGTTGTTCCTGTCGATCTCCTCGCATGCATCCTTCAGCACTGTCACCACTGCCGCGCGTCGTTCCTCTCGACGTCCTCTTCTGCATCCTACTACACTGCCACCACCACGGGCGTCGTTCCTTTCAGCCTCCTCTTCCGCATCCTACTACTATGTCATCACCGCCGGGATCATTCCTTCTAGCTTCCTCTTCCACATCCTACTACCCTGACGTCGCAATGGCGCACACACTGCATTTCTCCTTCCTCATCCTCTGCCTCAGCGACCTCCTATTAGTCCCTCCGCACAGACTTTCTTTGCGATGATGACGCTAGCAACTGGTTCGTGCGCCACCTACGGGGTCGCTCGCCCGCGACTCCGTGCTCATTGCTTCGGACGCGGCGCCATGGCCACCGTCCACTGCAGTCGCCGGGGCACTCTAGTGTAACTTTGTGTGTATATGTAGCTGTTAACTCTTAATCATATCCAGTGTATGCAGCCAAATACCATGTAGTTGTATCAGACAACCAATGTAGGCGACCAAACGTCATGCAAAAATTGCTCCCCTGGTGCAGACAACCTATATCCATGCAACCAAACAATGTATAGATAGTAAACTCTTGTCTGTTTTTTCTCACTCAGGCCCAACCGAGACAAGCATGCAATGCAGCCAAAATAGATGTAGGTAACCAAACGCGCCACTGGTAGTGCACCATAGGGGCGGAAGAGGGATTCAAATCGCAGCGCGGCGCAGGCACGTGGGTCGGAGGAGCTCAACAGAAAAATCATGTCGCAGCCAAGTTAGATAAACGCGTGGTTGTTTGTGAAATTGGACTCGCGGAGCGTCGTCCATGATCGGTCGAACTCGTCCCTCTACGGGACCTTGCAGATCGTTGTCCGCGATGAGGGCCGGCCGTGCGCCGCACGCGAGCGCGACGAATCAGACACGCCGGGCGTGGTTTTCGTACGTACGGGTGCACACGTCTCAGGTGCCACACAAGAAAAATCAAATCGAATGAGCTCTACTATACTATACTTGTCTAATTACACGTGATTAAGCCATGTGGTGCACGAGGTAGCTAGCTAGCGAGTTGGAAATTGCTTGTTAGATAGAGCCGTCAGGCAGCTGCTGACAAGGATCGTCGATCCAGCTCACCGGCAGCGCTCCGACGCCGGTTACGTGCGACGCGGAAATCCCCATCGGCGGCGGCTCTCCAGCCGGTCGGCATGGGCATGGGCATGTGCGGGAGAGCGACAGGGCTGTGGCTGCTTTCGTGTGGCCGTGCTGGGCCGGAGCTCGGTTTCAGCTGGCCGGAGGACTACTACTACGTGTGACTCAGCCATGACGTACGAGCGTAGCAGGCCTCTCTCGGCCTTGCGTTGCGTCGCTGGCTCCTGGACTGTGGGGGTGCTGCAATCAGCATGCTCGACGGACGACGGCTCGGCTTGGCTTGACTTGACTTGCCCGCCAGGGAAATGAAAGGAAGGAAGGTGCGGGCGATCTCATCATCATAATAAATTCATAATTAACGCATGGTTGGCTCTGCTGCCTCCATCACCTGCAGCCTCAGTCAGATCTCACACGCTCGACTGTCAAATCAGGGCTGATATGCATCCATTCTCCACACACTTCATCCTGTGTGTGTGGCGGCCGGCGTTGGTCGACAGTGCAATAACAATGCACATGTCATGCGCAGTGGCGAAGACAGGGGGACCAGCACGGGCCCTGGCCCCCCCTAATACCATGGATTTAGTGGTACTACTTTATTGATGAACAGTGTGAAAATTAGTTATAATTTGCTGTTAAAAGCCTATTTCTTATTGGATTGGCCATCCCCAACTAGTTTTCATAGC
>NC_041389.1:552045097-552050682 GCF_002162155.2 Triticum dicoccoides
TAAACGGAGCAAGGCCGTGTTGAACGGAAGGCAAACAAGAGAGAAAACGTGGTACCTACGTGATGATGGGAAATGGCCAACGGACTATGGACGCATATGCATCGATCTGTCGTCGGTAAATTCCAACCTTTTTTTTTTTTTGGAACAGACCGTAAATTCCAACCAAGTTTTTTTTTTTGAGGCAAACTGGTCCAACCAAGCTAATCTGGGCCGTACCTCCTGGAAGAAACACCCAATTTGGTCCACCTAGCCTGCAATCAATTTGGTCCACCGAGGAGACAATCGATATGGTCCACCTAGCCTGCAACCACAACGTGATCCATAGCCCATTGTCCATGGGCCTACCGGTCTGTAGGATATTCGCATCTAGTCTCGAATTCGCACGCAGATTCGCTCAAAAGAAAAGGTCTCGAATTCGCAGATATTTTGCCTGTGATCCACACATGGAAATTTCCACGAGCAGGCTGGTTCGTGTTCATAATATGCTGGGAGTCATTTGTGTAATCAAAGACATTCGTCTTCGATCAAATGTATACGAAAACCGAAGTGGCAGTACAAGTATTATCATATTATTAACCCGCAAAAAAAAGTATTATCATATTATCATTGGCTCCCCTAGTCCCTAGACGCACTAGGCAATGCGGTTTCTTTTTTTTTCAATAAATTTTCGATCTATTCATTCTCAATCATGGCGAATACCAGAAATAATAGAAATTACATCCAGATCCGTAGACCACCTAGTGACAACCATCAGCACTGAAGCGAGCCGAAGGCGCGCCGCCGTCATCGCCCCTCCATCGTCGGAGTCGGGCACAACTTGTTGTAATAGACAGTCGGGAAGTCGTCGTGCTAAGGCCCCGTAGGACCAGCGCACCAGAACAGCAACCACCGCAGATGAAGAATAACGTAGATCAGAAAAATCCAATCCGAAGACACACGAACGTAGACAAACAACGACGACATCCGAGCAAATCCACCAAAGATAGATCCGCCGGAGACACACCTCCACACGCCCACCAACGATGCTAGACGCATCGCCTGAACGGGGGCTAGACGGCGAGACCTTTATTCCATCTTCAGGTAGCCGCCTTTTAACATAATGAGAACTTTTATTATCCGCGTCCTCTGTCATAGATGCATATAATAAATGTATTACAGATTTACCAAAGGTAATGTGATATGGCATCAAAAATTGCTAGCTTCGAGAGTTTTTTTTCCTTTTATATTACTATGCTCCACCAATGTTGTTATGTGCAACTCGGTTGTTTGTCGACAAGACTAGCCTCTCTCTTTAGGTGCATCCACGTCAGGGCCGGGCCGACAAAATATGGGGCCCTGTGCTGAACTCTAAAACAAGGCCTACAACACTAGAAAAATAGACCTATAATAGTAATATATAGGCTATAATGTGTTATATAGAAATATAATATATCAAGAATCACACTTATTCATTGAAAAACTTGTTTTCAGCTTAAACTACTTTTCTACCTCACAGCAGGGGTGGTAAGCAATCTTCAAATCATTTTTCAAACAAATCTTAACTACTTTTCTAGATGAAATCTTAGCACACAACAACACACGAATTATGGCATTAAATTGAAACAAAATAACCTGGAGGATTGAGTTAGGCATGCCGATCCCCTTGCTGACTTTGCCCTTGGACCACTCTGCTGCTAGGTAATCCCCTTGTCTATGGACCCCTGGATCTCCCTTTTCCCTTCAAGTTTATGGAGAATAGGGTTATATTATAAGAAGAGTATAGAGTGTCAAATTGACTGAAGAAAAATAAATTAACGCGGAGATTATAGAATGAGCAAATCGGGATCTCCTCCTCTTGTTGGAACTATCACGGTCGCTATCCGACAATCCCATTTTCAATCCAACGGCGGCCTGAGGAGCATTGCCGACGACGGAACGATCTCGTTTCCTGTAGGCTGTAGCGACACATATGCGAGTGCTTGTGTGATTTTGCCTTTTGAGATCGATTCGATTACTCCGGATGATCTTGTTTCCTCCTTTTTAGGGCACCTACGATTATATCTGGCCATGGGCCGGGCCGGGCCGGGCTTGGGTCGGACCTGAAAAAGCCCACGCAGAAAACTGAGGCCCAGGCCCTCCCAGGCCCTATCACTGGGCCTACTTTTCAAGCCCAAGCCCGGCCCATCCGGTAAAAAGCCCTAAAAGGCCCTTAGGGCTTAGGGCCGTGGGCCGGGCCTCTTCCTTAAAATGCCAATATGCCAAGCCCAAGCCCGTTCAGGCCCTACTGATGGGCTCAAAACTCAGGCCCAAGCCCGGCCCATGGGTAAGCCCATTGAGCCTAGGCCCTGGATTTTAGGGCCGGGCCTGGGTGGGCCGACAGGGCCGGGCCTGAGATGGCCAAGACTACCTACGATCCTCTTTCCTATCGATCGATCAGGAGATTTGCAGACGCGCTAGCGGGAGGCGGGAGCGGCCCAGCGCCATGAGAGGCCCATCGTCCAGGAGCAGGTTACTTAATAATTTGGGCCCCCTGAAATTTATGGGCCCTGTACGGGCCGCACAGTTTGTACAACTGTGGGCCCGGCCCTGATCCACGTTGAAGATGGTGTTGCTTCCTCGTTCACACAAATGGGGTGGATACAAGAATGAGTTGATTCGCATCAATATACACTATTGAAAAATAGGAGTGTCTGAATACGTGGTTGGTTTGTGCATAGTATTACCTTGCAACACAATATCGATGTGTGTGCGCCTTCTTCGTCTTGAGAACATTGCTTTGTAATGACAACTTATTACGAGAGGTGTTTTTTGGTTTGATAATCATTGTTCAGACCATTGTTAGATAGTGTCATATATGTCAATCACCACTTGTTTTGATCGCCTCGTGGTAAGCTACCTTCTCAGTCAATGTTGGCTAATGTGTTCGGCGGGCATTGCCCCTCTCTTTTGGTGCATCAAAGTTAAAGGTGGTGCTGCTATCCAAGGCATATGACCGCGTGGACTGGGATTTCTTGAGCAAAGTGATGCAAAGGTTGGGCTTCTCTTACCGGTGGGTCGAGTGGATAATGTCATGTGTGACCACGGTAAGATACTCTGTGAAATTTAATGGAGTCCTCCTGGAGTCATTCTCCCCATCCCGCGGGCTTCGCCAAGGTGATCCTTTATCTCCGTTTCTTTTCCTTTTTGTTGCTGATGGGTTATCTAGTTTGCTTCAACAAGAGGTCCAAAATCAGCGAATTGAGCCCCTTAAGGTGTGTCGTCGGGCACCTGGTATTTCACACCTCCTCTTTGCGGACGATAGCCTCCTCTTCTTCAAAGCGGAGACCAATCAAGCTGAACGGATTAACCATGTGCTTATGGAATACAGTCGAGCTACGGGGCAGCTGATTAACCCCACCAAATGTTCTATTCTGTTTGGTAGCTCTTGTCCAGAAGCGATACAAAATGAGATCAAACAACTGCTCAATGTTGGCCAAGACTTGTTCGAGGCGAAATATCTTGGATTGCCAACACCCGAGGGGCGAATGCATAAAGGGAAGTTTCAAAGCCTCCAATCCCGACTAGCAAAGAGGATCCTTATGTGGGGGGACCCCTCCCAAGGCGGCAAGGAAGTCTTAATAAAAGCGGTAGCCCAAGCGCTACCGACTTACATCATGGCTGTCTTCAAACTTCCTTTTGGGTTGTGTGATGATCTCACAAGTATGATACGGAAATTTTGGTGGGGCTCGGCAAAAGGGAAGAGAAAAACACACTGGGTGGCATGGGAAAACATGACCAAACCAAAGAACCAAGGCGGCATGGGATTCAAAGACATGTGCTTGTTCAATCAAGCTCTTCTGGCTCGCCAAGCTTGGAGGCTTCTGCAATTTCCTGACTCTTTGTGCGCGCAGGTACTTAAGGCAAAATACTACCCTAACGGAGTCCTTACCTATACGGTCTTCACCGGCAATGGCTCTTCTACGTGGCATGCAATCGAGTATGGACTCGAGCTGCTTAAGAAGGGTATCATATGGCGTGTTGGCAATGGGGCGAGCATCCGCGCATGGCGAGACCCCTGGATACAGAGAAGCCACCAGCTACGACCAATCACCGTGAGAGGGCGCTGCCGACTGCGTTGGGTTTCAGATTTTATACAACCCAGTGGCGGCTGGAATATGGACTTACTGCGGCGGCATTTCCTCACAATTGACGTGGACGAAATTGTAAAGATCAAACCATCAATGCGGAACCAAGAGGACTTCATTGCATGGCATCCAGACAAGCACGGCTCCTTCACTGTACGGAGTGCATACCACCTTGCCCTTGATGAACAGTTACGCGCACAGGGGAGCAACGCTTCAAGCAGCAGACCAAGCGGAGACAGACCTGATTGGAAGCTCATCTGGAAATGTGCAGTGCCGCCAAAAGTACGTATTTTTGGCTGGAAGCTTGCGTCAGATTCCCTTGCAACCCAGGTGAACATGTGCATACGTGGTATGGAGGAGGATCCGACCTGTACATTATGTGGCCGGGAACAAGAGGACTCGTTCCATGCCTTGCTTAGGTGCAACCATGCGCAGGAGCTTTGGCTGGCTATGCGTAAGGAATGGTTGCTGCCTGCTGAGGAGGTGTTCACACCATCTGGTCCGGAGTGGATACTACAAGCCCTGTATGAAATGACTGATCAACAACGAGCCATGTGCCTCATGATTTTATGGCGTATTTGGCATGCACACAATGAGATGACTCACAACAAACCTCCACCAACGACTGAGGGCTCCAAAAACTTTCTCACTGGCTACTTAAACTCGCTGATGCTCATCCAGCAATACCCCAATGTGGATGTGGAGAAAGGCAAGCAAGTGGTGCAATATGTTCAGAGTAGTGGATCATCACGACACATGCAGGATGGGCGTCAGAAAGTACGACAGAAGTGGATGCCACCGCCGGAAGGTCGAGCTAAACTGAATGTGGAAGGCTCCTTCAAGCAGGATGGATCAGCAGGTACTGGGATGGCACTCCGAGATTCTGTGGGATCGTCTATCTTCGTTGCATGCAGGTACCTCTTCGGGTGTGCAGACGCGGTGGACGCGGAGTTGGCAGCGATGGAGGAAGGCCTCGCCCTTGCCCTACATTGGTCACCCCTGCCGTTGACGTTGGAGACCGATAGTTCTGAAGCGGTCGCTTTGGTGAATCCATCTACGCCCAACACATCCCGATATTCGTCTAGGGTTCAGGTTATTCGAGAACTCATCGAGGAAAGAGATGTATCTATTATTAAGATAAACCGCGAAGCCAACTCTGTGAGTCACGGCTTAGCGAAGCTAGGTAGAGAGCAGGTGAAAACAGCAGTGTGGCTTCGTAATTTCCCCCCGGAAATTGCCGCTGCCATGAACTCTGATTGTATCTCTATTGTTAGCTAATATAAATACTCTTTCCCCGCAAAAAAAAAGAAGGTGGTGCTGCTTTCCCGGCCACGAGGACATGGCGGATACAACAGTAAGATTGCCCGACCTTGTGTGAATGCACAGTTGGTTTATGCACAAAATATTATCTTCCAAGGTGTTGCATTGGACAAAACATGTTTTTTTGTTTGATAATCACCAACCAGACCGTTCATACATTTA
>NC_041389.1:552050823-552052908 GCF_002162155.2 Triticum dicoccoides
ATGCAGTTGTAGAGGCCACAAATAGGTTTTTTCCTTCAAAGTAAAAACACGCGTCCTCCAGACGCAATCTGCGCCATCGATATATAGTAACAGGGCTGGCATGCCGATGAGAAGAGACGGTATTGCGATCGAATGGTGAAGGTCCTCCAAACCCAATGCCACTATATTTATTTTATAAATTTTGGCATCTCGACAGAACAGTGAATTTTTTCATTATTTTTATAAAATTTAAATATTATTTATCTTAGCAGGTAATTCATCAAATATCACTAGTTCATTCTTCTATAGAAACTTCATTTGTTTTTTAATTCATTTTTGTTCTTTTTAAGTGTAATATTAATGCCACTAATTTATTCCTTCTTAGAAAACATCTTTTGCGAGAATTCCACTATTATATTTTTATTTTTGCATATTGATAAATGTAATTTCTGTGTAAATTGGGTGCATTTTTTCATTATTTATTTGTTTCACTGTTTTCTTCATAAAGTGCAATACCAATGCCACTAATTCATTTATATCAACACCATTCCTAGAGAGCTTGGTTTTTTTGTTCATCTATCCTTTAATTAAGTCTATAATAGGTTCATCCTTGCATATTATATGTTTATTGTTGCAAATTATAGAAGTGTACTTTCCTTGTAAATAGTGTGCAAGATTTTTTTATTTATGTTTTTGCCACTTTCTTTCTTCTTTATATGTAAAATACCAATGCCACTTATTCATTCTTCTTTAGAAAATTTAATTCTATGATTTTTTTTTTAGTTTAGCCTTCAGTTTTAACATAGTAGGAAGAAGAATAAAGAAGCCAGCTAGGCCTTTGGATTTAGATCAAACGGTGGTGGTTAATTTTATTGAATGCCAGACAGCTGACACATAGTCACCTCATTTTTCATTTTCTTTCTTCTTGTAAGTAATATCACTGCCCTTAATTCATTTTTTTTGCGAGGGATTAATTCATTTGTTCCTAAATACTTTTTTTAGTTTTAATTCTTCTCCATCGGCACGATAGAAAAATCTAATGATGAGCACGCCATGTGTGTAGATGTGTCTCTGTGTATTGTGCCTATGTGTGTATGCACGCGCACACGTGTTTGCCTTTGTCCATTGGTATCTTGATTGTGTGCCGAAAATACATGGATGAATCTGGCTACATCCGCACCCATTCTGGAAATTTTCTAAATACTAAAAAAATCTGAAAAAAGTTGCACGGGTAAATCTTCACGTTCTATACGCGCACAGAAAGATTCACGGAAAAACGACTTTTTGGGCATGTGCAAAAAAGACAAAAATTTCAGCACTAAATTTTTCCTTTTTTGCAGAGGCAAAATAAAAGAATATTTTTTTTCACAAAACTTTGCACCATGCACATATTTTTGCGGAGAAGTAAGTATGAAACTTTGTCCAGAAAAATTTGAAATTTTAAAACGCATTTTTAGATAATAGGTGCAGATGTACTGCCAGGTTCAGGACGTCCTCGCTCGCGCTTGTGCATGCTTTATGTGCGTGTGAAGTACGCATGTATGTGCAGCCTAGCCTAATCTTTTCATGCATGCATTAGTAAAAAAAATTGATTGTCCCAAAAATCAAGCCGGTGTCATAGTTTGTTTTCCTTGAAAGTAAAAACACGCGAACTCTAGACGCAATCTATCTGCACCGTCGATATCGAGAAATAAGATCTCCGGTCATCCTCCAGCCTCCCCAGCCGCTTCGCGTTCCTGGCCGTTGGATCTGCGCGCTTGATGCAATCTAAGCCGTCGGATCGACCCCTGGAGTGACCTCGTCCGTCGGATAAAAAATATTTACTGTTGCAATGAACAGTTTCACTCCGTTGGTGCCACCGCGCGTAATTATACTGCCCCGTCGGGGGCATTTTTGTCATTTCGCGTCGTGGAGTATAAAAGGCGGCCGCTCCCGTGGAGATAACCCTAGCCGCGCCCCACCCCGCACTCGCGCCCCCTCCCTCGTCCTCCTGCGTCCCAGCCCCCGCCCGCCCCTCCCTCTCCCCTCCCTCTCCCGCCCACATCGCCGCCGCCCCGCTCACATCGCTGGTGAGACCTAGCCGCCGCTCCCCCACTCCACACTCGC
>NC_041389.1:552053520-552101846 GCF_002162155.2 Triticum dicoccoides
CGCGCCCCCACCTTCTCCCAATCCCCTCGCCTTCTCTCCCGTGGCCGGTGGATTCGCCCCTCGCGGGATCGATTCCTACCGCGCCGTCGGCGCGGCCTCCTCGCGAGCCAGAGCTAGGGTTTCGGGGCGGTGAGCTCTGCCTTACCTTGATTCAGATCCTCTCCTCTGGTCTTCTCTTCTTCCTTCTCTCCTGGCCCCCTCACTTGTTTATTCGATCCAGAGCAGCAGCCACCCTCCATGGAGGAGGATGACCACCACAGCGACGTCGGCACCCCTCACATGGTCGAGCTCGACGGAAGAGCGGTCGCCATGGCCGCGTTCGTCTGCTCCGGTGTGGCGCAGCCGAGCTTGGCCAACGACGAGGTCGTGTACCTCCGCCTCGACGACTCCTAGCGCGGGTAAGCAAGGCAGCACCCCCATCCCATGGTCGTTTCAGTTTTCAGAGGCTCCTTCTTCGTTTGTGTGTGCTGATGACGCCTGCTCTTCTCCATGGAGTTGACAAAGAGCATAAAAAGAAATTGTTATAATTCACGTTCTTTAGAAGTATATGCATTCTTGAGCTGGATGCGAAAATTGTGTTGTATGTCATCGTTTAACCGAATGCAAATCAATGTTCTTTAGCATATTTTGGTTTATTTTTGGTTTCAACAGCAGGCACATGTTAGGCTGGATTCCCCATGCATTATGAAGCATCATCAGCAATGAACAATAGCAACGATTTGTTTGATTTTGGTTCATATTATATCCCTGTAAAGATTAAGTGACATCTTCAGTTATGCTCGGCTTGCTCATAGGATTAGCATTTCTTCTTTGAAACTACTCATAACCATGACCATATCGATATACAGATAATATTGTTCGGACATGAGACATTTAGCTGGAACATTTCTACTCTGATCCCCTTGATTCACAAAAAAATATCTGCACTAAGCGAGACACCATGTACTACTGCAGTACTACATACGCACTCTAATTTTTCTGGAATTATGTCTTATCTCAGATATAGACAGTGCATTTGGTGAAATTTACTTCTGTGTGATGTTGCTCCATGTTAAAGTTTGATCACTTGTTTTTAGGTCTACCCTGCCCACCATTTCTATAAAAATATGCAAATTCTCTATTTATAGTCGATTGACATTTTTCCTGTTGGTTGTGTACATGTCTATACCTGAAGGTCTATATCTGAAGGATTATGCTTTCCCTGCCTTCTAAGAAAATATGTAATTGACTGTTCACATTGGTTGTAGGTCGTTGCTAGACACAGAATTGTACTCTTTTCAGTTATGTTTTTTTGCAAATCTATCTGTATTCAACAAGACATCTCTCCTTTTGCAACACGCAATGAGCTGCCTTTTTTTTTGCAGACTTTTTTTTACATTTACGTTGTCGACTTTTTTTTTTGCAAAAAAAAAAACACGCAATGAGCTGCCTTTCCTCATCGCGTGTTGGTTTTCCACGCTGTTCTTCGTTGATCTGTGATCTTGTTTGCGTGCAGGTCCCATCAAAATTCATTTGCTCTGCCAATCTGCTATTGTGGTTGCTATTGTGGTCATTGATTTGCAGGTATATGTGTATGTCTGCGCTCTTCTTGGCAGCTGGCTTCTCACCTCTGATTTCCCCTTGTTCTCCTTGCAGATTCGTCCGTTGTTGCCGGTGCCTCCTTTGATCTGACCCGATTGCGTTTTCGTTCATGGATCTGCGGTTAACCCCTCTTCTTCTCCTCTTTTGGTCCTCTCGTGTTAGAGTGCGTGTATACGGCGGCATGGCCAAGTGTTGTGTGTTTGGCCAGCATGGGCCATTTGTTGGTTGTCCTGCCTCTGCTAAAGGCCAAAGGTGCTACTAGTTGTTTTTAGTGGGGTGTAGTTTTATGTCTTTTCCTCTTTGTCTGCTCCTGGTAGTGCCTGCAATTGCTGGTGTGTGTGTGTGTGTGTGTGTGTGTGTGTGTGTGTGTGTGTGTGTGTGTGTGTGTGTGTGTGTGTGTGTGTGTGCAGCAGCTCCAGAGGGACAAACATCGAGGTAGCCACTGCTCCTGTCGAGGCTAGCCTGCCGTAGGTATGAATCGGGTCCCTAGCCTCTTATGAGTCCTACTTTTCATGGAGCAAGGTTGGCTTCTAAATTTATGTGATTTGATGCCTCTGGTTCTTCCATATATGGAAGAGATAGTATTTAGTTATCTGCATTTTTCTTACTCAGTTCAGTTTGCTTTGCCTGTCAATGGGTTTATTCAAGATAATTTGTGATTCTGCTATCTAATTGATTAGTATATATATGTTTTTTAATATGGATCACTTTATGCAGAAGATTGGCTCCTAAATGTTGGTAGTTTGTGTTGTGCTGCACATGACTAACTCAAATATCTAATTGATTGGTCTACATATGCTTTTTAATATGAATCACTTTATGCAGAAGATTGGCTGCTAAATGTTGGTAGTTTGTGTTGTGCTGCACATGACTAACTCAAATTATTAAGAACTTTATGCTATGATGTTGATTATAAGTTCTCAAATTGTTTGGCATGGATTGTTTGGGGCTTCTCTAAAATAATTCTCTGATGCAGGAAAACAACATGAATGAGATTAAAAGATTTAATGAAGAGATATGTCAGGATTTGGCAGACATGATGAAAGGCTTTGTAAAAGTCAGGTATAAATTTTGTACTTCCAATTCTGAATTATCCTTTTGGTTGCTGGTTGCGCGGGCCTTCAATTTTTTAATACAAAATCAAAAGATAAATTCATCAGTTGGAGTACCTGTGTATTGTTGCTATTTTCTGTAGATCTATCTTCATAGCTCCTTTTTTTAATCAATCCAGTGTAGGTATAAGGGTTGTCATCATACTCAGATTAGCTAGCTGCATTTGAAATACCTACCAAGCTCCAAAGTTAGAAGGTTTGAAAAAATTATTGCTGCTTTCTGTAGAATGATTGGTTGAACTGCTTTTGGAGGCGGCAGGAAGCATAGAAACCATGATGTCCATGGAGATTCAAAGTATGGAAAGATGGAAGAGGTCCTGATTCTTCTCATTGCATTTCTAATTTTGTTGGCTACTATCTAACCATTGAAAGATGGAATGACTAATGCTATTATCTGGCCTATGGTTTTTGGCTACTGATTTCTATTGCCATAGTTTATTGTTTGTCATCTAAAAACGGGTTCAGACTTCAGAGGGATACAATGGGTCCTTTAGTTTGCAACCGATTAAGCTGCTTGGTTCCTGATTCATATTTGTTTGTCTATACTACGTACAACCGATTAAGGATCTTTACAGAGTAGGAGTCTTCGTTTGATGGCCACATTCGACATCACCCAGTTTGTGTGTAGGGTGCTTAATAAGTTTCTTGAGATGTATGCACTGCATGAAGGAGCACATTTCTGTCAATTTTACTAGGGGTCAAGGTTACCTTCAAATGCTTGTAGTTATTTGTAAGCTTCAGCAACTTGAATGCAATGGATGTTTGGATTGGAAGGATTTTGGGTTGGCTATAAGGAAGAGAGCAGCTGGCGGCCATCTGTAATGTTGTTGTGGTTGTCCTTGGCGCAGAAGGGGTGGCGGGGGAGGCGTAGAGATGGGGGTCCAACTAGCAGAGATGGAGCAAACCTTTCACTGTGTCTAATCCACTCCATCATTATCTATGAGATGCACCAAGGGTTGTAACGAATCTTGATGCTTTGTACTAAACCTTTACTACTATGTATTTTGTTTGCTCCTATGTCATGAGAAATTCCAAATGTTGGATCTTTGCCTGGCACATGCCGCGAGCTGGCTCAGTTGTCCCAGGCTTTGCTTTTGAAACAAATTAAGTATTTGACATGAGCTGGTAGATTAAATAATATCCTGTTGACATATTATATATTTCTTACCTTGTTTTTGCTATATCTTCACCATTTGTGACATACCAAATGTTTCCTTAATATGTATGCTCTAAACTCAGTTTTTTGGGCAGCAGCTATATCCCTTACTTTCGGTATATCTTTAGTGTTTGTGATCTGTACAGAAGACATTTGGCTTGTCCAATTACTCTAATTTCCTTTGAATGTACTAAATGATATGTTGAAGTTTTAGGTGTTGGATCGCTGTGCTGAGCAGGCACCTATGCGCCAAGGCACACTTCCGATCTTCATGTCGAGTGGCTATCTTTTGTAATCTTATGGATGCACTGAAATCAATTATGCATTTACTGATCTTTTCGTGACGATATTGAGCAACATTATGTGAGCAACGCTATGTCTCGCTACTATTACAATCGAATATTTCTTCTTTGCTTTATTGTTATCTTAACTTACCATTACCTGTTTGACCAAATCGTTGGGGCCGGCACCCTCGCGCCAAGGCGCGATACCGATCTAGTATAGGATGAGCGCGCGGGCGGGCACGCAGATGAGAAGAGACAGGAGGCATTGCGACCGAACAGTGACGCTCCTCCAGACCCAATGCCGGCATGACAGCACCAAAGCCCCCGTGCCGTCACCGTCGACCCCACGTACTACGAATGATGCCCATTTGAGTAGCATTTGACCGGACGGGACTTGCCTGCTCCCCCAGCGTGCTCCCATCCGTGCTCCCGCATACGTGGCATGATTTAATTGGAACGAAATAAGGCCCGGCCCCACCCCCTTAAAATCAGGGGGGAGATGATTAGATTAAAAAAAGAGAAAAGGACATCCATAGAATGGAGTGGGAGCACGGATGGGAGCATGGCGAGCGAGCAGGCAAGCCGGATCCCATTTGACCACCCAGCCATGCAAAGTGCAACGCCGGACGGGGCACCAACTTTCCCTCCGAATCGATTCGAGTGTTCCTTGACCTCTCGCGCCCCGTACCCCCCAAGTACTATTTCTACTCCGGCCCCGGCCGGCGGCACCGCCGATCAATCCACGTCGATCGCCCAGTAAGAGACCAAAGCTTTCCTGGTTAACCAGTCAGCAAAAGGGAGACCGGAGGAGGAACAAATTAAGCCAATCATGCCGGTGTTTGACCATGCATGGAAGGGTTAGATATACAATCTTATCCTGCGCCCTGGGTGGGAGTGGTGTGGGCGATCGGTCGGTCGATCGAGTCGCTACTTAGTTTACCTCCCCTTTATATGAGCTCAGTTCATCTGGCCGGTCTCCTTTGCGCTTTGCTTTAGATTGATTGCCCTTTCGATCCCATTAGTTCTAACCACCATGATTGCCATTTGGGTAGATAACAAGTGGCAGAAAAAGAAAGTGATCCAGTCGTAGCCAAGGGCCAAAGGCAGAGCAGTGGGGTGTCCGGTGTCCCGACGCTCGCAGAGTGGCCGGGTCGCCGTCCCAACCCCGGCAGCCGGCGTCCGTCCGTCCGTCCATCCATGCATGTCGTCGGGATGGGGCCGCCACTAGCTAGGGCATCACCAATTATTTCGGTCGCGAGTGGCGGTTTTAGGCCAGCGCCGGAGCACGTGTTGCCGGGCAATTTGCGCCGTGCCGTGTGCTAGGCACGCCGGCCGGCCAATCCTCCCCGTCAACGGCTGTTTGTTCTAGTTCCCGGTGAACATGGCCCTGTGTTCACCGATGAACCCTCAAAGAAACATGCATGCGTGCATTGAACCAAGACGGTTCCTCTATGTGAACAGCATGGTCTATTGGGCGCATCAGTACGGTGACCAAGTGTATGTTGTTCCTTGGGATCGATCACAAGCTACTCCTGGCAGGCGGGCATGTGCAAGCGTACGGCGCCTATGTTATTCGGATCCACTTTTGGTATGGTTTGGCTTGACACACGTACCTGACGTGGCGGGCCACCCTACACATGGCTCTGGTGACTCTGGTCGGTCTCACTCTCACCTCACGTTGATCCTAGTCTATGCTACGCGGGCGCCACGGGCGTTTCTACTTTTCTTCTCTCCAATTGTCCCTTCGATCATCGGCGTTTTGTTTGTCTTCTGCTCCGGCCTTTGGCCGTGGAATCTCTCTCACATATGGCCTTTGCCCCTCTTTCAGACGACAGCATATGGTCATTTCCACGTCTGATAGATCGGTTCACTAGTCACCACACTTAAGATGCATTGGCTGTCGCATGCACTGTGACTAGTAGGAGCAAAGTGATAGTAACATTGTAATGTCTGCATCTCCCTAGTACCCACTCCCTCCCTAGTACCCACTCCACACAGAGACCTCCCCGCTCTCATCTCGTCCTGTCTCACACGGAAGAAAACCAACGAGCAAAATGCCGCGCCACCTGCTGCAGCAGTCCGTCGACCGCCTCGCCGCACTGGCCGCGCCACCGGCGGCCGCCATGGCGCACGGCGGGACGAGCGTGCACACGGACACGCTGCTCATCCTGGCGGCGGTGCTCTGCTTCCTGCTCTGCGTGGTCGGGCTGGCCATGGTGGCCCGGTGCTCCCGCCTGTGCAACCCCTCCGCCTTCTCCGTCGACGCGCCAGGAGCAGTGGGGGCGCCGTGCAAGGGGATCAAGAAGAAGGCGCTGCAAGCGCTCCCCACCGTGTCCTGGCGGCCAGAGCAGAGGAAGGAGGCGAACGAGGAGGAGGGGGAGCGGCCGGAGTGCGCCATCTGCCTGGCGGAGTTCGCGCCCGGCAACGAGGTGCGCGTGCTCCCGACGTGCGGCCACGACTTCCACGCCGCCTGCGTCGACGTCTGGCTACTGTCCAACTCCACCTGCCCCTCCTGCCGGCGCGCCCTCATCCTCATCGTCGCGGCCGCCCAGTCGCCGGCAGCCAACGAATCTCCGACTCCTCAAACGTGCTGTGAGCGCGCCGACGCCGTCGCGGCTGCACAGGCCTCGGTCGTATGGTAGTATGCAGTATGCTCGCAACGTACATATATGACATACGCACTAATATGGTCGCTTACGTACATACGTATTAGAAAATGCAAACTGTACAGCGTCGCGTGCGATGATGCATCACTTGGTTAGTGTATGTGACATTTTCGTCGATGTGTAAATACTTGTACGTCACCTTCGGTTAGTTTGGAGAGTTTTTACGGTCTCTCACAAATACCGGTCAAAGGTACGTGTGTGCTGTTGCATTTGCATATACAGTATAAAGCGCATGTACGGCACCCACGCTGTAGCTAAAATATCACCGTCCGTCGTCACCAAGATGCATGCATGTCGATCGATAGCTTTTGCGCAAGCGGGGGTTGGGTAAAGCAATGCGTGGTCAAGTGGAGGGAGGCGTCGATCATGGCGATGGCGCGGCGGTCGTGCTCACTTCCGTCGTGTCCCGTCGCGTCGCCTGGTGGCGGCCCGGCATCCGGCAAAGGTGGTGGATATTTTAGGCCGCGATGCGACGCGTCTCGATGCGTACAGTACGTACGCCGGGCTGCACGGACGCGTGTGCGTACGGACGGAGGACCATCGTCATGAATGAGTGCTCTCATACGGCGAAATTTCGTGTTTTGACCCTTTTCACGTCTAAAATCGAGATTTGACCCCGGTTTAAAATTATTTCGACATTTGATCCTTTCAGCTACCGCCGTTCGCCGTGGCGGTAGATGTGTACAGGCTACCATCATTTTACGTGGAAAAAAGTCCAATTTAAACCCTGAATTCGTAGAGGTTAGGCGAAATGAACCCTCACATCGAAATCCCTGTCGTTTGCACCCTGAACTATACAATCCCGGTCTAAAATGAACCCTAGGGTCGTTTGGAACACCGGGATTACAGACGTGGCCTGGATTGGTCGCGCGCGGGAAAAAAACTGGACGAGCCCAGTCTAGCCCAGCGCGCTGTCCACTTCGTGCAGTCTGTGAGGCCCAGCGACATACGGAGAACGCACAAGAAAAAACAAATGCATACGTTGACTTTTTCCATTAATTTGCGAGTAGCACGAATCGAACTGCAGTGGTGTACGTTGACAGCTGTAGCCTTTAACCACTACGGCAATTTCACTTAGTTGTACAGTCCAGCAAAAATATGAGTATTTGACCCTTTTTTAGTTCACGAAATGAAAAAAAAGAACTGTAAAAATTCGAGATAGTTCAGGGAAATAAAAAAAGATCATGAATTTGGCAAAAAAAATACGACTTTGAAAAAAAGTTTGTGGATTTTAAAAAGTTCATGGATTATAAAAAATTCCACAAGTTTCTAAAAAAGTTCACAAATTATAAAAACATATTGAAAAAGGTTTCATGCACTAGGTAATTATTTTAGAGATTATATAATAAACAAAAAAGGAAAAAAATTACGCATTAATTTGTTTCCACGGATTATGTAAAAAAGAAAAATAGAAAGGTGTTTCCTGCATTAGATATTTTTAGCAGTGTAACAGACAAAATGGGGCGGCCCAGCTTGGGGACAGGTGCACACCATGGTCAACACTGCGGCTTAGGTTCATCAATATAAAAATGTTAATTCTGTATAATTTAAAATGTCCGTCGTATATTAAGAAAATGTTCAATAGATATTACAAGTCGCGAGTTTGAGTCACTCAGCAGGTTTCCGCAGATTTATTTGTTCGCACCTTCTATTCAATAGCTCCAAATGGGCCGGGTTTTATATACTTGAAAAAATAATTTGAACACTAAAAAAATATTTACTGGATCTTTTTGCGCGCCTGCTATTCAATAGCTCCACATGGGCCGGTTTTTATATACTTAATAATAATTTGAGCATTCAAAAAAATATTTACGGGATGTGAAAACAATATGGAAATTTGGAAAAAAGTTCGTAGATTTTAGATAAGGGGTCCCGGTGGTTTGTTGCTTTGATCAACAACGAGTGATTTTCTGTTCGAGCTACCACCGCATGCTAATTTTTTTTAACAAAAAAAACTAAAGCGGGCCGGTCCAGCGGGGAGCAGGGTGTGCGCCCTTTGAATTTTTTGTTTTTTAACGAAAAAATACTCTAGTGGGCCGGCCCATCAGACGAATCCCAGTTCAAACGATACCAGAGTTCGATTTAGACCGGGATTGCAGAGTTCAGGGTGCAATCGACCGGGATTTCGATTTGGGGGTTCATTTCGCCCGACCTCTACAAGTTCAAGGTTTAAAATGGACTTTTTCCTTCTACGTGGCGGTAGGGTACTTTGACGGCCGTCTGGCAGTTAACGGGGGCTGACGTGGCAAAGGGACCTACCGTCGTCGGTCTCGGCGGTAGGCTCGAACACCCTACCGCCCAGGTCCCCGGCGGTAGGGTCCTGGAGATAATGTTCGGTGGGGTCTACTCACCACCCACCCACTCCACTCATCTTCTTCCTCCCCGAGCTCACACTCTCTTCCCCTTTTCTTCCCCATCAAAGCACCCACTAGATCCACCTCCATTGTTTGAGATTTGTCCTGTGGATCGAGGCCATTTGCATCACCCAAGGTACCTTCCCCATCCCCCCTTCATTTGGTTGGTTCAAATCATCTAGTTTTGTTGGAATGAACTAGTTTTGGAACCCCCTATTTCTTCCTCTAGTTTAGCATTTATTGTGCATTTATGGCACATTTATGGGGCATTTATGGTGTATTAATGGTTGATTTAAGTAATATGTGTCACTCTTTGTTGTGGCTGATGGGTTTCGTAGTAATTTCAAAAAATTTCCTACGCACACGCAAGATCATGTGATGCATAGCAACGAGGGGAGAGTATTGTCTACGTACCCAACGCAGACCGACTGCGGAAGCGATGACACGACGTAGAGGAAGTAGTCGTACGTCTTCTCGATCCAACCGATCAAGCACCGAAACTACGGCACCTCCGAGTTCGAGCACACGTTCAGCTCGATGACGATCCCCGGACTCCGATCCAGCAAAGTGTCGGGGAAGAGTTTCGTCAGCACGATGGCGTGGTGACGATCTTGATGAACTACAGCAGCAGGGCTTCGCCTAAACTCCGCTACAGTATTATCGAGGAATATGGTGGCAGGGGGCACCGCACACTGCTAAGGAATAGATCACGTGGATCAACTTGTGTCAACTTGTGTGTTTAGAGGTGCCCCTGCCTCCGTATATAAAGGAGGAGAGGAGGGGAGGCTGGCCGGCCAAGGGGGGGAGGCGCAGGAGAGTCCTACTCCCACTGGGAGTAGGATTCCCCCTCCAATCCTAGTCCAACTAGGATTCCTCGGAGGGGAAAAGAGGAGGAGGGGGACGGCCACCTCTCCTAGTCCTAATAGGACTAGGGGAAGGGGGGGGGGCGCAGCCCATCTAGGGCAGCCCCTTCTCTTTTCCACTAAGGCCCACTATGGCCCAAATAGCTCCCGGGGGGTTCCGGTAACCCTCCCGGTATTCCGGTAAAATCCCGATTTCACCCGGAACACTTCCGATATCCAAATATAGGCTTCCAATATATCAATCTTTACGTCTCGACCATTTCGAGACTCCTCGTCATGTCCGTGATCACATCCGGGACTCCGAACAACCTTCGGTACATCAAAATGCATAAACTCATAATATAACTGTCATCGTAACCTTAAGCGTGCGGACCCTACGGGTTCGAGAACAATGCAGACATGACCGAGACACGTCTCTGGTCAATAACCAATAGCGGGACCTGGATGCCCATATTGGCTCCTACATATTCTACGAAGATCTTTATCGGTCAGACCGCATAACAACATACGTTGTTCCCTTTGTCATCGGTATGTTACTTGCCCGAGATTCGATCGTCGGTATCCAATACCTAGTTCAATCTCGTTACCGGCAAGTCTCTTTACTCGTTCCATAATACATCATCTCACAACTAACATATTAGTTGTAATGCTTGCAAGGCTTATGTGATGTGTATTACCGAGAGGGCCCAGAGATACCTCTCCGACAATCGAAGTGACAAATCCTAATCTCGAAATACGCCAACCCAACATCGACCATTGGAAACACCTGTAGTACTCCTTTATAATCACCCAGTTACGTTGTGACGTTCGGTAGTACCCAAAGTGTTCCTCCGGTAAACGGGAGTTGCATAATCTCATAGTCATAGGAACATGTATAAGTCATGAAGAAAGCAATAGCAACATACTAAACGACCGGGTGCTAAGCTAATGGAATGGGTCATGTCAATCAGATCATTCTGCTAATGATGTGACCTCGTTAATCAAATAACAACTCATTGTTCATGGTTAGGAAACATAACCATCTTTGATTAACGAGCTAGTTAAGTAGAGGCATACTAGTGACACTTTGTTTGTCTATGTATTCACACATGTATTATGTTTCCGGTAAATACACTTCTAGCATGAATAATAAACATTTATCATGATTATAAGGAAATAAATAATAACTTTATTATTGCCTCTAGGGCATATTTCCTTCAGTCTCCCACTTGCACTAGAGTCAATAATCTAGTTCACATCGCCATGTGATTTAACACCAATATTCATATCTGTATATGATTAACACCCATAGTTCACATCATCATGTGACCAACATCCAAAGGGTTTACTAGAGTCAATAATCTAGTTCACATCGCTATGTGATTAACACCTAAAGAGTACTAAGGTGTGATCATGTTTTGCTCGTGAGAGAAGCTTAGTCAACGGGTCTGTCACATTCAGAGCCGTATGTATTTTGCAAATATTTTATGTCCACAATGCTCTGCACGGAGCTACTCTAGCTAATTGCTCCCACTTTCAATATGTATCCAGGTTGAGATTTAGAGTCATCTGGATCAGTGTAAAAGTTTGCACTGATGTAACTTTTACAACAAACTCTTTTATCACCTCCATAATCGAGAAACATCTCCTTAGTCCTTACTAAGGATATTCTTGACCAATGTCCAGTGATCTACTCCTAGATCACGATTGTACTCCCTTGCCAAATACAGAGCAAGGTATACAATAGGTCTGGAGCATAGCATACTTTATAGAACCTATGACTGAGGCATAGGGAATGACTTTTCATTCTCTTTCTATTTTCTGCTGTGGTCGGGATTTGAGTCTTACTCAATTTCATACCTTTGCAACATAGGCAAGAACTCTTTCTTTGACTGTTCCGTTTTGAACTATTTTCAAAATCTTGCCAAGGTATGTACTCATTGAAAATCTTATCAAGCGTCTTGATCTATCTCAATAGATCTTGATGCTCAATATGTAAGTAGCTTTTACTGAGGTCTTTTCTTTTTAAAGAACTCCTTTAAAACACTCCTTTATGCTTTGCAGAAAAATTCTACATCATTTCTAATCAACAATATGTCACTCACATATACTAATCAGAAAGGCTGTAGTGCTCCCACTCACTTTATTGTAAATACAGGCTTCATCGTAAGTCCATATAAAACTATATGCTTTGATCAACTTATCAAAGCGTATATTCCAACTCCGAGATGCTTGCCCCATTCCATAGATGGATCGCTGGAGCTTGCACATTTTGTTAGCACCTTTAGGATTGACAAAACCTTCTAGTTGCATCATATACAACTCTTCTTTAATAAATCCATTAAGGAATGCAGTTTTGACATCCATTTGCCAGATTTCATAAAATGTGGCAATTGCTAACATGATTCAGACAGACTTAAGCATCGATACGAGTGAGAAAATCTCATCGTATTCAACACCTTTGAACTTTGTTGAAAACCTTTTGCAACAAGTCGAGCTTAGTGGATAGTAACACTACTATCAGTGTCTGTCTTCCTCTTGAAGATCCATTTATTTAACATGGCTTGCTGATCATCGAGCAAGTCAATCAAAGTCCATACTTTGTTCTCATACATGGATTGTATCTCAGATTTTATGGCCTCGAGCCATTTCGCGGAATCTGGGCTCATCATCGCTTCCTCATAGTTCGCAAGTTTGTCATGGTCTAGTAACATGACTTCCAGAACAGGATTACCGTACAACTCTGGTGCGGATCTCACTCTGGCTTACCTACGAGATTTGGTAGTAACTTGATCTGAAGTTACATGATCATCATCATTAGCTTCCTCACTAATTGGTGTAGTAGTCACAGGAACAGGTTTCTGTGATGAACTACTTTCCAATAAGGGAGAAGGTACAATTACCTCATCAAGTTCTACTTTCCTCCCACTCACTTCTTTCGAGAGAAACTCCTTCTCTAGAAAAACTCCGAATTTAGCAACAAAAGTCTTGCCTTCGGATTTGTGATAGAAGGTGTACCCAACAGTCTCCTTTGGGTATCCTATGAAGACATATTTCTCCGATTTGGGTTTGAGCTTATTAGGATGAAACTTTTTCATATAAGCATCACAACCCCAAACTTTAAGAAACGACAACTTTGGTTTCTTGCCAAACCACAGTTCAGATTGTGTCGTCTCAACGGACTTAGATGGTGCCCTATTTAACGTGAATGCAGCTGTCTCTAATGCATAACCCCAAAACGATAATGGTATCGGTAAGAGACATCATAGATCGCACCATATCTAATAAAGTACGGTTATGACGTTCGGACACACCATTACATTGTGGTGTTCCAGGTGGCGTGAGTAGTGAAACTATTTCACATTGTTTTAACTGAAGGCCAAACTCGTAACTCAAATATTTTACCTCTGCGATCATATCGTAGAAACTTTTATTTTCTTGTTACGATGATTCTCCACTTCACTCTGAAATTCTTTGAACTTTTCAAATGTTTCAGACCTTTGTTTCATCAAGTAGATATACTCATATCTGCTCAAATCATCTGTGAAGATCAGAAAATAATGATATCTATCGCGAGCCTCAATATTCATCGGACCACATACATCAGTATGTATGATTTCCAACAAATCTGTTGCTTGCTTCATTGTTCCGGAGAACGGCGTTTTAGTCATCTTGCCCAAGAGGCATGGTTCGCAAGCATCAAGTGATTCATAATCAAGTGATTCCAAAATCCCATCAGCGTGGAGTTTCTTCGTGCGCTTTACACCAATATGACCTAAACGGCAGTGCCACAAATAAGTTGCACTATCATTATTAACTTTGCATCTTTTGGCCTCAATATTATGAATATGTGTATTACTACGATCGAGATCCAAGAAACCATTTTCGTTGGTGTGTATGACCATAGAAGGTTTTATTCATGTAAACAAAACAACAATTGTTCTCTAACTTAAATGAATAACCGTATTGCAATAAACATGATCAAATCATATTCATGCTCAACGCAAATACCAAATAACACTTATTTAGGTTCAACACAAATCCCGAAAGTATAGGAAGTGTGCGATGATGATCATATCAATCTTGGAACCACTTCCAACAAACATCGTCACTTCACCCTTAACTAGTCTCTGTTTATTCTGCAACTCCCGTTTCGAATTACTAATCTTAGCAACCGAACAAGTATCAAATACTCAGGGGCTACTATAAACACTAGTAAGGCATACATCAATAATCTGTATATCAAATATACCCTTGTTCACTTTGCCATCCTTCTTATCTACCAAATATTCAGGGCATTTCCGCTTCCAGTGACCATTTCCTTTGCAGTGTAAACACTCAGTTTCAGGCTATGGTCCAGCTTTGGGCTTCTTCGCAGGAGTGACAACTTGCTTGTCTTCCCACTTGAAGTTCCCTTTCTTTCCCTTTGCCCTTCTCTTGAAACTAGTGATCTTGTTAACCATCAACACTTGATGCTCTTTCTTGATTTCTACCTTCGTTGATTTCAGCATCACGAAGAGCTTGGGAATCGTTTTCGTCATCCCTTGCATACTATAGTTCATCACGAAGTTCTAGTAACTTAGTGATGGTGACTAGAGAATTCTGTCAATCACTATCTTATCTGGAAGATTAACTCCCACTTGATTCAAGCGATTGAAGTACCCAGACAATCTGAGCACATGCTCACTAGTTGAGCGATTCTCCTCCATCTTTTAGCTTTAGAACTTGTTGGAGACTTCATATCTCTCAACTCGGGTATTTGCTGAAAATATTAACTTCAACTCCTGGAACATCTCATATGGTCCATGACGTTCAAAACGTCTTTGAAGTCCCGATTCTAAGCCGTTTAAGCATGGTGCACTAAACTATCAAGTAGTCATCCTTTTTGAGCTAGCCAAACGTTCATAACGTCTGCATCTGCTCCTGCAATAGGTTTGTCACCTAGAGGTGCATCAAGGACATAATTCTTCTGTGCAGCAATGAGGATTAACCTCATATCACGGATCAAATCCGCAACATTGCTACTAACATTTTTCAACACAGTTTTCTCTAGGAACATATCAAAACATATGAAAGCAACAATGCAAGCTATTGATCTACAACATAATTTGCAAGATACTACCATGACTAAGTTCATGATAAATTTAAGTTCAATTAATCATATTACTTAAGAACTCCCACTTAGACAGACATCTCTCTAGTCATCTAAGTGATCACGTGATCCAAATCAACTAAACCATGACCGATCATCACGTGAGATGGAGTAGTTTTCAATGGTGAACATCGTTATGTTGATCATATCTACTATATGATTCACGCTCGACCTTTCGGTCTCCGTGTTCCGAGGCCATATCTGCATATGCTAGGCTCGTCAAGTTTAACCTGAGTATTCTGCGTGTGCAAAAACTGGCTTGCACCCGTTGTAGATGGACGTAGAGCTTATCACACCCGATCATCACGTGGTGTCTGGGCACGACGAACTTTGGCAACGGTGCATACTCAGGGAGAACACTTTTTGATAATTTAGTGAGAGATCATCTTATAATGCTACCGTCAATCAAAGCAAGATAAGATGCATAAAAAGATAAACATCACATGCAATCAATATAAGTGATATGATATGGCCATCATCATCTTGTGCTTGTGATCTCCATCTCCGAAGCACCGTCATGATCACCATCGACACCGGCGCGACACCTTGATCTCCATCGTAGCATCGTTGTCGTCTCGCCAATCTTATGCTTCCACGACTATCACTACCGTTTAGTAATAAAGTAAAGCATTACATCGCGATTGCATTGCATACAATAAAGCGACAACCATATGGCTCCTGCCAGTTGCCGATAACTTGGTTACAAAACATGATCACCTCATACAATAAAATTCAGCATCATGCCTTGACCATATCACATCACAACATGCCCTGCAAAAACAAGTTAGACGTCCTCTACTTTGTTGTTGCATGTTTTACGTGGCTGCTACGGGCTTAAGTAAGAACCAATCTCACCTACGCATCAAAACCACAACGATAGTTTGTCAAATAGACTCCGTTTTAACCTTCGCAAGGACCGGGCGTAGCCATACTTGGTTCAACTAAAGTTGGAGAGACAGTCGCCCGCAAGCCATCTCTGTGCAAAGCACGTCGAGGGAACCGGTCTCGCGTAAGCGTACGCGTAAGGTTGGTCCGGGTCGTCTCGTCCAACAATACCGCCGAACCAAAGTATGACATGCTGGTAGGCAGTATGACTTGTATCGTCCACAACTCACTTGTGTTCTACTCGTGCATATTACATCAACATCAATAACCTGGCTCTGATGCCACTGATGGGTTTCGTAGTAATTTCAAAAAATTTCCTACGCACACGCAAGATCATGTGATGCATAGCAACGAGGGGAGAGTATTGTCTACGTACCCAACGCAGACCGACTGCGGAAGCGATGACACGACGTAGAGGAAGTAGTCGTACGTCTTCTCGATCCAACCGATCAAGCATCGAAACTACGGCACCTCCGAGTTCGAGCACACGTTCAGCTCGATGACGATCCCCGGACTCCGATCCAGCAAAGTGTCGGGGAAGAGTTTCGTCAGCACGACGGCGTGGTGACGATCTTGATGAACTACAGCAGCAGGGCTTCGCCTAAACTCCGCTACAGTATTATCGAGGAATATGGTGGCAGGGGGCACCGCACACGGCTAAGGAATAGATCACGTGGATCAACTTGTGTCAACTTGTGTGTTTAGAGGTGCCCCTGCCTCCGTATATAAAGGAGGAGAGGAGGGGAGGCTGGCCGGCCAAGGGGGGGAGGCGCAGGAGAGTCCTACTCCCACTGGGAGTAGGATTCCCCCTCCAATCCTAGTCCAACTAGGATTCCTCGGAGGGGAAAAGAGGAGGAGGGGGCCGGCCACCTCTCCTAGTCCTAATAGGACTAGGGGAGGGGGGGGCGCGCAGCCCATCTAGGGCAGCCCTTCTCTTTTCCACTAAGGCCCACTATGGCCCAAATAGCTCCCGGGGGGTTCCGGTAACCCTCCCGGTATTCCGGTAAAATCCCGATTTCACCCGGAACACTTCCGATATCCAAATATAGGCTTCCAATATATCAATCTTTACGTCTCGACCATTTCGAGACTCCTCGTCATGTCCGTGATCACATCCGGGACTCCGAACAACCTTCGATACATCAAAATGCATAAACTCATAATATAACTGTCATCGTAACCTTAAGCGTGCGGACCCTACGGGTTCGAGAACAATGCAGACATGACCGAGACACGTCTCTGGTCAATAACCAATAGCGGGACCTGGATGCCCATATTGGCTCCTACATATTCTACGAAGATCTTTATCGGTCAGACCGCATAACAACATACGTTGTTCCCTTTGTCATCGGTATGTTACTTGCCCGAGATTCGATCGTCGGTATCCAATACCTAGTTCAATCTCGTTACCGGCAAGTCTCTTTACTCGTTCCGTAATACATCATCTCACAACTAACATATTAGTTGTAATGCTTGCAAGGCTTATGTGATGTGTATTACCGAGAGGGCCCAGAGATACCTCTCCGACAATCGGAGTGACAAATCCTAATCTCGAAATACACCAACCCAACATCGACCATTGGAAACACCTGTAGTACTCCTTTATAATCACCCAGTTACGTTGTGACGTTTGGTAGTACCCAAAGTGTTCCTCCGGTAAACGGGAGTTGCATAATCTCATAGTCATAGGAACATGTATAAGTTATGAAGAAAGCAATAGCAACATACTAAACGATCGGGTGCTAAGCTAATGGAATGGGTCATGTCAATCAGATCATTCTGCTAATGATGTGACCTCGTTAATCAAATAACAACTCATTGTTCATGGTTAGGAAACATAACCATCTTTGATTAACGAGCTAGTTAAGTAGAGGCATACTAGTGACACTTTGTTTGTCTATGTATTCACACATGTATTATGTTTCCGGTAAATACACTTCTAGCATGAATAATAAACATTTATCATGATTATAAGGAAATGAATAATAACTTTATTATTGCCTCTAGGGCATATTTCCTTCAGTGGCAAGCTAGCTTAAGAGTTAGGGTTAGGGGTTTAGTTAGGTTAGGGTTAGGGTTAGGGTTAGTGCTATGATTAAGGTAAACTAGTTGTTAGATTCAAAACCTTATATTTTAGCTAGTTCATCCATATGAAATGACCGGTCCATGGATGACTCAATTTTGTTCCGTTGTTTTTAGATGGATAAACTAGTGAATGTGCATTATTTGGACATGGCGGCTTTCATGCATGGAAATGCCGACGAAGGGGAGGAGGCCATGGTTTTTTGACACAAGCCCGAGCTATGATGATATTGTCGAGAAATGTCCTCAATTGGATTAATCCAAGTGATGGTGTGAAGCTTATTGGACGTTATGATGTGGGAGTGGGAGTAAGATCCCGATTAAAGAGTATGCCCATCACCTCTCAATTGCATTGGGATGTGTATAAGGAGAAAGTTGAGGGATCACAAGACAAGTCACTTGAGTTATTTGCCACAAGACAATTCAAGGTTGAAGTTCCTCGGCCACTACTTGACTCGAACCGGAATGTGTCCTCCCCAATACATGATGCTGTCGTGGTGTTTGACCACAATGCAGCTAGCCAACCACCAAGTAGCCAACCAAATGAAGAGGACATCATCAATGCTAGAGCAATAGTTCTTGTAGGTGATGATCATGTTGAAGATGAGGCCGTTGCTCATGTTGATGAACATGCAAATGTTCATGTTGATGGAGATGCTATTGCTCAAGATGATGTGTTTGCGGAAGAAGAAGAGATTCATTACAATCCCATTGGTGACTTGGATGTCATTGTGCATCAACAAGACATGGACCGGAACCTACCTTATAGCCGTATGTGTAGGTATGAGTCGGATGATGAGGGTCCATCCGAAGAATTGGATGAGGATGGATTCACGCCGCAAGAAAATCAAATTTACAAGAAGGTCAATGGCAAGGAAAGAGGACCCTCTTTGTTCTGTGATCTTAGCCTTGCCGACAAAGCTGTTGTTGATGGTGGCATGAGGTTGGGCTTGATCGAACCATCGCCTTGCCCGAGGATGGGTGATCCAAGGCCACCGCGTGAGGACGAGAATGCTCATTTGAAGAAAGGGATCAAGTTTGGTTGTTTGCAAGAGTTCAAGATATGGTTGAGTGACTATGCCATTCGGAACCATAGGTCATTCGTTGTTGGTCATTCCAACAAAAAATTGCGCTACACCATCAAATGTGACAAAGAAGGTTGCCCATGGAAGGTCCGTGGAAGAAAGATCAATGAAACCGGGCAATGGGAGTTGAAGAGTTGTGTGGCCACCCACAAGTGCATACCGCCGGAGAAAGCGGACCGAAGCAAGGGACACCGCCAATTCACGTCCGAGTATCTAGGCTATAAATTGTTGAATGAGATATCCCATGATCCAACCGTGAAGGTGAAATTCCTCATGAGTTCGGTCTTTGAAAGATTTGGGTACCCAGTCAAGTATGGAAAGGCGTGGATGGCGAATGCAAACGCTATAAGGATGTTGCATGGTGATTATGAGGCCGCATATAACATTCTTCCCAAGATGTTGGCAGCCATTGCTCATCGGAACCCGGGAATGCGCCATCGGGTGGAGTCAATTGAGGGAGTGTTTCATCGAGCTTTTTGGAGCTTTGGTCAATGCACCAAAAAGCCACAGACCGATGCCAACACTCCGGATCCTGGTCAAAGTGGTGCCCAAAAAGGAGGTACCAGTGGCACACGAGGAGGTAGGAGTGGTAGTGGACGAGGAGGCATGCGTGGTGCGCGTGGAGGACGGACGAATCTTGGCGGTAGTGGACGAGGAGACAGTATTAGAGGGCGTGGGGGGCGGTCGGGTACCAGTGGCCGTGGTCGTAGGACGAGAAGGGTTGATAGAGGAAGGCCTATTGACATCTTTCTTAACCCAGATGTTTGAAATAAGGTGAATGGTACTTGTTATTTGCTCTTGTTTATTTGTTTTTTTGCATACATACATGTTTTCTTACTTTACTAACTACCAAGTTTGTCTTTATAGGCATGGCTTCTTCCGGTTCCGTGACGAGGCCACCGTGTGCTAACCGCGAGGATATGCCGGACAAGTGGACAGACGCCGAGTTGGATAAGGTGAAGGACAAAGATATGAGAACTCCATCATGTTGGTGTGGAGATCTTTGCAAAGTTAAGGTATCCACCAACCGCAAGAAATCATGGACGAAAGGAAGAAGATATTTTGTTTGTCCCAACTATGCCTACGATCGTCCTCGTCCAGCTCACGCCTATGATGTACCGCAGGTAAGTTGTTCAAGTTCAAACATGTCGTCAACCATTGAATCTATCTTACTAATGACCACATTTGTTCTTTGTTCGTACCTAGTCGCCGCCTCCACTTTGTAAGTACTTCACATGGATAGATCAAGATGTGCCAAAAGATGTTAAGAAAGATCAACTTCGAGATTGTCTACGGAGGCAGCGGTTGTTTGAAGAAGCATTTCAGAGAGGCTTGGATGAAGAGCGTCGTGAAAAGGAGAGGATGGAGCGCAAGAAGCGTGAAGAGGAGAGGGCACGCAAGGAGAAGATTGCTCGTCAAGAGGAGAGAGCAAGAAAGCTTGCAAGGGCTTGTGAAGCCCAAGAGGAGGATGA
Organism: Triticum dicoccoides; assembly: GCF_002162155.2. Taxonomy (NCBI): domain Eukaryota; kingdom Viridiplantae; phylum Streptophyta; class Magnoliopsida; order Poales; family Poaceae; genus Triticum; species Triticum dicoccoides. The sequence continues at coordinate 552,074,192 of NC_041389.1, forward strand.
GGCACGCGACAAAAAAGAAAAATGGCCTCGTGTGACCCAATAAGGCCTTTGTTTCAAGAAACTAGTCATGAACTATGCCTTCGATTCGAGAAACATGTGATGAACTATGTCTTTGATTTGTGATATCTATCATGAACTACGTCTTCGATTTATGAAACTTGTGATGAACTACGTCTTCGATTTGATGAAACTATGTTTGTTTTGCTGTTGTTGTGACTTGATTTGTGTTGAAGTGATGAAGAAGAAAAATAGAGCAAACTCTGCTCTGCTTTACACCCTACCGCCAGACCACATGGCGGTAGGAAATGAAACCTTACCACCGGAGGATATGGCGGTAGGTTGGCGAAATGTTCTGTGACCAAAACGGTCCCCTGTTCCACGGTAGGGTTGGGCACCCTACCACCGGAGCCGATGGCGGTAGGGGTGGCCACCCAAACGCATGTTGTGCTTCCTCTTCTGTGGCCAAATCGGGCATTTTGGGGGCGGTAGGGTTGGGCACCCTACCGCCGGCGCTTATGGCGGTAGGGGTGGCCACCCAAACGCCTGCTGTGTTGCCTCTTCTGTGGCCAAATCGGGCATTTTGGGGGCGGTAGGGTTGGTCACCCTACCGCCGGGGCCCATGGCGGTAGGGTTGGCCACCCAAACGCCTGTTGTGCTGCCTCTTTTGTGGCCAAATCGGGCATTTTGGGGGCAGTAGGGTTGGGCACCCTACCGCCGGGGCCCATGGCGGTAGGGTTCTGTTCCTTTTCCCTCTTCCTATCTTTTTTGGCCCTTTTCCTTTGCATTTCTTACAAATTTCTATGAACTAAGCATACAAAATGACATGAAAAAATGATGGAGTAGCGAAGACATACATAACTGAGCATAGTTCATTATATCCACAAATGACACTAGTTCAACTGACTTAAAACATCTAGAGACTCGAATGACATGAGTTCAAAGTACAAAGCTCAAGCTCGAGCATACACTTTCTACTTCGGAAAGAAAGATCTAAAACGCATAAGACGTTCAATTTGTGTGTCACGATCAGGATTAGGCTTCAGTTTATAATCCGAATATCCCGCCCAATTCTCCAACACACCTTTCGTTTCGCCGAACCAGGCCTATCGAGCACGGCGTTCCGGAATATCTGACTTACCTTGTGTGATTGCCCATCCAATGACCTGTCCGAGTTTTCTCAAGTCCAGCTCGCGGAATTCTTCTATGTTCACAGAGAAAAAGATCTCCGTTGCCACAGAATGTCTACAAGCATATTCCTTCTCATGCAGCTCATTAAGTATCTTCTGTTTTTCTTTCACAAGCCTACGGAAAACTTTTCTCTGCTTAAGATCAGAAGGTTCCTCCATGAATGGATACTTGTTGAAATCCATCATGGGGTCATGCAACTCATCATTGCTCTTGAACCATGCTTCAAGCTCCCTCTTGATAGCAAGTTGTCGCTCCGGTACAATCTTCTCAGACGTTGCCGCCAAACTCTTAGATGCAATGCCACAACACTTCTCATATACTTTCTTCAACTGCTCCGGGGTCATGTTTTCCATGCTACATGAAATGGAACAAACCATAACTCAAATCAAATGATACAATACAAACACAAAGCATAACTTATTTATAATGACCTAGGTTACATAATGTTCTCACTGGTTCAAAATGACATAGGTTACATAAATGATAAGGGTACATGCCATTACAGTCCAAATGACACTACAACATCATTTGTTTCAACCCCCTCTACTACTCCATCAACAAGACATCTTTGTCGTATGGCCCGGGGTTGCAACAAATGACATCATTTCTTTCAAGGACCCAAGCCCAACGAGTTGCCCGACTAAGTATCGCCGACGATGCTTGCCTAACTAGCCAATCAATGATCTGCCCAGGGTTGTTAAAGTCCATCTCATTCACTTCATCCCTTGTTCCACACAATGCAATTTGCCTTGCAAGAGTGCGTCTATGATTTTTCTCTTCATTCTTGAGTTTGCTTATGTCTTTCTCTTTAGCTTGGTATAACTTAACTCTGGCATCGTCGCACTTCGACACATAATACTTTGAAAAATCTTTACAAGCCGCATTCAATGCATCAACAGATTTGACCCACAAGTCCATCTTTTCCTCAATGACTGCTTGTTCACGCTTAGCCGCCGCCTCCGCAGAAGTCTCAACAAAGATGATCGATCCCATCCTACAAGTCCAGGGATTACTATAACGGTCATCCAAGGTAAAAATCCTAACCGTGTCTCGACAAAAACTTGAACCCTAGGAGTAGATCGAGCTATAATTCAAGAGGTACCTACTCTAACAAAACCCTAATTAAACTATAACCATAACATTCGTCATATATAATTAAGCATAACCATAAACACAACCTTAATCCTAACCATGTCATTAACCCTAACAAAACCCTAAATGATATTTCTTACTACCCAAACAATGCTAGTGACACAATACATTTTCAAAGCACAAACATTACCCTAAATGCATCATATACAATGATTTCACCACAACAAAACCATGAACCAGTGATTCCAACAAAATGAGCAAAATGCATGATTTAAACCAACCAAATGAAGGGGGGGTGGGGGAGGTACCTTGGGTGATGCAAATGAGCTCGATCCACCGGCCAAATCTCAAGCAATGGAGGGGGATCTAGTGGGTGATTTGGTGGGGGAGAAGAGGGGGAGAGAGCTTCAGCTCAAAAGAAGAGTGGGGTGAATGAGTGGGTGGGGGAGCAGCACAACCCCCTTCTTCACAACCTTATCCAGGAACCTACCGCCAGACAGCCCGTCGGTAGGTTTCAACAGCCTACCGCCGTAGAGGGCGGCGGTAGGTCCCTTTGCCACGTGTACACGGCCGTTAACGGCTAGACGTCATCAGAGAACCTGCCGCCACGAGGAGCGGCGGTAGCCTGCACAAATCTACCGCCGGGAACCCCGGCGGTAGCAAAAGGGTCAAATGTCGAAATAATTTCAAACCGGGGTCAGATCTCGATTTTAGACGTGAAAAGGGTCAAAACACGAAATTTTGCCCTCTCAAGTTAGTTGTAATGGGTAGTATCATAAGTTAGTATCATGCATATGATAGTAGTCTATGATACTACCTTTATAATGCATAGTATCATATGGTAGTATCATATATGATTTTATTTATTGCCATGCATGACACATACGAGTGTAGCATTTATTATGATACAATATCATGATATGATACTCAACCCTCTCTTACTTCATTTAATTCTATGCCACCTCATCAAAGTTGCCTAGTTGGCATGCATGATACTAGTTATGATACTCCCATTACAACCAGCCTCATGCGGTTCATGGCCATCCGTCGTCGGTCGGGCCCACCTACAAATGATGACTGAACCCGTGCAAGCAAATGCAACAACGGGTGGACGTACGCGCCACCAAACGCACCGACCCATTTGGTCCAGCAACGTTTGTATGTGTCCGTGCAGTAAAAAAATACAATGCTCAACGCACAGGGGCGGAACTAGAAATTTTAGCCAATGGGTGCACTCTAGTATAATTTTTTTAGATTTTGGTATGAATTCACTAAGTCTATTGTCCAATTTCACACCACCTTATAAGAAAAGTATAAGACTAAAACGCAGCATAATCACTAGAAATATGTTATGGTACCACATATAGGTGTTACAATAGACACTAAAAAACGCATTACATACCGCTTGGATGAATTTATAAATTGTTAGTACCAAAATCTTTAAAGCTTCATGTGCAACTTCTCACATTCTGGAAAACAATACCAAAAAATAAAAAATGATGAGTTTTAAATAAGCACCATCAAGAGAAGAAAAAACATATAAAGTCATCAATCACGTTAAGGCATTTAAAATGGACCAAAAAGCTTATCAATTGGGCCATTTTAAATGGACCGTTCCGTAGGAGCTAGTCCCGCCGGACGCACGTCCCTCGTCGCGGCCTCGACATGCCACACCCCGCCGCGTCATGCTCGCCATGCCGCCACTGCCGTAGGGTTCGAACTCGCCTCGCACCTGTGGCGGGCCAGTGCTACTGCAGCCGTCGGCCTCGCCTCCCCGTGCCCAGGCGCTGCGAGCTTCACTGGCTGGTATGGGTTTGACGAAAGGTTGGGGTGGACATGTCAAAACTAGATCATCTACCGTTGGGCACATTGGCTGACCCAACGAAAAAGTGTACAAATTCGTCAGCTAGACTAACCCAAACAGACGAAATGCAGGCGAAATGGACATTCATTTGGGTTGCTGGGTTGGAGTTGCTCTTAATCTCCCCATCAAATCGCGCTTCGTATCTACCTTAATCGTCGATCCACGTCATCCGCTAGAAGAGCTGGTGGATCGAGCAGCGATTATGGCCTTCCCCAGTTTCGGCGGATTGCGGCGGTGATTAAGCAACCACCAATCAGGCGGGTGTTGACAATGGGAGGGAGGGGGTGTTGGAAATATGCCCTAGAGGCAATAATAAAATGGTTATTATTGTATTTCCTTGTTCATGATAATTGTCTATTATTCATGCTATAATTGTATTGACCGGAAACCGCAATACATGTGTGAATACATAGACCACAACATGTCCCTAGTGAGCCTCTAGTTGACTAGCTCGTTGATCAACATATCGTCATGGTTTCCTGACCATGGACATTGGATGTCATTGATAACGAGATCACATCATTAGGAGAATGATGTGATGGACAAGACCCAATCCTAAGCCTAGCACAAAATCGTTAACTTCGTATGCTAAAGCTTTTCTAAATGTCAAGTATTTTTTCCTTAGACCATGAGATTGTGCAACTCCCGGATACCGTAGGAATGCTTTGGGTGTGCCAAACGTCACAACGTAACTGGGTGGCTATAAAGGTGCACTACGGGTATCTCCGAAAGTGTCTGTTGGGTTGGCACGAATCGAGACTGGGATTTGTCACTCCGTGTGACGGAGAGGTATCTCTGGGCCCACTCGGTAGGACATCATCATAATGTGCACAATGTGATCAAGGAGTTGATCACGGGATGATGTGTTACGGAACGAGTAAAGAGACTTGTCGGTAACGAGATTGAACAAGGTATCGGGATACCGACGATCAGATCTCGGGCAAGTACTATACCGGTAGACAAAGGGAATTGTATACGGGATTGATTGAATCCTTGACATCGTGGTTCATCCGATGAGATCATCGTGGAACATGTGGGAGCCAACATGGGTATCCAGATCCCGCTGTTGGTTATTGGCCGGAGAGTTGTCTCGGTCATGTCTGCATGGTTCCCGAACCCGTAGGGTCTACACACTTAAGGTTTGATGATGCTAGGGTTATAGGGAATAGATATACGTGGTTACCGAATGTTGTTCGGAGTCCCGGGTGAGATCCCGGACGTCACGAGAAGTTCCGGAATGGTCCGGAGGTAAAGATTTATATATGGGAAGTCCTATTTTGGTCACCGGAAAGGTTTCGGGTGCTATCAGTAACGTACTGGGACCACCGGGAGGGTCCCGGGGGTCCACCAGGTGGGGACACCGATCCCAGAGGGCTGCGTAGGCCAAGTGTGGGAGGGGACCAGCCCCAGGTGGGCTGGTGCGCCCCCCCACCAAGGCCCAAGGCGCAAGGAGAGTGGGAGGAGGCAAAACCCTAGGTCTAGATGGGCCTTAAGGCCCACCCTAGGGCGCCCCCTCTCTTCCCCCCCCCCTTGGCCGCACCCTAGATGGGTTTTGGGGGCTGCCGCCACCCCTAGGGAGGGAACCCTAGATGGGGGCGCAGCCCCTCCCCTTCCCCTATATATACTTGCGGTATTGGGGGCTGCAAAACACATGAGATGAAGTCTCCCAAGGCGCAGCCCTACCTCTCTCCCTCCTCGTCTCTCGTAGTGCTTGGCAAAGCCCTGCTGGAGTGCCACACTCCTCCATCACCACCACGCCATTGTGCTGCTGCTGGACGGAGTCTTCCCCAACCTCTCCCTCTCTCCTTGCTGGATCAAGGCACGGGAGACGTCACCGAACTGCACGTGTGTTGAACGCGGAGGTGCCGTCCATTCGGCACTAGGATCTTCGGTGATTTGGATCACGACGAGTACGACTCCCTCAACCCCGTTCTCTTGAACGCTTCCGCTCACGATCTACAAGGGTATGTAGATGCACTCCTCTCTCTCGTTGCTAGTCTCTCCATAGATAGATCTTGGTGACTCGTAGGAAAATTTTGAATTTATGCTACGTTCCCCAACAGTGGCATCATGAGCTAGGTCTATTGCGTAGATTTTATGCACGAGTAGAACACAAGTTGTTGTGGGTGTTGATTTTGTTCAATATGCTTACCGTTACTAGTCCTATCTTGTTTCGACGGTATTGTGGGATGAAGCGGCCCGGACCGACCTTATACGTACACTTACGTGAGACAGGTTCCACCGACTGACATGCACTTGTTGCATAAGGTGGCTAGCGGGTGCCAGCCTCTCCCACTTTAGTCGGATCGGATTCGATGAAAAGGGTCCTTATGAAGGGTAAATAGCAATTGGCATATCACGTTGTGGCTTTTGCGTAGGTAAGAATCGTTCTTGCTAGAAACCCATAGCAGCCACGTAAAACATGCAAACAACAATTAGAGGACGTCTAACTTGTTTTTGTAGGGTATGCTATGTGATGTGATATGGCCAAAAGAATGTGATGAATGATATATGTGATGTATGAGATTGATCATGTTCTTGTAATAGGAATCACGACTTGCATGTCGATGAGTATGACAACCGGTAGGAGCCATAGGAGTTGTCTTATTTATTATATGACCTGCATGTCAATGATAACGCCATGTAATTACTTTACTTTATTGCTAACTGTTAGCCATAGTAGTAGAAGTAATAGTTAGCGAGACAACTTCATGAAGACACGATGATGAAGATCATGATGATGGAGATCATGGTGTCATGCCGGTGACGATTGTCGGTGTCAAAACCGGCGGATCTCGGGTAGGGGGTCCCGAACTGTGCGTCTAGGCGGATGGTAACAGGAGACGAGGGACACGATGTTTTTACCTAGGTTCGGGCCCTCTTGATGGAGGTAAAACCCTACGTCCTGCTTGATTAATATTGATGATGTGGGTTACAAGAGTAGATCTAGCACGAGATCAAGGAGGCTAAACCCTAGAAGGTAGCCTATGGTATGATTGTTGTTCGTCCTATGGACTAAAGCCATCCGGTTTATATAGACACCGAAGAGGGCTAGGGTTACACAGAGTCGGTTACAATGGTAGGAGATCCACATATACGTATCGCCAAGCTTGCCTTCCACGCCAAGGAAAGTCCCATCCGGACACGGGACGAAGTCTTCAATCTTGTATCTTCATAGTCTTGGAGTCCGGCCGATGATGATAGTTCGGCTATCCGGACACCCCCTAGTCCGGAACTCCCTCAGTAGCCCCTGAACCAGGCTTCAATGACGACGAGTCCGGCGCGCATATTGTCTTCGACATTTCAAGGCGGGTTCCTCCTCCGAATAATTTATAGAAGATCGTGAACACCAGGATAGTGTCCGGCTCTGCAAAATAAATTCCACATACCACCGTAGAGAGAATAATATTCACACAAGTTCAATCTGCTGACGTATTCCGTGGCGTGACGTCACACCACAACCAAGCCTTTATTTGAAACGTTTTTATTGTACCACTTCAGCGCGTTTAGCGAAGCGGTTTCCTTGGCACGTCCTGTCGAAGCAAAGATCGTGTTCCCCTTATTCTGGGATTCCCATCAATACGGACGTGGGTAACCCAACCGCGCCCGTTGCCACGCCCCCTCCATCGAAGGCGGGTTCCAAATGGTCACGGGGACGGCTCTTGGTATTCTTCCTCTTTATAATGAGACCAAGGCCCGTTCTTTTTATTCAATCTTCTATCGAATCCGCCCCTCTCCCTGAGTTCCAACACCCAGGGCTCCGAATTCGGGTACCTTCGATCCTCGACAATGTCCGTCCTGATCTACGAGGCCGGTGGATGCCCTCCTCCGTCACGGAGGAGGACGTGCTAAAGCTGAGAGATGCCAGGTATTTAACCTACGAGATTTCGCATAGGCTGCCTGCCCGAGGGCAAGTTATCCCAACTCCCGAGCCCGGCGAGATCGTTGTGTTCATGTCTCACTTCCGTCGGGGTTTAGGCTTCCCGACGGATCCCTTCATGAGGGGGCTCATATTTTACTATGGGCTGGAATTCCACGACCTGGCTCCGGAGTCCATCCTCCATATCTCATCATTCATTGTCGTTTGTGAAGCCTTCCTCCGCACTACCCCTCACTTCGGCTTATGGCTCAAAACCTTCAACGTGGAGCCGAAGATGATTGAGGGGCGTCAGGCAGAGTGCGGCGGGGCGGTTATAAGAAAGAGGGCCGAAGCTCCATGGCCCAAGGGCTCCTTCCAAGAGGAGCTCGGCTTGTGGCAACATGAGTGGTTTTATATCACCGCTCCCCGGGGCAGCAGGCAGAAGCCGCCGCCCGTCTTTCGCTCGGGCCCTCCACAGCAGCTGACGTCATGGGTCAACAAGGGGCGTGACTGGGGGTCGCCCAAAGACGTCCCCCTGTTGCAGGACCGGATTCGAGTCCTCCAAGAAAGGGAGATCAATCTGGTTGCAGTGGTGCAGGTCATGTTGATCCGGCGCCTACTGCCCTGCAAACGTCGCCCCCTCCGCCTGTGGGAATTTAATCCGGAGGGGCCGCGAGCTCTTCAACACTTCATGGGTTTGACTCCCATGGAGATGTATAAACTGTTCTTCGGATCGCAAGAGACGCATCCGGAATTGACCGAGGACGCTGGCCTAAGCTGCAATCGCCCGGATACTCAAGTAAGTAGCCCTGTGTCCGGACACACCATCCATTTATTTATCGTGAGCTTGCCTTTTAACCAGCTATCCCTGGACAGGAGTGGATAGCGCAAGCAAAACTGATACGGTGTCCGGCCCCCCTCCCTGAGACCACGCAGGATCCTGTGTTAATTAAAATGTTGGAGGTTGCACCTTCAAATGAGGGCGAAGGGGGGCACGGGGAAACTGTCACCTCTGCCAAGGAGGCATTTAATAAGGGAGGAATCAAGAGTCTTTCCTTCCAGGGGGAGAAGCGGAACGCTTCCGAAGACCCGGAGGCCAAGGCCTCAAAGCGGGGAAAGAAATCTGTACCGGAAGGTCCTGCGCTAGAAAGCACCCCGGCCGTACTGTCTCCTCGGAGGAATCAGCCCTCTAACGAGCCGTAAGTAAAAAAGGGGATTTTATAATTATTAGACACCCCTGCTTAATGTCTAAAGGTAACCGAAGTTTTTACCTTGTAGTTCGGATCTCAGCCCATCTCAGCACAGCTCATCTTCGGGAGACCTTCGTCCGGAGATGATGGAGAGCGAAACGCCTCCATCTGCCGCCCCATCGCACGGGGCGGACGACTCTGAGGTGTCGTCGCGGAGGGTCTCCTCGAGTCCGGTGGGGCCGGAGAGTTCGGCACCCATTGGAGTACGGCCGGTGGAGCTGCAGGATTTGCTTAATAAGGCGTCCATCTCAGAAGATCACCGCTCATTAATGGGTAATGTGATTGAGAGAATCTTGTCTGCCGAAAGCGGGTTGTATGAGGCCGTCGGAAGTTTACTGACGGGATTTGAGGTAAGGAAAAAATGACATACCTGTTGACAGTTTTGCACATGGAGTGCGCCCTATATAGTAGCCCCTGAGACTTGGTATGCTGTCAAAAACGGCAGCGTGCCTAGGATCATAATCTCAGTTATTAACTGTTGCCTTTCCTATGCAGGTGGCGGAACGTTCGGTGGCCAGCCGGACGGATGGATTCGCCGAGCTGAAGAAGCAACTCGACGCTGCAGATGCGGACATCTCGCTGGTCAATAAACGACTTGATGAGTCACAAGGTATGTGATTTCACCGTGGTCGCTTAGTAAGGGAGCTGATGCCCATTCCTTACAAGTTGTATGCTTGATGCAGATGGTGCTGCTGCTGTGGAAGACCTTCGAGCAGAACTTGCTCGGGCCAAGGAGCAGGCCAGAAAAAGCAAGGCGGCTGCCTTGAAGGCAGCGGAAGAGCTAGAAGCCGAGAAGGCTGCTCACTGCTGAAGCAGGGAGGAGATGGCCGGAATGGCCGTGAAATTAAAAGTTGCTACTGACCGCCTGGAGGTTCTTGAAGGAGAACACCGAGCGGAGCAAGAGGACCTGAAGAAGGCCGATGCCGAAGCCAAGGATGCCCGTAGTGCGATGCGGGCTATGAAGGAGGAACTGCGTCAGGTCGGAGACATTGTGGCTGGAAAGCCCTTTATGCTGCGTAGGAAGTTCACGGATCCGAAGTATGCTCAGCTGGGCCGATTGTACGGTGCGGAGGATCCTTATCTGGACTTGGCGGCGAGTGCGGCTGACGCAGTCGTGCACTTTCGAAGCCAGGAGGATCATGAAATGGAAGAGCTTTTCTGGTCTCAATTCCATAGTCCGGAGCGTCCACTTCCGTTGAGTGATCGGCTGGTTGAGTGGGCTGAGCTGAATAGATTGTCCGGACTGGCCATGACGGATGTGGTAACTCATCTGTGGCCGAAAAGCCCCAAGTCGAAGAGTTATTTTGGCTTGTTGCAGCAATTCCTTGGGGCAGTGCCGCATATTAAGGCGATGAAGCGGTCGGCATGCATAGAAGGTGCGCGGATGGCTCTCGCCCGTGGTAAAACATACTGGGCGGAGATAGATGCCATCGCTGTTGCGTCCCGTGGTTCGGACAAAAGCCGATTCCCCACCGAGCATTACTTTGAGGAAGTCCTGTAGGGCGCTCGTATAATAGAGTCGCGGTGCTCGAAAGATGTTATGTTTGAATGACATGTATGATTTCTAAGATCATGTTTATAGTGCAATGACTTTTTATACTTGTGTGTTCAAGTATTGAACTATCTCCTGTGCGGCCGTATATGTATGTATAATCTGAAAGATGGCAGTCTTTGGCTTCAGCCCCCACGCACATGGTGCGGGGGTGTTTGCAAAAAGAAAAACGCTTTTTCACGCTTAATCCAACGTCTTGGTCCTTTTAAGGAGGTGATAGCATAGCAAACTGGGCAACCGGACTATAACGCTTTATCACTTTCACTTAGCCATAGGAGCTCGAATGTGGGGCTACTATATAGCCCCTGATGGCACCACGCTTCTCCGAACTTGGGGCGCGTATGTGCCTGACCGGAAAGCGGTCCTTCGTCAAAGTGGAGGAATTCTAAACATTCCAATGGTCGATCGAGTGGTTGACCAGTCTCTCGCTATATCATGACAGTCAGTTTTCGGCTTTCTCTACTGAGGTGCTCTCCCGGCCGAACCGGGGCACAATCGCAGTAGTTCTCCTGGTGCCGCGTTAGCCGATGAGACGGAATGTAAGGCAGCAAAACACAGGAGCCGGGCAAACCCAACATTTGACCAAAGACATGATTCGGAGCTGATGCATATAAGGCCTAACTCGAGACGCCGAACACTCCCTGAGGTGTTCGGTCTTTATGATATCGGGCAGAATAAAGCCCTAAGCCCCTAGTGTCCAGGTACAGGCGGGAACTTCTGACGCGGCCGATGCCAAAATGCCAGCCTCCTCCTCGGCTCTGGTGGAAAACCGGGGGATGTGTATCAATAAGAGATAGTGAGAAAGGTTTACGCAGGGTCTTAATCTGAAAAGAATTCTTGCAACGGGTCCCTACTGCACGTCTGCGCCTGTGTCTCTGTTGTGCTATATCCTGGACGGGTGTAGCACGTGCTTCATCTGTAAAAGAGAAGGACTTAGTTTCTAAGAAATATCGTGCAAAAAGTGTATCAAAATAAAGTATAATTTGGAAGATGAAGAAAGTTGAGCTTTATTGGCTTTCATCATTTATGCGCGCGGCCCCATAAAAAAAGGGGGGTATGCGGCTGGGAAGCCCCTTGCCGGACTCGTCTAACCATGTCCGAGGTCTAAATGACCTGTTTTTAGGGGCTTTGACCTGCAAGGTCGGAATAATGTGTGGCTGTCTAGGCAGCCGCACATTCTCCGTGGTCGAGGGACACCTGGAGTTTTAAGAATATGCCACGTGGACCGGGCATTTTTAAGCGTAAGAGACACGTAATGCGGTATTGCATGAAAGCGCGTGAAAGCTGCACGCCCCAGTAGTGCTTAAGGGCTACTGCTAAATGGGGCGATGGAGGGTGAGCTTTTCGCGATGGAGGTTGTCGGATGAACCGAACACGACCCCTAGTGGTACAGAGCCTGTAAAATTGGCTAAAAAGGCCTGGCGTCACTCCTTTGAAGGAAGTGCTGCTATAACGAATTTTGGTGGGTTCTATCCCCAGTCTGCGGACGGTGTCCTGGTATAGCAGGGGTCGCGCTGCGTGTTATCACGTGAAGTGAGTTCACTATTTTGACTTCTAATGGGAAAGTCTTTTGTTTTCCGGAGCGCTGCTTTTGGGTTTCGTCACTGTCACTTGGTGTGTCGAGCCCTTTGTGTTCGGCGTTAAGTCGGCCGGACTGCTTGAAGACCCAACAATCTCTGTGGGTATGGTTTGCAGGCTTCCCGGAGGTACCGTGTATTTGACACGGTCTATCCAGAATCTTGTTGAGGTTGGATAACTCGTCACTGTTATCCTTTAAGGGCAGTGTTTTGTTGTTCGGCCGAGAGCTTTTGAATCCGGCGTTGACCGCCGTACTATTTGGGCCATTCTCCTTGTTCCGGCGCTGATCTTTTTTGCGTCGTGATTTCCCATTTCCATCCCTGATTTCAGATGTACTCGGGTCGCTGGTGCTGCATCTAGCCAACCAGCTGTCTTCCCCCGCGCAAAAGTGGGTCATGAGACTTGTTAGTGCGGCCATTGTTCTTGGTTTTTCCTGGCCGAGGTGTCTGGCGAGCCATTCATCTCGGACGTTGTGTTTGAAGGCTGCCAAGGCTTCAGCGTCCGGACAGTCGACTATTTGGTTCTTTTTAGTGAGGAACCTGTTCCAGAATTTGCGTGCTCATTCTCCGGGCTGTTGAGTTATGTGACTTAAATCATCTGCATCCGGAGGCCGCACATAAGTCCCCTGAAAATTTGCTCGAAACGCATCCTCAAGCTCTTCCCAACTCCCAATCGTATTTTCTGGGAGGCTTTTAAGCCAATGCCGGGCCGGCCCTTTGAGCTTGAGGGGAAGGTATTTTATGGCATGGAGATCGTCTCCTCTTGCCATGTGTATGTGTAGGATATAATCCTCAATCCAGACTCCGGGGTCTGTTGTTCCGTCGTATGCCTATGTGTTTATGGGTTTAAATCCCGCTAGAAATCCATGATCTAGTACCTCGTCGGTAAAACATAGTGGGTGTGCGGCGCCCCTGTATTTGGGTGTGCCGTTGTCTTCAAATGCTCGGTTGGTTGTGTTACTTCCTCGAGTCTTCTTTTTTAGCCCATAGATAGACCTGGCCGGGTTATCCTTTTTCTAAAGATCTTTATGCAGATCATGTGCCGGCTTGTGTGTGGCGCCCCGTGTTGCTCTTGGCCTGTCATCTGGTCGTCTATCCGGCCAGACGGCCCCTTTCTTTTTTGACTGCGGGGGCTCGAAGGCCTCCTCGTCAAATTCAAGCAACAACTTGCGCTTCGGGTAGCTCTTTGTCTGGTGACTAGTGCCATATTTATCTGCGGTGTTGAGTACTTTGCTCCATCTTATTCTGAGTGTGTCTTCCGCTGTTTTGAGCTTTCGCTTTTGCTTCTTCAAACTTCTTGCAGTGGCGACGAGCCTGTTATGGAGATTCATATGCTCTGGTGATGTGAGATCATCTTTGCCGGGGATGGGTTGCTTGTCCGGTTCATGTCCGGCTGGCTGCTTGTTGACGTGTGCGTTGTCCACTGCTTCACCCTGCTCTAGGGCCGGGTCCATATGGGTACCGTTTTTGTCGATGCCGGTCTTCGGGCGGCGCTTGCGTCGCCGCTTTGTTTGTCTGTTGGGGGAGTTGTCCTTCACCACGTCCCGTTTTTCCTCATTGTCGCTTCCTTTTGGTGTGTCCACCATGCATACATTGTGGGATGGGGTGGCTTTCCTGCGCCCGTTAGGCGCTGGTTCTTGGTCGTCTCCGGCATCATCGTCCATACCGTCGATGTCCTCGGAGTCGTAATCTAGCATGTCGGTTAGGTCGTTGACAGTGGCTACCAAGTGGGTGGTGGGTGGGCTCTGAATTTTTTCGTCGTCCGCATCCCAACCATCTTGGCCGCAGTCCGGCCAGGCCTCTCCTGATAACGAGAGGTACTTTAGCGAACTCAAGATGTCGCCAAAAGGTGAGTGTTGAAAGATGTCCGCCACGGTGAACTCCATGATCGGCGCCCAATCGGATTCGACTGGAGGGGGCACGGGAGGTCCGGAGTCCGGCAAGGAGTCCGGCACCTTGGAGTCACGAGCTTCATGGGGGACAAGATCGATGTTCGGCTCTATCGCCGTAGAGGTTGCAGCCCCCGAGGTGGTGTCTAGCCATCCATCCTTGGTCACGCAGTCGGCTCCGAGTCGAAGATCGGAGCGGGTTCGAGTGCGGCCTCCAGGGTACTGTCCGGCTGCAGAGCTAAATCATGCCCATCGTGATAGTACGGCACGCTCGGCTGTGACTCGAATCCGTCGAGGATCAAGTCCCCGCGGATGTCAGCCATGAAGTTCAAACTTCCAAATCTGACCAGACGGCCAGGGGCGTAGCCTTCGATCTGCTCCAGCTGGCCAAGCGAATTGGCCCGCAGTGCGAAGCCGCCGAATACGAAGATCTGTCCGGGAAGGAAGGTCTCACCCTGGACTACATCGTTGTTGATGATCGAAGAAGCCATTGAGCCTATCGGTGACGACACAAAGGAACTCTCAATGAAAGCACCAATGTTGGTGTCAAAACCGGCAGATCTCGGGTAGGGGGTCCCGAACTGTGCGTCTAGGCGGATGGTAACAGGAGACGAGGGACACGATGTTTTTACCCAGGTTCGGGCCCTCTTGTTGGAGGTAAAACCCTACGTCCTGCTTGATTAATATTGATGATGTGGGTTACAAGAGTAGATCTACCACGAGATCAAGGAGGCTAAACCCTAGAAGCTAGCCTATGGTATGATTGTTGTTCGTCCTATGGACTAAAGCCATCCGGTTTATATAGACACCGAAGAGGGCTAGGGTTACACAGAGTCGGTTATAATGGTAGGAGATCTACATATCCGTATCGCCAAGCTTGCCTTCCACGCCAAGGAAAGTCCCATCCGGACACGGGACGAAGTCTTCAATCTTGTATCTTCATAGTCTTGGAGTCCGGCCGATTATGATAGTTCGGCTATCCGGACACCCCCTAGTCCGGAACTCTCTCAACGATGATGATCATGGAGCCCCAAAGATGGAGATCAAAAGGAGCAAAATGATATTGGCCATATCATGTCACTATTTGATTGCATGTGATGTTTATCATGTTTATGCATCTTATTTGCTTAGAACGACGGTAGTAAATAAGATGATCCCTCATAATAATTTCAAGAAAGTGTTCCCCCTAACTGTGCACCATTGCGAAAGTTCGTTGTTTCGAAGCACCACGTGATGATCGGGTGTGATAGATTCTAACGTTCACATACAATGGGTGTAAGCCATATTTACACACGCGAAACACTTAGGTTGACTTGACGAGCCTAGCATGTACAGACATGGCCTCGGAACACAAGAGACCGAAAGGTCGAACATGAGTCGTATAGTGGATACGATCAACATGAAAATGTTCACCGATGATGACTAGTCCGTCTCACGTGATGATCGAACACGGCCTAGTTGACTCGGATCATGTATCACTTAAGATGACTAGAGGGATGTCTATCTGAGTGGGAGTTCATTAGATGAACTTAATTATCCTGAACATAGTCAAAAGGTCTTTGCAAATTATGTCGTAAGCTCGCGCTTTAGTTCTACTGTTTTAGATATGTTCCTAGAGAAAATTTAGTTGAAAGTTGATAGTGGCAATTATGCGGACTGGGTCCGTAAACTGAGGATTGTCCTCATTGCTGCGTAGAAGGCTTATGTCCTTAATGCACCGCTCGGTGTGCTGAACCTCGAACGTCGTCTGTGGATGTTGCGAACATCTGACATACACGTTTTGATGACTACGTGATAGTTCAGTAATGTTAAACGGTTTAGAATTGAGGCACCGAAGATGATTTTGATACGTCGCGGAACATAGGGGATGTTCCAAGAGCTGAAATTGGGATTTCAGGCTCGTGCCCACGTCAAGAGGTATAAGACCTCCGACGAGTTTCTTAGCCTGCAAACTAAGGGAGACAAGCTCAATCGTTGAGCTTGTGCTCAGATTGTCTGAGTACAACAATCACTTGAATCGAGTGGGAGTTAATCTTCCAGATGAGATAGTGATGTTTCTCCAAAGTCATTGCCACCAAGCTGCTAGAGCTTCGTGATGAACTATAACATAATAGGGATAGATATGATGATCCTTGAGCTATTCACGATGTTCGACACCGCGAAAGTAGAAATCAACTAGGAGCATCAATTGTTGATGGTTAGTAAAACCACTAGTTTCAAGAAGGGCAAGGGCAAGAAGGGTACTTCATGAAACGGCAAAACAGTTGCTGCTCTAGTGAAAACCCAGGTTGAACCCAAATCCAAGACTAAGTGCTTTTGTAATGAGAGGAACGGACACTAAAGCAGAACCACCCTAGATACTTGGTAGATAAGAAGGCAGGCAAGGTTGACGAAAGTATATTGGATATACATCATATTAATGTGTACTCTACTAGTACTCCTAGTAGCACCATGGTAATAGATACCGGTTCGGTTGGTAAGTGTTAGTAACTCGAAATAAAAGGCTACGGAATAAACGGAGACTAGCTAAAGGTGAGATAACGATGTGTGTTGGAAGTTTTTCCAAGGTTGATGTGATCAAGCATCGCATGCTCCCTCTACCATCGAGATTGGTGTTAAACCTAAATAATTGTTATTTCGTGTTTGCGTTGAGCATAGACATGATTGGATTATGTCTATCGCAATACGGTTATTCATTTAAGGAGAATAATGGTTACTATATTTATTTGAATAATACCTTCAATGGTCTTGCACCTAAAAGAATGGTTTATTGAATCTCGATCGTAGTGATACACATGTTCATGCCAAAAGATATAAGATAGTAATGATAGTACCACCTACTTGTGGCATTGCCATTTGAGTCATATTGGTATAAAACGCATGAAGAAGCTCCATGTTGATGGATCTTTGGACTCACTCGTTTTTGAAAAGATTGAGACATGCGAACCATGTCTATTGGTATATACGCATGAAGAAACTCCATGCAGATGGATCGTTTGGACTCACTTGATTTTGAATCACTTGAGACATGCAAATCATACCACATGGGCAAGATGACTGAAAAGCCTCGTTTTCAGTAAGATGGAACAAGAAAGCAACTTGTTGGAAGTAATACATTTTGATGTGTGCAGTCCAATGAGTGCTGAGGCACGCAGTGGATATTGTTATGTTCTTACTTCACAGATGATTTGAGTAGATGCTGAGTATATTTACTTGATGAAACACAAGTCTGAATTATTGAAAGGTTCAAGTAATTTCAGAGTGAAGTTGAAGATCTTCGTGACAAGAGGATAAAATGTCTATGATATGATCATAGACATGAATATCTGAGTTGCGATTTTGGTACACAATTGAGACATTGTGGAAATTGTTTCACAACTAACACCGCCTAGAACACCATAGTGTGATGGTGTGTCCGAACATCATAGCTGCACCCTATTGGATATGGTGCATACCATGATGTCTCTTATTGAATTACCACTATCGTTCATGGGTTAGGCATTAGAGATAATCGCATTCACTTTAAATAGGGCACCACGTAATTCCGCTGAGATGACACCGTATGAACTATGGTTTAGAGAAACCTAAGCTGTCGTTTCTTGAAAGTTTGGGGCTGCGACGCTTATGTGAAAAGTTTCATCCTGATAAGCTCGAACCCAAAGCGAATAAACACATCTTCATAGGACACCCAAAACAGTTGGGTATACCTCCTATCTCAGATTCGGAAGCAAAAGTAATTGTTTCTAGAAACGGGTCATTTCTCGAGGAAAAGTTTCTCTTGAAAGAATTGAGTGGGAGGATGGTGGAGACTTGATGAGGTTAATGAACCATCACTTCAACCAGTGTGTAGCAAGGCATAGGAAGTTGTTCATGTGGCACCTACACCAATTGAAGTGGAAGCTGATGATAGTGATCATGATGCTTCGGATCAAGTCACTACCGAACCTCGTAGGGTGACAAGGATGCATACTACTTCAGAATGGTACAGTAATCATGTCTTGAAGGTCATGTTGCTAGACAACAATGAACCTACGAGCTATGGAGAAGCGATGGTGGGCCCGGATTCCGACAAATGGCTCGAGGCCATAAAATCCGAGAGAGGATCCATGTACGAAAACAAAGTATAGACTTTGGAAGAACTATTTGATGGTCGTAAGGCTGTTGGGTACAGATGGATTTTAAAAGTAAGACGGACAATGATGGTAAGTATCACCATTAAGAAAGCTCGACTTGTTGTTAAAATGTTTTCTGACAAGTTCAAGGAGTTGACTACGATGAGACTTTCTCACTCATAGCGATGCTAAGAGTCTGTTGGAATTATATTAGCAATTACTACATGATTTATGAAATCTTGTAGATAGGATGTCAAAACATTGTTTCCTCGACGATATTCTTGAGGAAATGTTGTATGTGATACAACCAGAAGGTTTTGTCAAACCTGAAAGATGCTAACAAGTGTGCAAAGCTCCAGCAATCCTTCTAAGGACTGGAGTAAGCATCTCGAAGTTGAAATATACGCTTTGACGAGATGATCAAAGATTTTGGGTTTATACAAAGTTTATGAGAAACTTGTATTTCCAAAGAAATGAGTGGGAGCACTATAGCATTTCTGATGAGTATATGTTGTTGACATATTGTTGATCGGAAATGATGTAGAATTTCTGGAAAGCATATAGGGTTATTTGAAAAGTGTTTTTCAATGGAAAACCTGGATTAAGCTACTTGAACATTGAGCATCAAGATCTATAAGGATAGATCAAAACGCTTAATAGTACTTTCAAATGAATACATACCGTGACAAGATTTTGAAGGAGTTCAAAATAGATCAGAAAAGAAGGAGTTCTTGGCTGTGTTATACGGTGTGAATATTGAGTAAGACTCAAGACATGACCATGGCAGAAGAGAGATAAAGGACGAAGGTCGTCCCCTATGCTTCAGACGTAGGCTCTATAGTATGCTATGCTGTGTACCGCACCTGAAGTGTGCCTTGCCATGAGTCAGTCAAGGGGTACAAGAGTGATCCAGGAATGGATCACAGGACAGCGGTCAAACTTATCCTTAGTAGCTAGTGGACTAAGGAATTTTCTCGATTATGGAGATGGTAAAAGAGTTCGTCGTGAAGGGTTACGCCGACGCAAACTTTGACACTATTCGGATTATTCTGAGTAGTAAACCGGATTCGTATAGTAGAACAGTTATTTGGAATAGCTCCAAATAGAACGTGGTAGCTGCATCTAGGATATGACATAGAGATTTGCAAAGCACACACGGATATGAAAGGTTCAGATCCGTTGACTAATAACCTCTCTCACAAGCAAGATATAATCAAACCCCATGGGTGTTGATTCATTACAATCACATAGTGATGTGAACTAGATTATTGACTCTAGTGCAAGTGGGAGACTGTTGGAAATATGCCCTAGAGGAAATAATAAAATGGTTATTATTATATTTCCTTGTTCATGATAATTGTCTATTATTCATGCTATAATTGTATTGACCGGAAACTGCAATACATGTGTGAATACATAGACCACAACATGTCTCTAGTGAGCCTCTAGTTGACTAGCTCGTTGATCAACATATGGTCATGGTTTCCTGACCATGGACATTGGATGTCATTGATAACGGGATCATATCATTAGGAGAATGATGTGATGGACAAGACCCAATCCTAAGCCTAGCACAAGATCGTGTACTTCGTATGCTAAAGATTTTCTAAATGTCAAGTATTTTTTCCTTAGACCATGAGATTGTGCAACTCCCGGATACCGTAGGAATGCTTTGGGTGTGCCAAACGTCACAACGTAACTGAGTGGCTATAAAGGTGCACTACGAGTATCTCCGAAAGTGTCTGTTGGGTTGGCACACGAATCGAGACTGGGATTTGTCACTCCGTGTGACGGAGAGGTATCTCTGGGCCCACTAGGTAGGACATCATCATAATGTGCATAATGTGATCAAGGAGTTGATCACGGGATGATGTGTTACGGAACGAGTAAAGAGACTTGCCGGTAACGAGATTGAACAAGGTATCGGGATACCGACGATCGAATCTCGGGCAAGTACTATACTGGTAGACAAAGGGAATTGTATATGGGATTGATTGAATCCTTGACATCGTGGTTCATCCGATGAGATCATCGTGGAACATGTGGGAGCCAACATGGGTATCCAAATCCCACTGTTGGTTATTGGCCGAAGAGTTGTCTCGGTCATGTCTGCATGGTTCCTGAACCCGTAGGGTCTACACACTTAAGGTTAGATGACGCTAGGGTTATAGGAAATAGATATGCGTGGTTACCGAATGTTGTTCGGAGGCCCGGATGAGATCCCGGACGTCACGAGCAGTTTCGGAATGGTCCGGAGGTAAAGATTTATATATGGGAAGTCATGTTTTGGTCACCGGAAAGGTTTCGGGTGCTATCGGTAACGTACCGGGACCACCGGGAGGGTCCCGGGGGTCCACCAGATGGGGCCACCGACCCCAGAGGGCTGCGTAGGCCAAGTGTGGGAGGGGACCAGCCCCAGGTGGGCTAGTGCGCCCCCCACCAAGGCCCAAGGCGCAGGGAGAGTGGGAGGAGGCAAAACCCTAGGTCCAGATGGGCCTTAAGGCCCACCCTAGGGCGCCCCCCTCTCTTCCCCCCCTTTGCCGCACCCTAGATGGGTTTTGGGGGCTGCCGCCACCCCTAGGGAGGGAACCCTAAATGGGGGCGCAGCCCTTCCCCTTCCACTATATATACTTGAGGTATTGGGGGCTGCAAAACACATGAGATGAACTCTCCCAAGGCGCAGCCCTACCTCTCTCCCTCCTCGTCTCTCGTAGTGCTTGGCGAAGCCCTGATGGAGTGCCACGCTCCTCCATCACCACCACGCTGTTGTGCTACTGCTGGACGGAGTCTTCCCCAACCTCTCCCTCTCTCCTTGCTGGATCAAGGCACGGGAGACGTCATCGGGCTGCACGTGTGTTGAACGCGGAGGTGCCGTCCATTCGGCACTATGATCTTCGGTGATTTGGATCACGACGAGTACGACTCCCTCAATCCCGTTCTCTTGAACGCTTTCGCTCGCGATCTACAAGGGTATGTAGATGCACTCCTCTCTCTCGTTGCTAGTCTCTCCATAGATAGATCTTGGTGACTCGTAGGAAAATTTTAAATTTCTGCTACGTTCTCCAACAGGGGGTAGGGTTTATAGTAGTGGTATAATTTTGTGAGGGGTCTAGTAGGCACTGCGTTTTACAAATCGGCTTATCGTCTCGTTTTCACGTACGCATTGCTTTGTAGCAGCATTTGACCACCCAGCGATGCAAGTGCAACGCCGGACGGGGCACCAACTTTCCCTCAGAATCGATTCGAGTGTTCCTTGGCCTCTCGCGCCCCGTACCCCCAAGTACTATATATTTCTGCTCCGGCCACCGCCGGCGGGATCAATCCACGTCGATCCGTGGGTAAATTAAAGAGCAAATCTTTCCTGCTAACCATTCAGCAGGAACAAATTACGCTAATCATGTGGGTGTTTGACCATGGAAGGGTTAGATATACAAATCTTATCCTGCGCGCGCCCTGGGTGAGGTATGGAAAAAAATTATATGAGACCAAATTACGCGCCCCGATCAATCCACGTCGATCCGCGGGTTAATTAGAGAGCAAATCTTTCCTCGCTAACTTGTCAGCAGGACCAAATTACGGTAATCGTGTGGACGTTTGACCATGGAAGGGATAGATATACAAACTTATCCTGCGCCCTGGGTGGGTGGGGTGTGGTGCTCGATCGAGTAGACAATTCTCTTTTTACGCTTTGCTTTGCTAATTTGCCATCCTTTCGACCCCGTTGGTTAGTTCTAACCACACATGATTGCCGATTGACATCTATAGATAACAAGTGGGGAAAAGGGGTTTAAACACAGAAAACGTGATCGGTGATCCAGTTAAAGGGCAAAGGTGGCAGCTGGGGGAAGGTGTCCCAACTCGCGCGGAGTGGCCGTAAGGGCCGCCGTCCCCAACTCCAGCGGTCGGCGTCCGTCCATGCATGGCGTCGGGATGGGGCCGCCACTAACTAGGGCATGACCACTTGTTTCGGTCGTGAGTGGCGGTTTTAGGCCAACTCTACCGCACGATCTCAAACGGATGTCCGTTTTGTTCGGATTCTATCCGTATGGGTAGGGGATGGGGTCGTGTCCGGATAGTTTCTGGGATGCGGTGACCGTGTGCCCAGCGCGGACGCATCCCGGCCGTATCTTGTCCGCATGCACTTTTCTTTGCAAGTCCTTAAATATTTTTTTATCATTCATTTTTGATACATGACAACACATCATCACATTTTGACTAGTGATACAAGGCCAAAGAAAACAAGAATAACAGGAATACATTTGAGAAGATACCCAACTTCCATAACTGCTCCCTTGAGTTGGGTTAGGGCCTTCTCGATGCACTCATTGTTGATTTGTGGAGGAAGCTCGACGTTGCATCCTCCTTTCTTCTTCAAGCCAGAAGTCGACGTTGCTTCCTCACACGTTGTATCGTGCCTAGCCTCTAATCTAGAAACAAGTGCACTTGTTTCATCTACAGCCTTTAGGCTAGCTAAAAGTGCACGAACATATACTAGATTTTGCTGTATCAATATATCGATGTACTCTTCTTCCCAATACCAAAACTTGCATCCATTCTACACAATAAAATTTAAAGTTAGCACAACTAATCTAATCCGAAAGCACAAACCGAAGCTAAAAAAAGCACGTACCCCATCGTTTAAGCATTTGATGAACACCCATCCGGGATGCTTCGGCGTTGTAGACACGCGACACACGATCATCCTTGGACAGTGGTCGCACTTGATGAGGGGCAACGGTGCGTCGACGAGCTTTTGGGCAAGCACCGAGCCCGGCCGGCCGTCATTCGTGTATCTGCCGGCGGGCCATCGTCGGTGCAGATCTGAGTGGCTAAAGGACGAGCCACTGCCTGCATGTGGCATTGCGTGCCAGGGCCTTCCGGCGAGGTGCCCGGCCAGTCCATGGCGCGACCCGGCCTCCCACAGCCGGGCGAGCTCAAGACCGACCGGATCCGCCCCGAATCCGGCCGGCGGATGCGCAAACCAGGTGGCCGTGGTTGGGTAGCTCGGCGGCGACGAGGGGAAGGGGCTGGGTGAGCGCGCGTCCGTGTTGCATGGCCGCAATGGCAGCGGCGGCGGCAGCGGGCGGCGAGTGGAGAAGAGTGGAGTGGATGCGGCCGGAGGGAGGGAGGGTGGCGGATAGAAAAAGGCCCGCCCTATGCCACCGACGGGCGGGCCAGGGGAGGGCCAGGAAAGGACACGCGCAAACGGCCGGCGTGTCCACGTGGTGTCCGTTTCAACCCAAAAACGGCGCAAAATTGGGCCGCGAATGGGTCGAAAGCGGACACAAAACGGACAAAAGTCTGTTTGCTCCCGCGCGCTGGGCCGCCCGATTTGTCCGTTTTACCTCAAACGGACGGGTCCGGATAGGATAGAGTCGTGCGGTAGAGTTGGCCTTATGCCAGGGCCGGAGAGGAGCGGAGCACGTGTTGCCGGGCAATTTGCGCCGTGCCGTGTGCTACGCACGCACGCACGCCGGCCAATCCTCCCCGTCAACAGTGGGCTCTTTGATTTGGTTTCCGGTGGACATGGCATGGCCTGTATTCACCAACCAAGTCGCAAAGAAGCACAAGCATGCATGCATTGAACCAAGACGATTTCTCTATGTGAACACCGTGGACTATAGGACGCGTTAGATCAGGTGACCAAGTGTATGTTGGTCCTTGGGATCGATCACAGGCTACTCCTGGCAGGCGGGCATGTGCATGCGTACGGCGCCTATGTTATCCGGATCCACTTTTGATTTGGTTTGGCTTACACACGTACCTGACGTGGCGGACCACCCTACACATGGGTCTGCTGACTCTGGTCGGTCTCACATTGATCCTGCTCTAAGGTACGTGGTCGCCACGGGTGATGCTACTTTTCTTCTTACTCCAATTGTCCCTTCGATCATCGGCGTTTCGTTTGTCTTCTGCTCCGGCCTTTGGCCGTGGAATCTCTCTCACATATGGCCTTTGCCCCTCTTTCAGACGACATCATATTCTCATTTCCACATCCGATAGATCGGTTCACTACACTTAAGATGCATGGCTGTCGCATGCACTGTGACTACTGACTAGGAGCAAAGTGATAGTAACATTGTAATGTCTGCATCTCCGCTTGAAGTTGCACCATTATTGATTATACAAATAATACTGTAAGAAAAGAAAGACTAGAAGTGGCATAGGTTTATTAGTCCAGACCGACCGGTCGCACCTAATTTGGAAGGTGACATGTGCCCAGTTGTAGCAAAAAAAGAGCCAGAGAATGAAAAAGGCAGACAGAATGGGGCTTGCAATGAAAACATGCCACAAGAAAGTGATAGTCCCACTAAGCATGAGCTTCATTATGAATCATATCCCTCCACCTAAGCCACTTGGAGCATGAGCCAATCCCAGACCCTATAAAAACTCAGCACCCAGTACCCAACACTTCCCTCCTCCAGTCCAGTCCTCCTCCCTCCCTAGTACCCACTCCACACAGAGACCTCCCCGCTCTCATCTCATCCTGTCTCACACAGAAGAGAAGGAACGAGAAAAATGCCGCGCCACCTGCTGCAGCAGTCCGTCGACCACCTCGCCGCGCTGGCCGCGCCTCCGGCGGCCGCCATGGCGCGCGGCGGGACGAGCGTGCACACGGAGACGCTGCTCATCCTGGCGGCGGTGCTCTGCTTCCTGCTCTGCGTGGTCGGGCTGGCCATGGTCGCGCGCTGCTCCCGCCTGTGCAACCCCTCCGCTTTCTCGGTTGACGCGCCGGGGGCAGTCGCGGCGCCGGGCAAGGGGATCAAGAAGAAGGCGCTACAAGCGCTGCCAACCGTGTCCTGGCGGCCAGAGCAGAGCAAGGAGGTAGACGACGAGGAGGGGGAGCGGCCGGAGTGCGTCATCTGCCTGGCGGAGTTCGCGCGCGGCGACGAGGTGCGCGTGCTCCCGACGTGCGGCCACGGCTTCCACGCCGCCTGCGTCGACGTCTGGCTACTGTCCAACTCCACCTGCCCCTCCTGCCGGCGCGCTCTCGTCGTCGCGGCCGCCCAATCGCCGGCAGCCACCGAGTCTCCCACTCCTCAAACGTGCTGTGAGCGCGCCGACGCCGTCGCGGCTGCGCAGGCCACGGTCGCCGGCCGCTGTCGTTCGTCGGCACAGTAGCCAGCCCACCTCTCACGTTTGCTAGTACTCCAGTAAGCTCGCAACGTAAATATACGACATATGCATGTATATATGGTCGCTCACGTACATACGTACTACAAAGTGCAAACTGTACAGCGTGCGAGGATGCATCACTTGGCTGTAACATTTCGTGGATGTGTAAATACTTGTACATCACCTTCTTCAGTTAATTTAGAGGTTTTTTACGGTCTAACAAATGCCGGTTAAAGGTACGTTTGTGTTGTTGCACATACAGTATAAAACGCACATACAGCATCTACTCTTTAGCTAGAAAAATATCATCGTCCGTCGTCACCAAGATGCATGCATGTCGATCCATCGCTTTGGCGCAAGAGGGGTGGGTAAAGCAAAGCGTGGTCAAGTGGAGGGGGGCGTCGATCACGGCGGCGGCGCGGCGGTCGTGCTCATCCCCGTCGTGTCCCGTCGCGTCGCGTGGTAGCCAGCTACCGGCAAAGGTGGTGGCGCCGGGCGCGCGGGACTTTTTTCTTCTTTTTTTGCGGGGAACGCGGGATTTTTTTGGCCGCGATGTGATGTGACGCGATGCGTACAATAGGTACGCCGGGCTGCACGGACGCGTGTGCGTACGGACGGAGGACCATCGCAATGAATGAGCGCTCTCATACGATTCATGGTTACTCGTCGACGGTCGACCGGTCTGTGTCCTGCGGTCCTGCCCAACCACCCATTCTCATTGAGCTGTGCTATACACACGATAAAATTTAGACGACCCATGCACGATAAAGTAAATCCAGCCGGACATGCGTGCATACATCGAGACATCTGCCGCTGGATTTCCATGTCGTGCATACATCGGCCACAAGGATCGTGCATGAATCAGTTTCGGTGTTCAAATGCTACTACAAAGCAACGCGTGCGTGAAAAGGAGATGATAAGCCGATTGGTAAACGATACCCACACGATTTGAGAACGATGTAGAAGATCACACCATCAAATGCACATCAGCAGCACTGATACACCGTAGGATACGAGTGTCGGCTGCATGTCATCTCTGCAGTTTCGGCTGCACAACAGTTTCGTTTGTAAAGCACAGTGCCTACAAGACGGGCTTTGCTAGACCTACGAAAATTTTGGTACGGAAGTTACGTAAAGAGTGATGTGGGCTGGTTTGATTGGAATTCACCAGGCCCCACCCTGAAAATAAGGGGGGAGATTAGTGGGATGAGGGAAGGAGACTTCCTTTTCGTAACTAATTTACGTAGTTAGTTCGTATTTTTGCTACTAGACACATCGCAAAATTGTACTACTACTATAAACCCTACCTCCCTCCCGTTGTCAACACCCGCCTGATTGGTGGCTCCTCGCTCGCCGCCGCAATCCGTCGTAATCGAAGAAGGCCGTAATCGCAGCTCGATCCACCAGCTCTTCCAGCGATCGACGTTGATTGATGCCGCCGGCCAGCCCAAAGTAGAAATGGTGTACTCGAGATTGGTGCGGAGCGCGATTTGACGGGGAGATTAAGAGCAACTTCAACGCAGCGATCCAAACCGACGGTCATTTTGCCTACGTTTTGTCTGTTTGGGTCAGTATAGCGGATGAATTGGCCACTTTTTCGTTCGGGTTACTCAGTGCGCCCAATGGTAGCCGACCATTTTTGACATGCCCGTCTCGACATATCGTTAAACACGTAGTAGCCAGTGGAGCTAGCAGCGGCTGGGCGTCGGCAACATTTCGTCTGGTTAGCCAATGCGCCGGCAGGGAGGAGCGGCAGAGAGAACCGAAGGCGGGATGTGGTGCGTGGATGGGTGGGCCAACGGAGAGAGAAAAGCAAGAGAGAGAAGTGGGTCTACGGCAGGTAGATCATGCCTCGCATGTGGCAGATAGAGACAGACAAAGAGGACACAAAAAATATCTGCTTTGTTTTCGGCTTCAACAAGAATGTGACCCAAATTTACACCAAAAATGAGTCCGTGCGGACAGAAAACAAACAGTAAATGAGAATGAGCAACTCCAATGGGCCGACCCAAACGGACGACGCTTTTGTCCGTTTGGGTCGGCCGCCCGTCCGGCGTCCGCCCTTTTTTAGATTTGGGTCGGTAGCGCGCCGAACGCGTCGATCCATTCCATGACCGCGCGCGCTTTAGATCATGCCAGCGGCCATGTTATCACCC